>NW_027397095.1:4175884-4354977 GCF_003265705.2 Callorhinus ursinus
ATGAGATACCACCTCACACCAGTCAGAATGGCTAAAATTAACAAGTCAGGAAACGAGAGATGTTGGCGGGGATGTGGAGAAAGGGGAACCCTCCTACACTGTTGGTGGGAATGCAAGCTGGTACAGCCACTCTGGAAAACAGTATGGAGGTTCCTCAAACAGTTGAAAATAGAGCTACCATATGATCCAGCAATTGCACTACTGGGTATTTACCACAAAGATACAAACGTAGGGATCCGAAGGGGTACGTGCACCCCAATGTTTATAGCAGCAATGTCCACAATAGCCAAACTGTGGAAAGAGCCAAGATGTCCATCGACAGATGAATGGCTAAAGAAGATGTGGTATATATACACAATGGAATATTATGCAGCCATCAAAAGGAATGAGATCTTGCCATTTGCAGCAACGTGGATGGAACTGGAGGGTGTTATGCTGAGTGAAATAAGTCAATCAGAGAAAGACATGTATCATATGACCTCACTGATATGAGGAATTCTTATTCTCAGGAAACAAACTGAGGGTTGCTGAGTGGTGGGGGGTGGGAGGGATGGGGTGGCTGGGTGATAGACACTGGGGAGGGTATGTGCTATGGTGAGCGCTGTGAATTGTGCAAGACTGTTGAATCACAGATCTGTACTTCTGAAACAAATAATGCAAGATATATTAAGAAAAAAGAAAAAAAAGAAGATAGCAGGAGGGGAAGAATGAAGGGGAGTAAATCCGAGGGGGAGAGGAACCATGAGAGACGACGGACTCTGAAAAACAAACTGAGGGTTCTAGAGGGGAGGGGGGTGGGGGGATGGGTTAGCCTGGTGATGGGTATTAAGGAGGGCACGTTCTGCATGGAGCACTGGTGTTATGCACAAACAATGAATCATGGAACACTGCATCAAGAACTAATGATGTAATGTATGGTGATTAACATAACAATAAAAAAATTTTAAAAAACCTCACAAAAGAAAACCTTTAATCTATAAAAATAAAAACCGGCCTCATAGCTCCAAAGGGAGGATGACCTATTAGGGCAGGATCATTGACAGGGTAGTAGTGATGATTTCCACCCCTGTGGAACAGTGAGGAAATCTTAAGGAGAACCTACAGAACCTCAAGAGGGTTCATATTACTACCTATGGGTGAGAAGTAGAATTAGACTTAAATAGAAAAGCCAATTATTTTTTTTAAAGATTTTATTTATTTATTTGAGAGAGAGAGAACGAGAGATAGAGAGCACGAGAGGGAAGAGGGTCAGAGAGAAAAGCAAACTCCCTGCTGAGCAGGGAGCCCGATGTGGGACTCGATCCCAGGACTCCAGGATCATGACCCGAGCCAAAGGCAGTCGCTTAACCAACTGAGCCACCCAGGCGCCCAGAAAAGCCAATATTTTTGACAGCCGCGGTGCAGACCACAGACTATATCTTCTCATCCTAAAAGTAAAGTAAGCAGACATAAGATAAATGAAAAGAATGCCAGGATACCATGCTGGTGTTGCAAAAGATGGATGGAAGTTCTTTTTTTTTGTTAGATTTCAAAAAATGTTAACAGTATTTTAGTTTCAGAACTTTGTACGGTCTTTGATGAGAGTGCGCCCTCTTGTGGCTCCAGCCATGAGTTGCAAATGAACGGATACCTTAAGTCTGATGCTCTCCAACCTTGAGCGACTTCAAATTCTCTAGAGGTGAAAAAAGAAAAATGATCTGATTTTAACTTTAAAAAATCACCCACCCTTCAAAAGCTTATACCATCAAGTTCAATTTACTTTAATAACTTTCTTTTTTCTGGCCAACAGACACATTTGAAAAAGTGCTCAACATCACTCGGCATCAGGGAAATACAAATCAAAACCTCAATGAGATACCATCTCACACCAGTCAGAATGGCTAAAATTAACAATGTCAGGAAAGGACAGATGTTGGCAAGGATGCGGAGAAAGGGGAACCCTCCTACACTGTGGGTGGGAATGCAAGCTGGTGCAGCCACTCTGGAAAAGAGTATGGAGGTTCCTCAAACAGTTGAAAATAGAGCTACCCTACGACCCAGCAATTGCACTACTGGGTATTTACCCCAAAGATACAAATGTAGTGATCCAAAGGGGCAATGCACCCCAATGTTTATAGGAACAATGTCCACAATAGCCAAACTATGGAAAAAGCCTAGATGTCCATCAACAGATGAATGGATAAAGATGTGGTCCATATATACAATGGAATATTATGCAGCCATCAAGAAATGAAATCTTGCCATTTGCAACAACATGGATGGAACTAGAGTGTATTATACTAAGCGAAATAAGTCAATCAGAGAAAGACAAGTATCATATGATCTCACTGATATGAGGAATCTCAGAAACAAGACAGAGGATCATAGGGGAAGGGAAAGAAAAATGAAACAAGACGAAACCAGAGAGGGAGACAAACCATAAGAGACTCTTTATCTCAGGAAACAAACTGAGGGTTGCTGGAGTGGAGGGGGGTGCGAGGGATGGGGTGGCTGGGTGATGGACATTGGGGAGGGTATGTGCTATGGTGAGCACTGTGAAGTGTGTAAGTGTGAAGAATCACAGACCTGTACCCCTGAAACAAATAATACACTGTGTTAATAAAAAAATAATTCTTTTTTCAACATAAAGGAAGATACCCAGTGTTCACTTTGTCTTTGAGTGATGAGTTCATGTTTGCTTTCTTCTTTCCTCTAATAAGCATGCAATACCTTTCATTTTCAAATATTTTTATTTTGAAATGTTATAATCAGATAGAAAACTATACCTGTGCATATACCACTCAGGTCTCTAGGATTATAATGTTTTGCCATATTTGTTTCAGAGTTTCTAATTATTTTCTCTTTTGAAATTTACAGAAAAGTGACAAGTACAATTCAGAACTTTTTTCTAGTTGCCGATTTGATGCCCCAAATACTTTAGTATTCAATATGAGCAAAGACATTTTCCTACATAATCACCATGTAACCATGAAAATTTTCAGACCTCACATTCTGCCAATTGTCTCAATAATGTCCCATGGTGGCTCTGATAACCCATACCAGACTGTCCACACAGATAGTCAGTCACCTTCCTCCCTTGCTTGAATTCCAACACTCCAAGCTAGGTCGTCCCTCCTACATGGATGCCTTTCTCACCCCATCAGGCTCTGGCAACCCATACCAGACTCCTCCCCTCCTGCCCTCATGTAGAGCACAGCCTTGCTCACCCTGTTCAGTTTCAGAAATCTGACACACCTCTCATAGATGCTCTCCTCATCCTGCTTGGGCTCATACCCCCTCACCAAGGTTTTTCCTGAATAGATGCCCTGCTCATACTGTTCAGGATCTGACACCCCACACCATGCCACTCACATGTGCGGATGTCCTCCTTACCTTGCTCCAGCTCTGATTCCCCATGCCAGGCTGCCCACACAAAAGAAGAATCTCTTAACCTTGTTTAAGTTCTATTATGGGTTGAATTGTGTACTCCCAAAAAAAGATATTTTGAAGCCCTAACCCATAGTACCTCAGTATGTTGCAGATGTAATTAGTTAAGATGAAATCATAGTTGAGCAGGGTGGGTACCTAATGCAATATAACTGGTGTCCTTATAAGATGGCCCTATGAAGACAGAGACATACAGAGAGAGTGTCACATGACAATGAAGGCAAGGATTGGAATTATGCAGTTGAAATCCAAGGAATACTAAAGGTTGCTGGCAAATCACTAGAAGCTAGGAGGAGGCAAGGAAGGATTCCCCTACAGGTTTCAGAGGGAGCACAGCCTTGCTGATACCTTGATTTCTCAGACTTCCAGCCTCCAGAACTGAGAATAAATTTCTGTTGTTTGAAGCCATCCAGTTTGTGGTACTTTAAGGCAGCCCCAGAAAACTAATGCAGATTTTGGTATTGGGAAGTGCGGTACTATAAGGCTGTAACAAATACCTAACAATGTGGCTTTGGAATTGGCAATAGGTAAGGGCTGGAAGAATTTTGAGGTTCATGACAGAAAAAATCTAGATTGCCTTGAAGAGAATGTCTCTTAAAATATGAATGTTAAACGTGCCTTTGGTGAGGTCCCAGACAGAAATAGCAAACAAGTTGTTGGACACTGGAAAAAAACCTGATCCTTATTTTAAAGTGGTTGAAAACTTGGCCAAATTATTTTCTACTATTGGGAGGAAAGTGGAACTTTTAGGTGATGAACTTAGTTAGCTAAGGAAACCTCCAAGCAAAGTATGGAAAGCACAGTCTGGTTTCTCCTTACTGCTTGTAGTAAGGTGATAGAAGGAAGAGATAAAGAATGAATTGTTAAGCAAAAAGGAGCCAGAACTTAAAGATTTGGAATATTCTCAGTCTAACTACATTGCAAAAAAAAAATGGGAAAGCATGCTCTGGAGAGAACAAAAAGATGTGGCTGGGCAATCTTTGATAGATTGTGTGTGACTCAAGGATCCAATCAACCATCTCAACAGATGCTAGGAAGAGATGCAGTTATCCAGTTAAGATATGTGGAGAATTTTCTTTTCTGATGGCTTGGACTTCTGTGAATTGCAGGGGAGGCTGGCAAACTTTTTGAGAATTTTATTCCTCACAAACACTACCAGCATGGACTAGAAGGAACAGAGAGGGACAAAATGAAGAAAGAATGACTGGAAGAGCCACTGATGCACCTGGGCAAATCAGGCCTGGGTTCCAGAGGGCAGAGCCACCATTTCCTTCTAGATGACAGAGCCACTGCCCAGGAATGAGAGTGTGGGGCCACCATCTAGAATGAAGGGGGTGGAGCTACTACTCAGGACAAGGGTGATGCGGTGGCCGGGGTGGGGATGGGGGGCAATAATGGGACTGGTCATGTCCTGGGTTCCAGAGATCAGAGCTCCCTTCTGGGCTTAGGGACTGGGGCCTCTTCCCAGGGCTAAGAAGGCCAGGTCACCATCTTATTTCCAGAGGGAGGATCCACCTCCTCAGCTATAGATGGTAGGGTAGCGGCCCAAGACTAAGTGGGTGGGACCTCCACCCAGGGCCCAGGGGGTAGGGTTATTGTCCAGGGGTGAGCGTCAGGGAGGCCACCTAGAGCCAGGGGCCAAGTTATCTCTTCTTTCCAGATGGTGGACTACCACTCAGAGCTGAGGAGGTGGGCCCAGTGAACAGAGCCACAGAGAATTATTCTAAAGCTATAAATCCTTAATTGAATTGCCCTGTTATGTTGCAAACTGCTTTAAACCAGTGACACTTTTTTCCTTCCAATTTCTCCCTTTTGGAATGCAAATGTTTGTCCCATACTGTCCCATCTCTGTATCTTAGAAGCAGATAATTTGTTTTCTAGGTTTCACAGATCCACAGCTGGAAAGGAATTTTGCTCCAGGATGAACCAAACCCTGAGTCTTACCCATACCTAATTTAATAACATTTAGATGAGATCTTGGACTTAGCCTTGATGCTGAAATGGGTTAAGACTTCTGAGGCTGTCGGAATAGGGGAAATTGCATGTGGGAAGGCCATGAACTTGGGGAGAGAGGGCAAAGGGCAAACTATTATTGGTTGAATTGTATCCCCAGAAAATGATATATTGAAGGCCTCACCCCCAGTGTCTCAGAATGTGATCTTATTTGAAAATAGGGTCATTGTAGATATAATTAGCTAAGTTAAAATGAGATCATACTGGAGTAGCATGGGTCCCTAATCCAATATGACTGGTGTCTTAATAAGAAGATAACCACGTGAAGACAGAGACACACCTGGAGAATTCCATGTGACAACGAAAGCAGAGATTGGAGTTATGCAGCTGCAAGCCAAGGAACACCAAAGATTGCCTGCAAACTACCAGAAGCTAAGAAGACTAAGGAAGGACTCCTCTGAAGGCTTCAGAGGGAGCATGGCTGTGCCAAGACCCTGAGATGGTGGCTTCTCTGTTCCTTCCCCATGAACCTGGGTGGACTTTTGTAACTGCCTCAGCCAATAAAATGCCATGAAAGTGATGTTGCACGACTTCTGGGGCTAGCTTATAAAAGGCAACATAGCTTTCACCTAGTGCATGCTCTCTCTCTCCCTCTCTCTCTGTGTCCGTCTATCTGTCTCTCTCGGCCCTTGGAATGCAGATACTATGTTGTGAGGAAGCCCAGTCAATACGGAGAGACCAAGTGTGGATGTTCTGACTGACAACCTCAGATAGGCTCCTAGCCAACACCTAGCATCAATTGTCACACATGTGAGTGAAGCCTTAAGATGATTCCAGCCTCTACCTTAGAGTCTTCCAACACCCAGACATCATGGAACAGAGATAAGCTATACCTTCTGATGCTGTCCGAAACAGAAGCCAAGGAGGTAATAAATGGTTTTGTATTGTTTTAAGCCACTAAGTGGAGGGGTAATTTGTTACACAGTAATAGGTAAGTAATGCAAATTGTTCATAGTTCATAGTTCTCTGGAATAACAAAAAGCTACCTCTGGATATACTTGTAGATGACAAATCCTGGACTTTGGAGCTGATGCTATAATAGGATAAAACTTTTGGGATCTTGGGAAAGGTAAGTATATTTTGCATATAGGAGGAACATGAACTGCAGGGATGAGAGGGTGGACTGTGCTATATTTTTATATTAATCACCTCCAATGAACACCTCTCT
This sequence comes from Callorhinus ursinus, assembly GCF_003265705.2. Taxonomy (NCBI): domain Eukaryota; kingdom Metazoa; phylum Chordata; class Mammalia; order Carnivora; family Otariidae; genus Callorhinus; species Callorhinus ursinus. The sequence continues at coordinate 4,182,492 of NW_027397095.1, forward strand.
GTATCCATGTCCTTGGCTAATCTTCTCCTAGGCTTGACCATGTGACTTGCTTTGACTGATGTGATTCAATCACAATCTTGAAAGTACTTGTACTTTGGGGCTTGTCCTTTCTCAATGCCGGGACCCGTAAGATCACTGTGTGAAGAAGCATGGCCTTACCTGCTAGAGGATAAAAAAAAAAAAAACTCATGAAGAGAGAACCCAATTATCCCAGTCATTCCAACTGAGACCCCAGAATTAACCATGCAAAAAAGGAGCATAGTCATGCAAGGCAGAAGGGACAACATGAGCAAGGGCACAGAGTTATAAACTAGCAGGCTTCATGCAGAGGACCAACTACAAGCAGTTCTGTATTACTGTAGGGTCAATTTTGAGAGGTGGCATAGCAATAGTGTCTTGGAAGACCAAGCCACAAAGATATTTTATGCTTTGCTTTCATTCTTCCTGAGCATCATTAGGAGTTTTAAGCAGGGGAGAAACATGATCAGTTTGCAATTTAGAAAGATCACTTTGATGGCAAAATTAAAAATGGGTTGGAGAGGTGAAAGATAGAAGAGATATAATGAGGCTGTGATAATAGTGAGGACAAGAAATGGTGAGTGGCTTAATTGGAGCAGTGGCAGAAGAAACGGCAAAGAGGGAAGAGATATGGGAAATATTTACGAGATAAAAACAGTAGGACTCTGGGATAGATTGAATGTCAAAGTTGCAGAGAAACAGAGATATCTAGGAGATTCTCTGGTTTCTAGCTTGGATAGAAGTGGTACCAGTCACTGAAAGAGGAAATACAGAAAGAGTAATGAGGCCTTTGTTTTGTTCTGTTTCACTGAGGGGAGGTTGAGTTGAATTTTGAGTATGTCAATTTCAGTTGCTTGTCAGACATCCATGTAGAGATGTTTGGCCTGCAGTAGAGTATATCACCAGGCTAGAGTTTTAAATGCAGGAGTTTTAATTATATATGTGGAATTAAAACAAGAACACACGCAAGAGTGCAGTGCATTAAGAATACAGGTTTTCGGGGGAGCCTGGGAAAATAGCAGAGTAGGAGGAACCTAAACTCACCTTATCCCATGCATACACATAGATTACAGCCACATCAGTACAACTAACTCAGAAAACAACCTGAAAACTGGCAGAATAGATTCTCCTCAGTTAATCATAAAGAGGAGGCCATATCAAGAAGGTAGGAGGGGCAGAGACCCAGTTGGAAACTAAACTCTTGGGGAGACTAACCACAAATGGGAGGGACACCACAATCATGGAGAAGGGAGAGGAACAGACCCCACACCAGGCACCCCACACATGGAGGAACTACACTGGGAAGACAAGTCCCCTTTAACATTTGGCTTTGCAAACCAGTAGGGCTTAACTTCAGTAGTTTATACAATCAGCGGGGCTTAACTCTGGGTACCTTTAAAATCAGCAGCCTTGACTCTTGGACAGCCAGATGGTTATAGGAAACGAAGTTCTCACCCTTAAAGAGATAGCATAACAAACAACCCCTCAGAGATACAGCATAGAAGAAGCAGTTTGAAAAGTATTGGGGTATATGGGAAGGAGATTTATTTACTAATCTCGGAACACATGCTGGAAGGGCAGAGATCTTTAGGAGACTTCTCCAAGAACAAAAGAGTTGGAGGGCAACATTTCTCTCCCTGCTCCTCCCAGCCTGGACCCAGACACCTGTGGGAACCAGCATGAACACTCTCTACCTAGCTTGTCAACACTGCAAACCCCACCCCTGCATTTTCCTGAGGATCCACCCCATTCAAACTGCCCCACTCAGCAGGAGTCCCTCCAAAGTGGAATCTCATTGTGCAAGCAGCCATGACAGTGACCAGTGCCACTCCAAAATGACTCCTGCCCTGGGGAGAGGGGAAGGTAACCACACATACCAGTTCGACTACAGCCTGAGAGCAGCGGGCTGGGGGCAGACATCTGATCTGACTGCCGGCCCTACCCCCTAACAAAAACCTCACAGGGAACGGCACAAAGAGAAAGCCCTGTAGTTTGGGATCACTGAAAACCCGACAGACAGGCAGCAGTCATCTGGTCCAAATGTAGGCCACACTCACCAAAAAAAGCCACTCGGGGGTCAACACAGGGAAAGTGCCCTGCAGTTGGTGCCACCACAGCCCTTGCAAATGAGCTGAGGGCAGGCATCTGGTCTGATTCAACTATAAACCCAAAGCAGCCTCAGACTGGACCCTTAAGAGCACAGGGACAAAACCCTGCCCACAAAGACAAAGTGGGCCATTGCAGCTGACTGGACTAAAGGCAAATGCAGCTCAGCCACAGAGTAGGGCTCATGCAACACACATAGGAGATACCCCTGAAGCACCTGGTTCAGGTGAACAGGGGACACTGCACCACAGGGCAGTAAAGGATCTCTTCATAAGGACACTACTTTCAAGATCAGGATACGTAGTTGACTTTCCTAATACATAGAAACAAACACAGAGTGTTGGACAAAATGAGGACACAGAGGAATATGTCCAAAATAAAAGAACAGGACAAAATCAAAGCAAAAGAGCCAAATGGAACAGAAATAAGCAATATGCCTGATAGAGAATTCAAAGTAATGGTCATAAGGATACTTACTGGACTTGAGAAAAGAGTGGAGGATCTCAGTAAGACCTTCGACAAAGAGAAAATATAAAAAAGAACCAATCAGAGATAAAGAACCCAACAGATGAAATTAAAAATACACTGAAGGGAATCAATAGTAGCTTAGAGGAAAGATAAAAATGGATCAGCAAGATGGAAGATAAAGTAATAGAAAGCAACCAAGCTGAACAGCAAAATGAAGAAAGAAAAATAAAAAATGAGTATAGGTTAAGGGAACTCAGCAACAACATCAAGCATTATAACATTCACATTATAAGGATCCCAGAAGGAAAAGAGAGAGAAAAGAGAGCAGAAAATTTATTTGAAGAAATAATAGCTGAAAATTTCTGTAATCTGGGGAAGGAAACAAACATCCAGATCCAGGAGGTACAGAGAGCCCCCAACAAAATCAACCAAAAGAGGTCCATACCAAGACACATAATAATTAAAATGGCAAAAAGTGATGATAAAGAGAGAATTTTAAAGGCAGCAAGAGAAAACAGTTAAATACAAAGGAAATCCCACAAGACTATCAACTGATTTTTCAGCAGAAACTTTGCAGGCCAGAAGAAAATGGCATGCTATATTCAAGTGCTGAGAGGAAAAAAAACCTGCAACCAAGAATACTCTATCAAGCAAGACTATCATTCAGAATAGGAGACAAAAAGTTTCCCAAACAAAAACTGAAGGAGTTCATCACCACTAAACCAGCCTTACAAGAAACATTAAAGAGAGTTCTTTGAGTGGAAAGAAAAGGCCATAACTAGGAGTAAGAAAATTAGGAAAGGAAAAAAATTTCACAGTTATATAGAAACATAATAAAAGTAATAGATTAATCACTTATAAAACCAGTATGGAAGTTAAAGCACAAAAGCAGTAGAATCAATTCTATCTATAAAAATCAGCCAAGGGATTCACAAAATAAAAGGATGTAAAGTATGACACCATATACATAAAACATGGGGGGGAGTAAAAACGTAGTGCTTTTAGAAAGGGTTCAAACTTAAGCAACCATCAACTTGATATAGACAGCTATATGCATAGGATTTTTTTTAAAAAGCTTTTTATTTATTTATTTGACAGAGCGAGGGAGAGAACAAGCAGGGGGAGCAGCAGGCAGAGGGAGAAGGAGAAGCAGGCTCCTCACCAAGCAAGGAGTCCAACACGGGCTCAATTCCAGGACCCCGGGATCATGACCTGAGCCAAAGGCCGGCGCTTAACTGACTGAGCCACCCAGGCGCCCCCATGCATAGGATGTTATATGTCAACATATTGGTAACGACAAATCAAAAACCACTAATATATATGCAAAAATAAAGAGGAAGGAATCTAAGCATATCACTAAATAAAGCCATCAAACCACAAGGAAAGAGAACCAGAAAAGAAAGGAATAGATAAGAACTACAAAAAGAATCATAAAACAAATCAACAATGAGTACATACCTGTCAATAATTACTTCAGAAATAGACTTATCGCTATAGAAATAGACTAAATGCTCCAATCAAAAGACATAAATGGCTGAATAGATAAAAAAGCAAGATCCATCTATATGCTGCCTATAGGAGACTCATTTCAGACCTAAAGACACATGCAGATTGAAAGTGAAAGGATGGGAAAACATTTACCATGAAAATGGAAGTGAAAAAAAAGCTGGGGTAGCAATATCTACATTAGACAAAATAGACTAAAACAGACTGTAACAAGAGACAATGACACTACATAATCATAAAGGGAACAATCCAACAAGACGATATAATAATTGTCAATATTTATGCACCCAACATGGGAGCACCCAGATACATAAAACAACTATTCACAGACACAAAGGAAGTCCAGACAAAAAATCAACAAGGAAACAGTGACTTTGCATGACAGATTGGGCCAGATGGATTTAACATATATTCAGAACATTCCATCCAAAAACAGCAGAATCCACATTCTTTTCAAGTGCACATGGAACATTCTCCAGAATAGATCACAGGTTAGGCCAAAAACAAGCCTCAACAAATCAACAAAGATTGAAATCATACCATGCATCTTTTCCAACCACAAGGGTATGAAACTAGAAATCAACCACAAGAAAAAGTCTGGAAAAAGCACAAACACAAGAAGGTTAAATAACATGCTCCTAAACAATAAAAAGGTCAACCAAGAAATCAAAGAGGAAATTAAAAGAATACATGGAGACAAATGAAAATGAAACCATAACAGTCCAAAATCTTTGGGATGCAGCAAAAGCTATTCTAAGAGGGACTATTATAGCAATACAAGCCTATCTAAAGAAGCAAGAAAAATCTCAATTTAACCTTACACCTAAAGGAGCTAGAAAGAGAAGAAAAAAATCCCAAAGCCAGTGGAAGCAAGGAATAATAAAAATTAGATCAGAAATAAATGATATAGGGGCGCCTGGGTGGCTCAGTTGGTTAAGCGACTGCCTTTGGCTCAGGTCATGATCCCGGAGTCCCGGGATCGAGTCCCACATCGGGCTCCCTGCTCAGTAAGGGAGCCTGCTTCTCCCTCTGACCCTCCCCCATCTCATGTACTCTCTCTCTCTCATTCTCTCTCTCTCAAATAATCTTTAAAAAAAAAAAGAAATAAATGATATAGAGACTTAAAAAATAATAGAACAGATCAATGAAACCCGGAGCTGATTCCATGAAAAAAATCAACAAAATTGATTAAAACTTTAGTCAGACTCGTCACAGAGAGGACACAAATAAATAAAATCAGAAATGAAGGAGGAGAAATAATAACTGACACCAAAGAAATACAAAGGATTATAAGAGAATTTTATGAAAAATCATATGCCAAAAATTAACCAACCTAGAAGAAATAATTTCCTAGAAACATATAACCTTCCAAAATGAAATCAGGAACAAGTAGAAAATTTGAACAGACTGATTACTTGCAATGAAATTGAATCAGTTAGTAGAATTCACCTCTGAAGCCATTTGATCCCGGACTTTTGTTTGTTGGGAGGTTTTTGATTACTGTGTTCCAAAGTAAAAAAAAAAAAAAAAAATACAGCTTTTGGAATCAGTTAACTTGGATTCAAATCTCAGTTCCATCACATAATAGCCATTGCCATTAGATGAGGTTTTGTGAGGATTAAGAGATGAGTGTTTAGCATAGCGTCTGAAATTCGTAAATTCTCAATAAATGGTAGTTATTGTTACTAAATGCCCAAGAGAACAAAGAAGTAGACAAAACACATGGAGACAGCAAATGGCCAACAAGCATATGAAAAGCTATTCAACATCACTAATCATCAGAGAAATGCAAATCAAAACCACAATATCACCTCACCCCATTAGGAGAGCCACTGTCCAAAAAATGAGGAAAAAAATGAACAGAAAATAACAGTGAGGACGTGAAGAAATTAGAACCCTTGTGTACTGCTGGTGAGACTTTAAAATGGTGCAACCACTATGGAAAACAGTACAAAGATTCCTCAAAAATTTAGAAATAGAATTATCACATGATCCAGCAATTTTTCACCTGTAAAATCCAGCAACTTCCGAGTATATGGCTAAAACACTTTGAAGTAGGGTCTCAAAGAGACATTTGCACACCCATGTTCATAGCAGCACTATTCACAATAGTCAAGAGGTAGAAGCAACATAAATGTTCATTGATGGTTGAATGGATAAAGAAAATGTGGCGTATACATGCAATGTAATATTATTGTCTTAAAAAAGGAAAAAAAATCCTACCATATGCTACAACATGAATAAACCTTGAGGACATTATGCTAAGTGAAATAAGCCAATCACAAAAAGACAAATAACATGTGACTCCACTTATACCACTTATATAAGGTATCTGAAGTAGTCAAATTCATAGAAACAGAAAGGGTTACCAGGGGCTGGGGAGGAGGGAAGAAAGAGGAGTTGTTTAATGGGTAGAGAGTTTCAGTTCTGGAAAATGAAAACTTCTGGAGATCTGCTGCACAAAAATGTGAGTATACTTATCATTACTGAACTGTACGGTTAAAATGATTAAGTTGGTAAATTTTATGTTTGCCCAGCTTTTTTATCACAATAAAAAGATGCATAAAAAAACATGGAGGCAAAGTACAAACTCTTTGACACACCAGGTGCAGTCTCCAGCCCTTAATGTATTTACCGTCTAGCGAACTCCTAGGCAGCAGGGACTATGTTTTACTCAGTTACTCCACAGCACCCAGCACAGTGTCTGGCATAGGGCAGGCACTCAAGAAATGTTGGCTAAGCTAATGAGAAGGTAGAAAGAAATAGGAGAAAGGGGGAGAAAGGGAGCGAGAGGAGGCCAGGGAGATGAAGAGCCCAAGACAGGAAAAAGGAAGACAAGGGAAGAAAGCATTGAGCCCTAAAAATGTTACTGTGCCCTATGTGGGACCTGGAGAGATGATATGCCTAGGGCAACGGGGGGTCATGGTATCTATAAAGTTGGCTGATGTGGAAAGCCAAGCAAGCCTCTGGCACTAGGACAAACCACACAATTACTCGGGACATGTATTGAACAGAATCACATAGCTTGTCGGGGGGAGGGGGCAGGAAGAACTGTAAGAATTACAGCCAGCTACCCACTGACACAAGTTGGTACATAACGGTTTAGTTTAAATGAGGGGGTGTTGGGACGCCTGGGTGGCTCAGTGGGTTAAATGCCTTCTGCTCAGGTCGTGATCCCAGAGTCCTGGGATGGAGCCCCCCCTGTGGGGCTCCTTGCTCAGCGGGGAGCCCGCTTCTCCCTCTGCCTGCCACTTACCCTGCTTGTACTCTCTCCGAGAAGTAAATAAATAAATAAAATCTTTAAATGGGGGGTGTTGCTTTCAGAGAGAAACGTAACCTCCGCCGCGCGCTCCCACACCACACCTTTGGACCACTTCCCCAAACTCTGAGGCTCTTAAACCCGCGCATGCGCCGAAGGTTCACGGCAGCAGCGTGACTGGTGAGTGGTCACCGCTCCCTTTCCCCTCCCGGCCGGGCTCTGCGGGATGAGGACGTTAGCACGCCAGCGCGGAGCACCGCCCAGTGAGGGGCGTGGCCTAGAGGACGCTTTACCCGGGACCACCGTCTCGGCGACCCAGACTTAATCAGAGCTTAGAGCGGGAGAGGTGTGCGTGAAGAGGAGAAACGAAGACGGCTTGCAGCCCTAGCCCCCGGCACCCTGGGGGCTGACGCGCGGCAATGGGTCTGTACCTCAACAACTGCTATAAGGCTGCTGAAGCCGCTGCCACTAAGGCGGCCGCCAGCAGCCTAACAGCCGACAGAGAGCACTGCGACACCGTGAGTGGTGGCGAGTCTGTAGTCACCCTCCTCCTTGCTCCTGGGAGGGGTCTCGGGGTGGCGGGCGGACGGAAGGGGCGGAGTCCTCATCAGAGCGAGGGGGAAAAGGGCGGGTGCTTGACGACTCAGCTTCAGGCTCCCAGGCCCCGCAGCCAGTAGCGAGAGCTGCCTGTGGCCAGGACCAGCCTTGGGTGGGGCACAGAGATCGGGCTGGTAACCCAGGGAAGCTGGGAGGCTTCCGGGTTGTCAGCAGGGAGGGCTCTTTCAACCCTGAGTGTAGGATTCTTTGGTTTATTTGGAAGTATTAGCCCACTTTAATGTGAGTAGATTGGTCTAAACTAAAAGAACAGTTCTTAAAAATCGACAGACTTCCTCATTGTATCTGACAGGGTTCACACAAAAAAAAACATTCCAGAGGTCGGAGCATCTATCTCTTGGATCTTCCTCTTGGGGTCAAGCTGCCTATTATCCCAGGAAGCAACAATATATTCTATACTACAAATATAAGTGAAAAGGTAAACTGAGTTTTAATAGTGCTTAAGTGATTTTCTTTACCCTTTTTAATAGCTTGCTATTAAACTTGAAACACTGCTATGATTTTGCTTTGTGTCAACTTCAACTTAACACACCAAGTTAAGTTAAATGAATTGATTAGTGTCTGAACTTCACTTTAATGATGGAAGGCCTCATGATATGCCTCAGCCATCCAGTTCAGCCTTATCTCCAACCCAGAGCCTCAGTTCCCAAAGGTTGGGTGGGGTCTTTTCTGCCTACCTACACTTATCTTGCTAATTCTTACATAAGTGTCTTTGTCCATCTGGCTCCCACAACCTGGAAGGCACTCTTCTTCCTGACCTTCGATTTGAGCCATCTTTTAAGAGCTGCTATACAAAGCCTCTCCCAAGTGTCACAACACCCAACGATCTCATCTTTCCTTAGAATTTACCTGCCCTTGGTCTGTACTATCTTACTCAGCACTGAATCAGCACTGTTAGTGATGCAGTGTGTTGCACTCACATTGTTACACATTTTAAGTCCTCTGCCTAACACCCCGTGCTCTGTCCATAATTTAGGCCAAGCCCGAAGGAGGTTCAGAACTTTCTAGTTTAGAATGTGCTTTGATCACAATAGCAAAAGATTCTACAGGAATAATTCTGACTTCCTTACTCTTGCACTGTCTAGCACATCATCAAGGATGAGTAGGGGCTTCTTGGTATTTCTGATAACTGTCTAATATATATGATTATTTTAGGTTTTATTGCTGGAAAACAATAGAGTTTCTCTTTTGAAAACGCATAATGTTCTACTAAATATATGCCAGCCTCACAGAAATTGACTGAGTCACACTCCCACAAGTTAGCTTTCCTGAAACATACTCAAAACCTATTTCACTACTAGTAATAACACTGCTTCCTAGTTTGTAACTGTGGCCCTATCTGCTGGGTTTTTTTCCTCAAATATCTTCTATTTGCTATTATTTCTATTCTGTTCCTGTTTTTCACTTGCGAACTACTTCTTATTTCCAGATTTTTTCTATACTAAATTATATTGATTATCTCTGTACTTTATTATATTGATTACCCCAAAATATATGCATTTGATCATGATTAGGCACTATATTCAGCTACCCTGAAGACTAACTTTGTGGGACCTTTATCTTTTGGCAGGATCTCCTCAAGGAAGTAAGACTTTATATTTTACACCTTTAGGTGTTGTTGTTTTTTTAAACTCATTTTACCCTCATGACTACCTTGTAAGGTGAAGCTATGATTTATCTAAGGTCACAGGTAGATAGTAGCAGAGTTCAGACCAGAACCACTGTCTCCTGATTCTTAGGCCATACTCTGTTACCTGACCTTGCTGCTTCCTCAGCTGCAGACCGCTTTAGCAGATCACTACAGAAACAGGGAATTTAAAGGTCTTTCATGTTGTTTTGAATGCAGATAGAAGCAAAATTATGGTATTTGACTGTCTTTTTTCCAGTCAGATTAAAATGTAACAATATAACCTACCTATCTTTAGCTATGCATTAATCCAAACCTGACAACTGATCCTATACAACATTTTGATACCAAACTTATTCTCAGGTAATGTATTTATATATTAATTCACTTATTAATGTACTATACTTAGGTAGCAACTGTTCACAAACTCCTTAAATTGCTTTTATTGGATGTTAATAGTAAATACTTTGCCAATTAACTTAGACATTCTGCTTTTAAGAAAAGATAACATTGTTAAGTGAAAGGAACAATTTGCATACTTTTGAAAGTCTCCCTTGTGACCTCCCCCTGGCACATAGTGATGCTATAATAGACTCTTCAGTTCAGGGAAGCCAATTATTGTAATTGACAATAGAAAGCTTACACTGGCCTCAACAAATGGATTTGTCTCTTTCTGGATAGGTCAGTAGCTCAGCGTTGGTCAACACATGTCTGTTACCAACAAAAGTCAACATCTAAAAGAAGAAGCAATAATCAATCCGCTAATTGCAGCAGTGTTTCAGCTGCCATCACTGTTGATCACTTCTTTTCTAGGAAAGATATGGGCTTCCTATCTAGTCTCACTGTAAATTAAATCATTGCCCAGAAGGATGTCTTTCTTTGCCCACATATGAAGCATCCTACCTGCCTTGCAGGACTCTTAGGGCCACACCTCAGTGTTCATGAATTGAACTGAGGTTGAGGCTACCACCCCCAGCCTAAAGACAGCTCTGGTAGAGGAGAGGGGAAGAGAATGGGCATTAGATTTACCTAAATCAATCCATTTTCCGGATTCCCTCACCTCAGGTTCTGCTTTCATGTTTTATTTTCACTGACCAACCTAGTCATTTCAACAACTTGAGGTTTAAAAGTGCAACTTCATTCATTTTACACACATAATGCTTTTGAATCTGTGTGTTTACAGCTTTATCAGCCTTCTTATGACTTTAACCTGACTGATCCTTGTTGCCGACGTTTGGAAACCAGCTATAAAAGTCTGCATGATCCCCATTTAAAAGCATACCATAAGCGAAAGGATATCCTAAGGAGATTAAAGAAGAGTGGTTACATCACCAGCAATAATAAAATAGGTTGAAGCCTCCTTCCTCTTAACCAGCAGAAACCCCTAGGGACTTGATAGACACTCGGTTCTGTACTTCACTAGGAGCCTGTTTCAGCTTTGTTTAAACAATAAAGAATATTTATTAGAAAACTCAATTACTCAGCATTTGGATTTCTAAATAAGACTACTTGTTCCTTCTTGACCTTTTTTCTTTTGTCAAATATGTAAAGACATACATACAAATGTTTTTATTTATGTATTTTTTCCCTACTGTAGTGTAGTGCCTTTCCTCTGGCTTTAAAAGTAATAAAGGCACAGTATACCTATCATGGAATATTTCCTATACTTTTTGAGAAGAGACAAAATGGAAACCTAGCAGAAAAAAGCATGATGAAGTAAATTGGGGGAGTGTTAAATGTCATTATTACACTGGTGTTTTAATAAAAAATTCATTGAGAATTGTAATTTCTGATTATGATGTGAACCATATTATTGAAATAATACCATTTAGATAGAAATTTCCTGGTGATACAGCAATTTTAGATACCGCTTTCCAAATTGCTCCCAAAATGGGCTATTATTACCCTTGATCCTAAAATTGTTACTAAAATGAATATTCTTATGACACTCTTCTCTGGAAAGCTTTATCATTGTTACAACTTTCTATTTATACGTTTGGTTTTTGATTTTGCTTTTATAGGTGATATGTACCTTGAAAGAATTGTTCATCTGACCACTTTAAAATTAGACTTTGAAAGAAACTATGTAAGAGAACAAGTAAGTTAAGACTTAAATTTATTTTGGGGTCTATAAGACAGTTTTTATGTAGGGTTTGGAAGAAAGGTTTGGTCCTTTGCAGAATATTTACTTATAATTACCTGACCTAGAATTATGAAGATAACAGATCAAATAAGATCCCTAGAGATTTATAAGAGATAAAAAATTAGACCTTTGCCTTTAATTTACAGAGAGAAATTTTCACTTATCTGGAATGGAGACACACTAGGCTTAAATGCAGGTTAACAGAATTAACCATTTGTGAAGTATAGGAGGTTTACCAAGCCCTACACTTAAGAGGGCCTATCAAAGGACAGGTCTATTTCTAGCCAGTATAAAGACTTTGATTTTTTTTCTCTCAGAAAATGATTGAAAAACAAGTAAATAAATTGTATGAAACCAGAAGAGCCTATAACAGTTATGGAAACGAACAGTTCCAAGAATGGCTGTTACAGGAAGACACACAAACAACTCCAGACCAAGAGCTGATAATAAAGCACAGGTATGACTGAAGACAATACATGGACATATTGTAGACCCTAGAAAGTTGTGGAAGTACTAGAAGGAATTGCAAGCAGGACTCAGAAAAAAGGATTAGACACTATTGGACCCCCTGTAGTTTTAATGTGGAGAGAAAGGAAAGGAGATTAAGAGGTAATGGGATTGGGAACCCCCTGGTACCAAGGCTTGGGGGGAGAGTTTCTACCTGAGAAACTGGACTCACTAGAAGCCCAAGAGGTAAGCCAAACTGAATTTGAAGAAATCCAAAGTCCAAATGCCTGAGCTTGGGAAACCCACATCCATAGTAGCAGAGAGAGAGAAAGTGTGTTAAGCATGTTTCAAAATTAAGTTGAAGGAAGTTACTGCAGGGTCAGAAAGGGAGAGTTCCTATAACTTTATCTGATACTAATACAAACAGGTGTTGTTCCCCAACCAGTCATGTATGTTCATTCAGCTACCACCCACACACATTCAGTGTTACTATTCAGAGGCCAAGCCCATGCCCCAAGAGGCAGAGATGAGCTATAGTTCTTTCTCTTTCTCCTTTATCAGGTACAAGGGCCAGTTCCCCTTACCCTGCCTCTTGAAGTCCATGGGTTCATGTCATGATATGCCAGAATACACGCTGATCCACCAGGGTCCCAGACTGGGAGTCTGCTGCGGACCTCTCTGTACATGGAAGGTCATTCAAGGACTTGGAAATTACAGAGAGACCAGTACCCACTTATTTTTAAAGGCAATTCAAATCAACTTGTGTTTTGAAGTTAGTCTGTAAGTTGATTTCAGCTGTCTTTGGAAATTCATGTTCCTAAAACTGCAGAGCTGTATGTAATCTCTATGTAAAATGCTTTTAATCACTCTGTTCCACATTTTGCCATTGTTCCAACCACAATAAGAGACTTGTATAACAGGGTCTGGTAAAATTAGTACAGTATGGTGAGCTGTTGGATCAGGTTAGCTTAAAGGTCCCTGAAAAACTCTACATTTTCTGTATTCAAGAAATAAAAAGCAACCCAGAAGGTGGTTTGGGAATATCAAAATTGATAATACCATCGTAAGGGAAGCACCCAATTTACCTTCACTTATATTTGCACTTTTACTTAGATATTTAGATATGATCGGTAGGGAATTAGACAAGGTTGAGCCCACGGCAGAAAAGCAGAGCATAGTCCGGATGCAAGAAGAACAACAACGACATCAGGACCACATTAGAAGAAAACTTCATCTCCGTAGACAAATCGAAGAGGTGAGGAAAACCAAATTTTAAACATTGGAGGGGAAACTGCATATATTTGTTGCACTGATAAACATTTTTAGCAGTCCCACCATATTACCTGAAGCTATTTCAGGTCTAAAAATTAAACCACTATTAAAAATAATAATAAAGAATAAACCACTATTAATCTTTTATCACTGTTATAATAGGCAAGCTTTTACTTAACATAGTGAGACTGATACCACAAATTATTTTGCATTTATAGTAACACCTCATCTGCTCTTAAAGCTTTAGAAATTAACTAGTGAAAAATAATCATGGTTGTATTCTCTCAAAATTCAGACAAGCCCATTTACTTATCTTCTCTACCAAAATACATTTAAGAGCAACAGATCACATATGATATACCCTTAGGCAATAAGAGAAAACCCTCTTGCCAACATCTTCTTAGATCCATCTTTGAAGCCATGTTTATACTTGAATTAAGTTTCCAAAAGCAAAATAATTTCCTTCCTTTTGCCATTCCATTGCATCCACCAACATATTCCCAGTAAAAAGCAGTGAGAAGCCCATTCTAAAGCCAACATGAGATTTTCATTATTGTTAACTCAATTTTTGTAAGGCCCTTGACTTGATCTAATTTGCTTATTGACATGATACAAAAAAAAAAAAGATAATGAAAGAGAACCCCTGCTAACTACCATAACATTGTGCTCCTTAGGAATGGAAGACAAAAGAGATGTTACTTTTGACAAAGATTGGAGAAGAAGTAAAAAGAGAAGCAAGAATTGAGGAACAACGTCAAAAAGTCAGGGAGGAAGCTCACCGGAAGGTAGAGTGAGCTTTTACTGATAACTTGGGCTATTTGAGGCAAAGCTTCTGCCAATTTTGGTATTTTAAAGTGTGAATTAGCAAAAGTGGCCTAAACTCACGAGGATAGCTATTGATGGAGAAACCTGGTTTGGTCTGAACCTGGACTTCAAGGACTACTCTGAAATGGGACCAGTCTCTAGAAAGGGCACTCTTCTTCATGCTGGACAACAAAATGAAACTTACCCCTTACTACCTTCCTAGTTTTGCACTCATGGTGACCAGAAATCTCAAAATAGGAATGAGGGTGCCCTTCAAGTAGACCATCATATTTGAAATATCTGTTTTGCATTTCCAGTGGCAAGCTGCTAATTAAATTTTTAAGCGTTAAATATATATTTTTAATATTTTAGAAACAAGCATGTCTAGAGAAAAAAGTCGCTCATCATTTACAAAAAATGCAGCAAAGAGATGACGTTAAGAGAGACAGACCAGAGGGAAATATATTTGAAAACAGAGGACAGAATGAAAGAGAAGGTGAGAGAGAAACAATAAATGATAAAGTATCTAAGTAGAAGATGCATATCTATATGTTAAATATTGGTGGCTTGGGAAAAAAAAACAACAACAACACCTCTGTGTGCTTATGTGGTGAGGTCAGAAGACGCCTGGAAAGGGAAATCCTAGAAGCTCACACTGCCTGTGCCAAGCACTATGCAAGGCATCTCCCAGTTACAGCTCAAGTTGTAAAGAATGTACACATACAATATTATTATATACATTATAACAAATTCAACACTTCTATAAAGTGGCTCAGTAGACAACACTGCCTGTACCACAGGTTTAAAAAGGAGCCAGGGGCACCTGGGTGGCTCAGTGGGTGAAGCAGTGAAGCGTCTGACTCTTGATTTCAGCTCAGATCATGATCTCAGAGTCATGAGATTGAGCCCCAAGTCAGGGCCGTGCCTGGAGTGGAGCCTGCTTGAGATTCTCATTCTTTCCCTCTCCCCACTCCCGCTCATGTGCGCTCTCTCTCTAAAATAATTAATTAATTAAAAAAGAGCCAGTAAGATGGGACATTACAGAAAAAAAGAAAAAGATACAACAAAGAAGGAGAAAGATGTATCTAAAGTGAGGGAGAGAGAGAGAAGAGGGGCCAGTAAGAGAAAACATTACCAAAAAAATAGACTGAAACAGAGGGAGGCAAAAAAAAAATATTTTAAAAAAGAAGAAAAAATTTTAACTGAGGACCAGTAAGAAAAGATTATACAAAACACAAAGAGAGCAAGCTAGCAAGAGAAAGAAAAAAAGGTTTTTTTAAAGGAGACAAAAGAAGAGTCATTTAAAATGTACCAAGCATGAAACAGAGATAGATAAAAAAAAAATAAATAAATAAGACCAAAAAGGTTAAAAAGTCAGAGGCAGTAAGAAAAGATGGTACAAAAAGAAAGAATGAAATGAAGAGAAGAAGAGGGAAAGAATGAATAAGAGAGAAAAAGAAAGAAAACTGAACAGAAGAAACCAGTAAGAAAACCCACACACTCACACACACGTATGTACACACACACTGGATGAGGGGGTGGGAGGGAAACAAAGGCAAAGAGATAAGAGACAAAGAGACTAGACGGAGGAGAAAGAAACAGGCAAAGAAAAAGGGAGTGAAAGAAAAGGGAGAAGAAACAGACATACAGGGGAAAAATAAATGAACAGAGAGAGAGAAAGAGAGATGGAGAAGAAAGAAGTTTAAAAAGCTAAGTCAGTAGGACAAAGCCAAATAAAAAGGGAGATTGTGAGAGTGAGAAACAAAGGAGTTTGAAAGAGCCATCTAAAAAGAAGTCAGTTTAGGGGCGCCTGGCTGGCTCCGCTGGGAGAGCACGCAATTTGATCTCGGGGTCATGAGTTCAAGCCCCATGTAAGGCATAGAGCTTACTTAAAAAACTTTTTAGGGGCACCTGGGTGGCTCAGTCGTTAAGCATCTGCCTTTGGCTCAGGTCATGATCCCAGGGTCCTGGGATGCAGCCCCGCATCTCATTGGGCTTCCTGCTCAGCAGGGAGCCTGCTTCTCCCTCTCCCACCCCACCCCCCCGGCTTGTGTTCCTGCTCTCACTGTCTCTCTCTGTCAAATAAATAAATAAAATCTTTAAAAAAAAACTTTTTAAAAAGAAGTCAGTTTAAAAATACATTAAAATTAGAAGGATGGATCAATCAATTCATACATACTTACATACATACATTCATATACAGACACGTAGATCTGATTTTTAAAAAGAGAAGCCAGTAGTAAAGACAGGACAAAAAAATAGAGAAAAAAGGGAAAAATAAAGCAGTGAATATAATGAGATTAAAAGAAATGGGGGGAGTAGGGAGGGAATTGAATTAAGGGAAGGAAGGGGCAGGAAGTAAAGAAGTTTATAAAAGGGGTGAGTCTGGGAAAAGGAATTACGAAGAGTATGAACCTGAGGGACAGAGACAGGATGCCGAAAAGAAGCAGCTAGTGAGAAAATTACATAATCATGGACAGGAGCAGGGAGATTGGGTTCTAAAAAGAAGAAATTAGTTAACAAATATAGTAAAATAAAATAGATACAGAGATACATAGATAGAAAAGACTGGACTTTAAAGGTACAGTACACTGAAAAGGAAAAGGAGCATAAAAAAGATAAATAGGAAGATGTTCTAGGAAGCGGGTATGACAGCTTAAGAAGGGAGGAAAGGCTGGAAGGACGGAATGGAAAGAAGGGAAGGAGAAAGCAAAGAATGTTGAAAGGGATGAGGCTAGGAAAATTGGTAAATTAAACAATAACAGGATGTGAGAGTAAGGGACATAGGAGTTTAAAAAGCAGGAGCTACTGTGAAAATTAAGTACAACTGAGGAAGGCGGGGAGAGAGAGAAGATCTAAAAAGAAATTACTTAAAAACAGAGTAAAATAAAGACAGGTAAAGTGATGAGACAGCTCAACAGTAGTGGGTGGACAGACAGACAGACAGATAGGATTTCATATAGGAGAAATCAGTAGTAAGAGAGGACAAAAAAACATAAAAGATGAGAGAGAGAAGGAAAGAAGTTGTTATAATGAGCCACAAAAAAGAAAAAGGAAGGGAGGGAGCAAGAAGAAGCAAAGAAGGAAGCAAAGAAAAGTTTGTACAGGATGAGTCAGTAAGGAAACGATACTTACAGGGGAGGGAAGACCAGTAAGAAAATCAAGTACGGTTGTGTGATTTGCAGGAGAATTAAAAACTAGAATGCAGTAAAGAAAGACAGTAAAATAAAGACAGAAAGATGATTGATAGCTGCATAGAGAGCCAGCTAGGCAGATGTATAGGTAGAAAAAAACCTGATTTTTTAAAAGATTTTCTTTATTTATTTGAGAGAGAAAGAGCACGTGCATGAGCAGGGGGAGGGGCAGAGGAAGACAGAGAAGCAGACTCCCCACTGAGCAGGAAGCCTGCTTCGGGGCTCCATCCCAGCACTCTGAGCCAAAGGTGGGTGCTTAACCAACTGAGCCACCCAGATGCCCCGAAAAAAACTGATTTTTAAATAGGGGAAAGCAGCAGTGAGGGCAGGACAAAGATGCATAAAGAGAGGGGAAAGGGGAAAAAAGTTTAAAAAGCGGAGTAGTAGAAAAGAGAGTAGAAGAAGAATGACAGGAAGAAAGGAAAGAGGAAGGAGGGGAGATCGAAGAAAGGAACACAAATGGGAGAGAGACTGAGCAGGTGAGCAGATGGCTGAAGGTAAGAAGAAGGAAATAGGGCAGGAAGGATGAAGGAAGCAGGAGGGAGGGGAAAGGGAAGGGAGGAAAGAGGAAGAAGTAAGGCAAGCATGCAGGCAGGAAAAGAAAAGAAAGAAAAAGACAAAGAAGGGAGTGAGAAAAGGTAAAGGGTATCTGGAAGAAAGGGAAGGAGGGAAGGGGGAGGAAGGGAGGAACAGAGGGTAGAGAGATGTCAAGAGAAGTGAGCTAAAAAAATAAGGGTGAGGGGCGCCTGGGTGGCTCAGTCGTTAAGCGTCTGCCTTTGGCTGGGGTCATGATCCCGGGGTCCTGGGATCGAGCCCCCCCCCCCGCCCCCCACTGCACAGCAGGGGGCCTGCTTCTCCCTCTCCCGCTGCCTGCCGCTCCCCCTGCCTGTGCTCTCTCTCTCTCTGTCAAATAAATAAAATATTTTTAAAAATAAAAATAAAAAATAAGGGTGAAGGGATGGATGGAAACCACAAAGATAGGTAGACCAGACTTTCTGAGGAGGGCCTCATACAAAAGACAGTATTAAAAGGTAACGGCAGAGAGTGTGAAGGGGAAAAAGTTTAAAAGGGGAACCAAGTATAAAGGAGTATATGAAGAATGGAGGGCAGGAGGGAGGAAAGGAGCAGGAAAAAGAAGAAAGGGAGGAGGTGAGGATAGAGGGAAGGCAAGAAGTAGGGGTGAGGAGGGAGGAGGGAAGGCAGAAGTGCAGGTTCACCAAAAGAAGACAAAGCAATCCAGAGGGGGAGAGTGAAAGGAGTAGGAAGGAGATGTAGACACAGCGGATGGAGGTGGAAAGGTAGAAGGGAGGGGCGGGGAGAGAGGGAAAGAAGAAGGCAAGAAAGAGAAGAATTCTAAACTGGGGTGAGGCTAGGAAAATAGGAAAATAAAAAGAACAAATATTAGAGTGAGACACAGGAGTTGAAAAGGAGGAGCTGGTGCGAGCATGAAGCACAGAGTGGAGGACAAGGAGGAAGCAAGCTAACAAAAGTCACATAAAACTGGAACAAAGATGGAAGGATGACAGCTACGTGGTAGGGAGGTGGATGGTAGCTATACAGATAATAAAAGGTGGAAGCCGCTAGAAGAGAATATATAGGAAAGGTAGAAGGAGAGAAGGAAAGGAAAAGTGTCTGGAAGTGGAGCCAGTACAAAGAGAGTAAAGGGAAAATGGGGGCACAGGGGAGGAGGAAGGGAGGGAGAACTGAAGATGGAAGGGACGGAGGGTTGGAGGGTGAAGAGAGAGACAGAGAAGGAATGTAGCAAGGAGAAGGGAAGGAGGACGAAAGGAAGGAAGAAAGAGCAGAAGTAGGAAGTTAAGGGGAAAAAGACAAGTGTATGAGCGATGAATCCATAGAGGAAAGTGTTAAATACAGGAGAGAGAGAGGGAGACAGTGGGAGAGGGAGGGGCCGCTGAGTAAAGCAAGTGCAGTCGTGTATGATGGCGGGGAGCGGGGAGGACTTACAAAGGAGAAGTCAGGTGTGTGTCAGCTATACTTCAATCAAAAACATAAAGTCAATAAAAGATACAGTGTAATAAAGATGGATAGATCTCTAGGTAGGTAAATGTGGGTCGATGATGGATGGATGGTTGGACAGACGGGCAGACATGGATAGAAAGATATATACCTAAATAGATAAGCCTGATGTGAAAAAGGACAAACCAGTAAAGAGTACATAAAAGAGAGAGTTAGAAAGGGAAAGAAAAGAAATGGAAAACTTTTTTAAAGTGGGCCAGTAGAGTAACAGAAAAAGAGTGGATGGGTGGATAGGATAAAATAGGGCAAGGGAGGGTAAGGTAGAGCAGGGTAGGCTAGGGCAGGGAAGCAGGAGAGAGGAAAAGGCATAGAGAGAAAAGAAGAAGCTTTAAAAGGAGTACAGAAAATGAAGGGCTTTTTAAAAGATTTTATTTACTTACTTATTTGAGAAAGAGAGAGCATGAGCGGGGTGGGGGGCAGAGGGAGAGGGAGAAGCAGACTGCCCCCTGAGCACAGATCTGGACACGCGGCTCGATCCCAGGACCCTGAGATCATGACCTGAGCCAAAATCAGCCGCTTAACTGACTGAGCCACCCAGATGCCCCTATATAAAGGGTTTTTTAAAAAAAAATGAGAGAGAAAATGTGTGCAAGAGAAAGTTTTTAAAGGACGAGCCAGTAAGAACAGACAATGCGAAAGGAAGGAAAGAATGAAAGTTTAGGAAAGGGGAGTCAGTAAGAAAAGCTCATAATGTATGTAGTTCAGTGAAATGATGAGGCTGTAACCTCTGCCTCTGGGATAAAAAAAAAAAATCACTTCAGCAGCTATATTGCTTCCTCCATCTTTGACTGTTAACTCTTACTTTAGGTAGGGAGAAAGTTTCAGGTAGGCATCTTAAAGAGTGGCCACCTCAAATGGTTTTTAAAAAGGAAAATATTTTAAAAAATCATGTTCACAGTATCACATAGGTGGACAGGAGAATGAAGAGATCTCTTTCACATATGAAATAGACTTCTACCACTATAATAAGGCCATCATCTTCCACCACGTAGACCCAAAGGGATGCACATCTTTTTTTGTAAAGATTTTGTTTATTTATTTATTTATTTGAGAGAGAGAGCAGAACGAGAGAGCATGCAAGAGTAGGGGGAAGGGCAGAGGGAGAGGGAGAAGCAGGCTCCCCACCGAGCAGGGAGCCCCACGCACCAGGACTCGATCCCAGCACCCCGGGATCACGAGCTGAGCCGAAGGCAGACCCCTAACTGACTGAGCCACCCAGGTGCCCGAGGGATGCACATCTTAAAACTCTGGTAGAAATCCAGTCAGCACACACAGTTTGGAATTTGTCTATCTAAATGATTAGCAACAGGAACTTCGGTCACCTCTTTCCCAGCTGAGGTCCATGCGCATTGTTGCCTCCACCCGAGCTCTGAGGCACAGCCCAGGATGATCACGAGCACTCTTGTGGGGTCTCCAGCATAGTTACTGCACTGTTGTGCCTCCCCACGCAGAGAAAAGGCCACATTCTCACTGGGCATGCTGGAGGGATGGCGTTTTTCCCTCCTCGCAGAAGACAATTCTGTTTCTCCGAGTAGAGCTTTAACTACACAAGATAATATTGTAAAAGCGATTGTCCTGCCTCCCCATCGCATCTCTCCTCGGGTCTCTCAGCCTTGCCGCTACTGACCTCTTGGGCTGGATAGTGCTTTGTTGTGGGGGCCGTCCTTTGCCTTGTGGACTGTTTAGCAGCATCCCTGACCTCTACCCACTAGATGCCAGGAGCAACCCTCCCCCGCCACATCTGTAACAATCACCATGTCTCCAGACATTTCCAAATGTCCCCTAGGGGACATAAGTGCCTCCCACTGAGAACCCACTACTTACCCTCTCCAATTCCTCCCTACATCTCCATATGTAGATTAGCATATGGCTCTCCTCCTACTGGGCCCAAAAGAATAAATAGAATATCTCTTGGATAACTTGGTCATTTCCACTATTTTAAAAAATAAATATTTTCCTGTGTTTCTTTAAGCTTCTTCAAAGATCAAGAAAGCAAGTGATACCGCCAGTGACCAGCAATCGCACCAGGAACAAAAACGTAATTGAAATGATTATGATTGGAAGTGCTAGTATAGTAATTTGTGGAAAGACGGGATTTGGTACTGACCTCCTCTGCTTACAGGGCAGAGAGATCCTCACTCTGTCCCCTGTTGTGAAAGACGGATTTCGAGGAATGCTTACCCACAGGGCCACAGCCTCTCTTGCCCTCTGGGTCAGACTCCCCACTTAAACACTCAGTTCATGTCGCTGCCCCCACATGCCCAGGAGCAGGGCAGCCCGCATTTTGCAGCTGACAAGTTCTGCACGCCCAGTTCAGGGCCCTTCTTCTCCAGGGCCCCTGCTCCCAATCTCCTTTCTGTACTTTTCCATTACCAACAAGACCCCTGCGGCATTTTTTTTTTTTTTTTAAACCTGTTCCTCACTGGCTGCCACTGGCCGCCACTGCCGCCTCTGCTGGTTCGGCCTCTGCCTCCCAGGGAAGCTTTCACCTGCAGCTCATGTGTTGCCTTCCCCTGGAGAGTCATCCTTGCAGATTGCTGCCTGGAGGTGCCACGGAGGTTTCTGAAGCCAGTGGCCCTAGAGACCTAGTGAGGACCGAGACCCCAACCAATGCTCCTTCTCAAAAACCTGCCCGCCCTTAGACTTTGAACTTTCCAGGCCTGAAGTAACTTCTGTTGCTTCGCTGGCGGCAGAAATATTTTATTCTGCCACATATTTTTCTGCAGCAGTGGACCTGCTATTCAGTGTTGCCCATTCTCGGTCCCCTGTTCCTTTTAGAACAGCCTGACAGAGTAGTAGGTGTTGTCGTTCTAAAATGTCAACCGATTTCTTGAGTAGGCTTTAGTACACGTGGGGCTAGCACTGTTTGCTGGATCTAAGTGCCTTCCTTCCTTTTGCTTTCTCGCTCAGTCACCGATTTTTCTAACCTATTCCTCTGGACTTTGCCTTTGTGGGGCCCCCATAATGGCCCAGACTTTCAGGGAGGCTCCCCCCATCTTTCTGCTTCTTTCCTAAAGATGATGTCCAGATGTCTGGGGTCAGAGGTGTGGCTTATGTTCTTACTCCTCTATGTGTCAGCAGTATGGGCATCACCTAAAGAGCTTATTAGAAATGCAGATTCCCAGGCCCCGCCCCAGACCTACTGAATCGGAATCTACATTTTCACAAGATCCCCAGGGCTTTATATGCTCATTAAAGTTTGGGGAACAGTGGCTTCCGTGACCTCATGGAGGTGGAATAAAGTCATGGCACTTGGACAAAATGTCTTCTGCCTCTTCTGATCTCCAGAGAACTGTCCTTCCCTGCACTGAGATAGTGCTTGGCCTGTTGGCATTTACAGTTCAGTGACTCATGGTCTGGTCTCACTGAGCTTAGAGCCCTCTGGCTTTCCCATCCCACCTCCATTCTGGCTGGCTGCCCCATAACGCTCAGGGTGGAGCGCTCTCACCTCCACCCCAGTGACCTGCCTTGGCAAGCTCCCCAGCTAGACTCTCAGCCCTTTCTGGGCCATGTCCATCACATAGGAACCAAGAGTGGCTTAAGAAAGCAAAACCTCAAGAGGAAATAGGAAGAGGTTGGTAAAAAGGTACAAACTTCAGCTATAAGATGAATAAAGTCTGAAGGGCTAATGGAAAAACATGGTGACTATAGTTGACAGCACTGTATATATAACAGAAATTTGCTAAGAGAGCAGAACTTAAAATGTTTTCAACAACAAAATATAAATATGTGAGGTGATAGATGTGTTAATTAACTAAATGGGGGGCCCTTTCACAATATATACATATATCCAATCACCACGATGTACACTTTAACTATCTTACAATTTTATGTCAATTAGATACATCACTAACAGTGAAATTAGGAAGAGAGAGAGGGAAAGAAGGAAGGGAAGAAGGAAGAACCAACCTCAGGGAAAGCCTTGCTCTGCCTGACCATACTATATTGCAGAGTTTCTGGGCCATGTCCCAGGTGAGGAGGAGGAGGCGACAAGCGGGAGGTAGCCTAAGAGTTTTCTTTCTAGAGTCCCAAATGGGAAGCAGAGCAATAGTTCTTTTCTCTCTGTGCTAACTTCACTTGTCTGAAGCAACCAGGGCCCAAAGTAAGAAAAATGTGAAGCCTCATCTGATACCTTTGCTCTCTAGCCTCTCCCACCACCCTTCCACTTTCCCACTAGCTCTGAGCTATTAAAGGAGTGAACTTTCCCTCCTACCTTTCCTTAAGTCATGTCTTCCTTCTTTCTGAGCCCAGATAACTCTTGTTGGTGGGCTAGGGTATCTCCAGTACACTAAGGGAGAGTTTTCTGAGCTAAGTATTCCACTCTGTTGCTACACAAAAAGGAAGGTTAAATTTTGGGAAGTTCTCAAGACAATTGCATGGCCTGCAAAGCATACTGTCTTGGCTATGTCATCCTATTTTGAATGACAGGTGCTGAATATTACTTGGGTGTTTATTGTGGCATCCCTCCTGTTAAAAATTCTAACCTCCTCTCCCCTACTTCCACCCCCAAGCAGGTAGATGATTATGGAAGACTAGGGTAGAGTTCTTGTACTTAGGGAGTCAAAAATGAGAAAATAATATAAAATTCTGAAACAATAGCCCTGTTGTATAATGGCTGTTTCACATCTGTCAAGCCCCAAAAGTAGGCACAATGAAAGATGGGTCTCCAGACCTACATCTAGAAGGTATGCTCACTGTAAAAAAAAAATGTATAGAAAAATTTGTGATGTATAGAATGCAACAACCTAATAAACATGGGGAAAATGCACGGACATTTTACTGAAGACATACAGATGGCAAATAAGCACATAAAAATGCTGCTTAATATTATTAGTCCTTAGGGAAATACAAAGTAAACCACAATGAGATACCACTACACACCCAGTAAAATAACTAGAATTTAAATAACTGAGGGCGCCTGGGTGGCTCAGTCGTTAAGCATCTGCCTTCGGCTCAAGTCATGATCCCAGGGTCCTGGGATCGAGTCCCACATCGGGCTCCCTGCCTGGCGGGAACCCTGCTTCTCTCTCTCCCACTCCCCCTGCTTGTGTTCCTGCTCTCGCTGTGTCTCTCTGTCAAATAAATAAATAAAATCTTTAATAAAATAAATAAATGAATGAATGAATGAATGAATGAATTTAAGTAAGTATTTGCAAGGACTTGAAGCAGCTAGAACTCGGACACTGCAGGTTGGGGTGTAAAGTGGTAGAACCACTGTGAAAACAGTTTGCTAACTTAAGTTAAACTACCATGTGATCCAGCCACCCCTCTCCAAGGTATGTGCCCACAAGAAATGAAAATATATGTCCATATAAAGACTCATAGCAGCATTATTCATAATAGCAAAAAAAAAAAAAAAAACTGAAAACAACCTAAATGCCCTTCAGTGGCCCAATGGATAAAATGTAGTACATTCCCATACTATGAAATACTATGTAGTAAGAAAAAGGAATAAACCATTGTTGCAGGCAACAATACTGATGAATCTCAAAATAAATATACTAAATGAAGGAAGCCAGACCCCCCCCCCAAAAAAAGAGAGAGAGTATATCCTGTTTGATTCCATTTATAGCAAACTCTAGAAAATGCAAACAATTTATAGTGACAGCTGATCAGTGGTTGCCCAGGAGATAGGGAGAACTAGAGAAAGAGGGATGAATTATAAGGGGAACAAGGACACTTTTGGGGGTGATGGAAATGTTTATCTTGATTGTGGTAATGGTTTCATGGGTTCGTACATATGTCAAAATGGAACAAATGGTATGTTTTAAATGTGTGTGGTTTCTTGTACTTCAATTGTATTTTGATAAAATTGTTTTAAAATTCTATGACTTCTCTTTCATTTACTTTTAGAACCAGGCCATTCTCATAGTTTTGTAAAGATTCCTGCCAAAAAATCATCAGTCTTCGTATCTTCTCAGCCTGATGTACAGAAAAACAAAGCAGAACAAAAGGTAGATGCTTTGTATTGATCATTAATTTATCTGGTTAACTGTTATTTCTATAGGATATCCTCTTCACTGGCATGGTACTGACTGGTCAGAGATAATGGGGTCCTACACAGATCTGGCTCCTCTCCCTAGCAGAGAAGGTTCTGAGTCAGCTTCATGTTAAATGTACCATACGGTTTAGCAGAAACTGACTTAAATATCTGATGATACTGATGATAGCTAATGTTTACTGAAAACTTGCTGTGGGCTAGGGCCCATGCGAAGCTAGAAGGGGGAGAAAGGGGCAAAACAGTTGACATAGGATACAGAGATGGAAGAGACATCATCACTGCTCATGAGAACTCACTGTCCAGAGACTTACACACATGTAAACAAAAGTCCTTACAATAAAATAAGAGGAGAGTTTTGATTTGTTCAAAATGCAGAAGGAGCACAGAGGATTTAGAGACTAGTCCTGCCTACAGGAGCCTAAAAAGGCCTTATTAAAGGAGGGCTTCATCGAATTAGGTCTTGAAGTGTGAGTAGGAAGTTTCCAGATGAACAGATGTGAAGCTATAGTGAGGCAGTATTACAGACAGGTGTTAAAGTGTTAAGCGAGAGCCGCAGTGTGAACCAGCGAAGCCAGGGCAGGGCCAGAAAGGAGACTGACAAGATAGGCTGCCGCCAAGGCTTTGTACACCTTGCTGGAGAATGGGTTTAGCCTCTCCGTAGTAGAGAGCCATTGCTGCTTTTTGAGTAGAGATGTGAAGTAAGAATGAGATGGGTTTTAAAAGGATAATCTGGGGACGCCTGGCTGGCTCAGCTGGAAGAGCATGCAACTCTTGATCTCAGGGGTCGTGAGTTCAAGCCCCACGTTGGGTATAGAGATTACTTAAATAAAGACACTTTATTTTTTTAAAAAAGATTTTATTTATTTGAAAGAGAGTAAGCCAGAGAGAGCACGAGGGCGGAGGAGCAGAGGGAGAGAGAGAAGCAGACTCCCCACTGAGCAGGGAGCCCAATGCGGGGCTCGATCTCGGGACTCCAGGATCATGTCCTGAGCCGAAGGCAGATGCCTAACCGACTGAGCCACCCAGGTGCCCCAAATAAAGACACTTTAAAAAAAGAGAGAGAGAAGTCTTTTTTTTTAATTAAAAATAAAAAGATAATCTGGTTGAAGTGTGTGACATAGATGCAGTGTTTGAGGAAGAGGAGATTAGAGGGAAGATTGTTTTCAGTCTACTGGGATGGTCCAGATAAAAATGATATGGTGAGTGCTGTGAATTGTGTAAGACTGTTGAATCACAGACCTGTACCTCTGAAACAAATAATACATTATATGTTTAAAAAAAAAAAAGAAGAAGATAGTAGGAAGGGAAAAATGAAGGGGGGGAAATTGGATGGGGAGCTGAACCATGAGAGACTATGGACTCTGAGAAACAAACTGAGGGTTCTAGAGGGGAGGGGTGCGGGGGGATGGGTTAGCCTGGTGATGGGTATTAAAGAGGGCACGTATAACTGGGTGTTATACAAAAACAATGAATCATGGAACGCTACATCAAAAACTAATGATGTAATGTATGGTGATTAACATAACATAATAAAAAATAATAAAAAAAATGGTAGGGCAGTGGCAATGAGGATGAGCCAGAGGCCACAGATTTAAGATACTTCAGAGTCAGACTATGTCCAAATTTGGTGACTCAATAGACATGTAGATTGAGAGAGAGGGAGAGGATGAGGGTGATGATGAAGATTTAATTTTTGTATATAGGTTCTCTTGAAGTGGGATGTCTTTTCTCTGTGCCCCCATAGTGCTCATGCTGGCCTCTGTCAGAACTCACTATACTGTATCATATTTTCCTGTCTGTCCTACTGGATGATAAACTTCTTGAGGTCAGGAATTGTGTATCTTATTTTAATTCCAAGCAGTGTGCTCAATAAGCATTGGATTGGACTGGATTGGCCCCATCTGAAATACGTGGAGTAACTCTAAGCTTTCTAGAAAAGATCACTGGATGGATTGTTATATCTTTAACCAAAAATATGGAAGACAGAGGAGGAGCAAGTTTGGAAAGATGGGAGTACATGGGTACATGATAAGCTTCATTTTGAACTAGTTAGCTTAGGTACCTGTGGGAGATATTCATCAAAGAGGTTGATCCTATGTATTAGCATTGGGACCAGAGCTTAGGAGAGAGGTAAGGGATCTGGAGCAAAGGGAGATATTATGTCAATCTGCTTGCTCTAGAGCCAGCAAGTCTCTTTTAGAAGCTCAATTACTAATGAATGCTTTTTTCTTGAATGTTAGAGCATACAGAAAGATAAAGAAATGACTAAAACATCACATACTTTAAATGATGAAGGTAAGAAAATGAACAATATTTATAATTGCTCGGTTATCTTTCAGTTAAATAACTATAGTTTTGTCATGTAGTTTTCCAAGTTATGCTTTTTTCCCAATTATAAAATCTGTGATTATTTGGATTAAGGAAGATGTAAAAATTATTCATGGTTGTAAATGTCAGTATCCCACATTTTTGAGTAATTGCTGGGTGAATAGGCCCTTTG
This sequence comes from Callorhinus ursinus, assembly GCF_003265705.2. Classification (NCBI taxonomy): domain Eukaryota; kingdom Metazoa; phylum Chordata; class Mammalia; order Carnivora; family Otariidae; genus Callorhinus; species Callorhinus ursinus. The sequence continues at coordinate 4,210,489 of NW_027397095.1, forward strand.
GAATTTGCAAACCAGGGAGAAGTTAGAGTCTCTGCTGTGGCTGCCTATATGGATAGGCAGAGTAAGTTTCTGAAGTACTGCAATTTGTGCAGAGAATTCTCCCCCAGGAAAGTCTCTATCCTCTAATGCCATCCTTTCTCCCCAGACATAAAAATACATCCAGTTTCCATGTCCCCAGCTAGACTAGAGGTTACCTAAGTCTCTGTTAGTCTCAGCAAAAGATTCCCATGCATATTCTATACACACACCAAGAGCACTAGGACATCTCTGTCTGGGTGACCAATTAGTACCTCAAATCCAGTATGCACAAAACCAAATTCATCTTCCAGTCACCCCCAAACCTGTTCTCTGTTCCTCCTTTGATTCAGGCACAAAGCCAGAGTCATCTTTGACTCTTGCCTATTGCCCATATTCTACATCCAAAAGTTGTCACATTTTGTCAAATCTGCCTCCTTTAACTATCTCATAATCTTTCCCTCCTTTCCATTCACACCACCCGTGCCCTTAACTACCGCAATAATTTGCCTCCAGTCTCTTTTTCCTCCTGTCAGTCTAGCCTACAGTTTGTTGTGAATGTAATCTAATCTTCTCGAAATACAGCTTTGAACATATAATTCCTCTATTCAGAAGTCCTTGGTGGTTCCCCCTTGCCTACTGAATACAGTGCAAAGCAGTTCATTCTGGGGCAGGGGGAGTGGTGGGAGATTAAGCTGGCAGAGTAATTTAGGGCCAGAAGTTAGGGAATTCAGGCTTGTTCCTCACAGTGGTGGTAAGACACTGGAAGGCATCTTATATTTGGACATACTGCCTTTACTTGCATAAATAAATACATCCCTGACTGCAGTAATTCCAGACATTATGGCAGCAAGAACTATATCATTTTTTCATATTTAAAGGTACCTTTTCTTCCCCGCCCCCCCAGGAATTAAAAGTAGCTCACATCAAGCTCCAGATGTTTCTGCTAAAACAGAAAATGTCCCCAGACATTCTATACAGGCTATTTTGAAACAAGAGGCAAGTAACATTTCTTTTGTCCCAGATACAGACAGAACAAATGAAGTATGAAATTATGATCAAGATTGGTATAACAGAGTTTCATTCATCAAAAGACAATTCAGAACAGCCTTATTCCCTGAAATTAGCCACCCTATAGTAAGATTTTATAAAAATTGAAATGCAAACCCACGGTAATAACTCTGTGCTACTTCAGACTTCCAAAGCTCACAACTATCAGTTAGTGTTGTCATACTGTAAGTAGAGGGAATATCAGTAACAAGTTGTAAGCCAGCAAAAGTAGTAAGACTGAGACTTTAAATTTATTAAACAGATCCAAAATTTGAATGTTATATTTGCCTCCATTTTAATAGAGATTTACCAGAAGCAACTTGAATGCTCCCACTTAGCCCTTAAGTTAGAGGCTTCCTAAATGATGAGCTTCAAGAGCTTCAAAGTACAGACCTGTGCCCTGCAGAGAAAGCAACAAATCGGGCTTTGAGAATCATTTTCTTCTAGTGCTGATGGGTTGTGCAGAGACAGCCATGCTGCCTTACCCGGCCCCCCTGTGACCAGTGATCACTCACCTGATGGTGGAAAGTTGGCAGCATTCAGGGTGTGGCCTCTGGTCACAACATGGATTGCCTTTGTGGACTGCCAGATTGTCATTTTAAGAATCAAATCCACATCCTTGGCTCTCTTAGCACTGTATTAACTGGCTCAGCTGTTCTAAAAAGTTAACATGGTTTGAAAGAGATGTCATCAAGCAGGAAATTCACTAAAGTCTTCCCAAAAGTCCACCTTCACAACTAAGGTAGAAAGTGGCATCATTTGCAGTGTCCTACATGAAATGCATAGAAAGCAACAGACCCAATTATATATAGCTGCTCAAATGTAGCATGTTAGCCACAGTATGCTTCTCTGTATAGACAAATATTTATCAAACACCTGCTGTGACAGGGCACTGTGTCACTGTGTCCACATCCATAATCGCTATGCTTAGTTTCTGAAGAAAAAAAACTTCACTACTCTGAGTTAGTTTAGTAGTTGTCACTACTTTGAGTTAGTTTAGTAGTTGTACATCAGGAATCATTTTTTTCACTAGCCTCACTATAGAGCCAGGAAGAAAAGTATGCCCTGAGTTGTCACATGGATGACAAACTTCATCCTACATACTTTGCCCCCAAAAAAGTCAATAAACAAATTTAGACTATCTGTTTTTAAAGGAGGCTTTAAAATACACATGAACAATATGACTACAGCAAATGGTCACAGAAACCTAATTTATTTTGAGAAATAGCATGACCACTTTTATTACAATAGAATAGGATACTATTTCCCAACTTATTTCACCCATTCCATCAGTGCCAGGAAAGGTACTTCTTGTGGCTTGCGTTTAGCTCTCAGACCTGGGGAAAAAATTGGTCTACTCTGTTGGATTTATCTTTCTGTACAATGATCTCGGTAGGTAAAGCTCTCAGCCAAATCAAAGAGTCACATCCTATGTAGGCGGAAAACCTGCCCTCTGCCTTCCAGCTTTCTAAAATCATGTCCCCTATAGTTAACTTTGTTTAAAAACCACACATCATCTTTTTAGCTGTTCAACTGATTACCATCCATGCTGCTCAGTGCATTCCTCAGTTAATTTTAGAATAATGATGAATTCTATAAACCTGTGAATTTTCTAAGTAACACATGTAGTATAAACCAAATAAAACATACTTTTATCACAAATGGACTTTTAAAATCATTTTCTTAAATTTCTGTATTTCAAATGTGAGAAATAGCCGATGTTCAAATTCTTTTAAAACTCCTTTGAGGATTTTCATTGTTTTTTTTTCTTGGGGCATATATAGGTGACATATGCTGATGTTAATGAAAAAAAGATCAAGAAACCAAGTTTTAACCATGACTCAGGTAAACAATAGTAACAGTTATTAGGTAAATCCTGCAGTCTACTCATCCATTCATTCCACAAACATTTATTGAGCTTCCACTACATGACAGACATCGTGCTAATTATTGCATGCATACAAGGTAGAAACCATACAAAATGAAAAGCCATGCTCCCTATCCTGGATTTTACAGTTTAGTGGGGAACACTCACACCAATAATCACAACCCATTATGATAATTGTAATAATGGAGGTATGTACATAGTTCAGGGGAAGCATAGGGAAGCCAGGGAAACTTGTCCAGAAGAAGCCACAATTGGGCTGAGACATGAAGGATAAGAAAGAATTTCCTAAGCAGACAAATGGAAGGAGAACCTTCCAGGAAAAGGGAATACATTTACCAAGATACAGACATTAGAGCATAGTACGTTCTTGGAAATACAGATTTTTCTCAGAATTGCTTTATCTAAAAGTTCAAGCTAGAGAATTGCAGGAAATGAAGCTAGACTGCTAGAGAAAGGTTAGATCATTAAGTTTCTGGTAGGCCATGCCAAGAAATCTACCTTTTATCCTGTTATTGAAGGGCAACTATTTAAGAATATTGTCAGGGGTGTAATATAATCAGAATTTGTCTTTTCTAAAAAGGGAAAAAAGAATTAGAGGTGAGGGGACTAGAGGCAATGAGACAATAAAAATAATAGCATTTATTGAACACTTGCCAGTTACTACACTAAACTTTTTATATCCTCTCATTTAACCCCCCCAACAATTTAATGAGGACAGAAGTATTTTTATCTACCATTTTATATATAAGTAAACTAAGTCTCAGAGTGGTGAATTATCCTGCCCAAGGTTTCACAGTATATGTGACAAAACCAAGGTTTTAACCCAGGTCTGTCTTACTCAACCAATTCTAGCCGCAATGCCATGCTGCCACTTACTACAATTAAAGAGACTATTACAATAGTCAAGGCTAGAAATGAGTCTTGAACAAACTCAGTGACAGTGAGGGTACAGATTTGACTCAAACTAAGGAGGTCGAATAGATGAGATTTGGTTACTGATTGAATATGGGAGATGAAGGCTTTGAAGACAACACCCAGATTTCTAGACTGGGCAACTAAATGGGTAGTGAATAGTGGCACCATTCAGTAGACAGGCAGTACAGAAAGATGAACAAGTTTGGAGGCGAAATTAGTTCAGCTTTTTGAGGTAGATTATACTTTGTCTTCTTAATTCCCTCTTCGATCCGAGAGTTATCAACGTAAGTATGTTTCTTAATTATTAAGAAATTAATATTTTGGGTCACAATTTTTTAATTAAATTCAGCGAATATAGCCTGTAAATCTTGAACACATTGGAGTTGTTAAGGTTGTTGTTTTTTGTTTTTTGTTTTTTTGTGTGTGGCCAAATATGTGATCGCTATTTGAAAGTGCTCCATGGACATACCAAAAACAAATATGTATTCTCTATTTGAAGGATGGAAAGCTCTAAATGGATATCAAATTACATTTACTGATTTTATGTCTTTACAGATTTTTTTGTCTACTAGACTTTTTTTATTGTCTACAAATGTGTCCAGCTATTAAAGAGGTGCATTAAAGTTCTACACTCTAATTGTATATTTATCAAATTCCCATTACATTTGTAATAGGTTTCACACAGGCTCTTCAGGATATTTAATCCACCATATTCCTAGAAACCATAGAAGAGTTATTTATTTTTTCTAACAGTCATATTAGTTATCTATTGCTAAGTAACAAATCACCCCAAAGCGTGGCAGCTTAAAAAAAATTATCTTATAGTTTCTGTGGTTAGGAATCCAGGAATAATTTAGCTGGGTGGTTCTGACTCAGGGTCTCTCATGAGGTTATAGTCAAGTTGTCATCCAGGGCTGTTGCAGTCATTTAAAGGCTTAACTGGGACTGGAGGCTTCTCTTCCAAGATGGCTCACTCACATGACTGTCAGCAGGAGGCCTCAGTGCCTCACCTTGTGGACCTCTCTATCAGGCTTCTTGAGTATCTTCATGATATGGCATCTGGCTTCCCCCAGAGTGAGTGATCCAAGGTAGAGGGGTTGAAACCACAATATATTTTATAACCTGGTTTCAGAAGTTATATACCATCACTTCTACCCTGGACTGTTCATTAGGAGCAAGTCACTGAGTCCAACCCACACTCAAGGGGAAGAGAGTTAACCTCCACTTCTAGGTGGGAGTATTACCAAAGAATTTGTAGACATACTTTGAAACCACCACAACAGTATTATCTTCACACTTAATTTTTCAGGTTTATACACTATTAATTCCAGCTCCTTCCAAAACTGTACACATGCAAAAATATGCTCATACACAAACTCAAGAAGGCACATAGAATTTTAAGTAAATGTTTTCAAACAGGTCATTGGAATTTACTGGTTACTCCAAATACACTTTACATTTATTAGGAGAAAGATAAATAGCAATTTGCCTTGACTTTGGCTCCAATTGGTAATACTACTTTCTATTACTCAGAGCATTCTGTTTGTCTAAGACTTTAGTGGTGCATGTGTATAATTGATATACACCATTCCAGTATTCCTATGGAGATATTCTACATGAAGACTTGCTTTACTATAATTACCTAGAAATATTTTCTAATATCCGCTTATGGAACTTTGCTAGATGGCATGTTAGACAGTATTTGAGTGGGAAGAGATTAATGACTGTTAGACTAATAAACAAACATTGACCCAACACCTGTGTTAAAGAATTGATTCAATAAATAAGTGTTAATGAGTGCTTACTATATGCCAGACACTGTAAACTATAGCATAGTAAGTCCTATAATAGAAGGAAGTATAGGGTGCTTCAGGAGCATTGACAGAGGATGCCTGCCTGTGTCGGCGATTTCAAAAGGCTCTCTGAAAGAGATGACACAAGCTGAGTGAATCCTAAAAGGTGAGGAATTTAGAAGAGCGATATTAAAGTTATAAACTAAATAGTAAGGGCACAGGCAAAGGGAATTGCATGTTGTTCAGGATCTCTGGAGCACAGGGTATATGTAGAATGGTGACCAGAGGTGAGGCTGGTGAGGTAGGCAGTGGCCCCAGATCATAAAGTTTATTTTATGCCTCCCCGGCAGTCCCTGGAGGGGTTAAACACAGCAGTGACAACAGGGAATAAAGAACTATTAATAGATGTTAATTATCATTTACAAGTAGCTTGGGAAGCCTACCAACAAGTAGTTATTTTCTTTTTCTCTCTGAAAATTCACCTGTAGCTCAAGGAATCTTCCTTTCTTGTGATTCGTCAATTAAGTAAGTATCTAAGAAAGCTTAATAAATTAATGTGTTATTTTAAATTAACCTTTTAATAATTACACAGGAGTGCTGCTTAAGGGCAGATGCTCCCATGGAATCCTCAGTTCTTGTAGTTCTACTTGCATTCATTTTTTTTGCAACCTCTCAGGACTAAGCTAAAATTACAAAGCAGGCAAAGTTATTTATGTTCTTTCACCTTCCCTCTAGTCTCACTTTTGTTCTGTACTCCCCTAATCCCCAGGGCCTTCACTCCCCTACCTCTTCTTTCGAGGTAACTTTCTGGGATCTAGATCTATTCTTTTCCCCTCTCCACATTCAAACATACATTACTTGTGCCTTTTGAGGTTATTGGTTCTCTAATGATGATGAATTAGTTTACCATATAGTATTAATGACTTAATCTGTTACCCCATCCTGAGGATATTTTTACTGTAATCTAAAGTAATGAAACTCTAATGATACAAAAATCAAGGACAATGGATATTTTTTTTTTGGTCTAGGTGCCTTTCAGCCCTCAAACCTTGGTGGCCCCTTAGTCTGCTAAAGTGCAGTTCCCCTCAAACTTGAATATTTCATGCACATCAAATAACCCCTGATGGAACACACATATCCAACACCATCATCTTCTAAACCCTCAAACCAAATGAGGTCCAGGATAGGTTTTATAAATTCCAAATTCTGATGAAAATGGTTGGGTAAGGTGAAGTAGCGTGTGGTGGTAAATGGTATTGACATTCAGAGCGAGCTTCCTAGAAGAAGGATTTTATGCTTAGGAGTGATGAAGTAAGTTTCACTTACTGAGTGTTCATAAGATGCAAAGATGCTGAAGGAAATTGACTAGCCCAATATTAGGACAGTTTAAAGAAATAAAGGTGAGGAGTGATGATTATGTAGTTTTAGAAAGTGTAAATTCCTGCTTCCCTCTTCCTCCTGCCTTCCCGCTACCCTAGACTACAGAGCTACAGAATCACTTGAGTCTTTTCAAAAGCAGATGCTCTGGATACCCTTTTGCTAAAAATCTTAGCTCAGCTAAGATAAAGAGCTCTGCACATGACCTGGAGCTTCTTCCCCATTCCTCTCAAATACACAGGGTTAAAGTACTTTTAGCTAAACCTAGGACAATTCCAGGCCAGAGCACAATAAAACATGGCTAACAAGACCATCTGGTCTGGCTCTGCCCATTGCACCCATGTCACATCACCTTACCTTACAGAGAAGAACACAGGTTCAAGGGCTTGGACTTCATCCTCTTTCTCTGATGCAGCTCCTTGCTTCCCAAGCCTCAGTGCTAGATGCATCCCCTGTGTTCCACCACTTCCCTCTCTCCCTTCTCTCCTCTCAACTTCTTCTCTGTTTTTCCTAACGCTTACACAAAGGCCATACACCGTAAGCTTAACAAAATAGAATTAGAAACCAAAGAAATCAGGACAAAAGGAAGCAAATGTGATAAGATAGCAGTGGGGTAGACAGTTGGAATAATTAAGCTTTGCATTTAGATACTGAGTATGTTCTTACGATTGGGATGGAAGATGAGAGGAGAAGACCGTGCTCAGAAGTCTGTATTTCATCCACTGAATGACAGTTTAATGGTTTTGAGTTGGGATATGATATTATCAAGTCAGCATCTCAAGCTTTGTGCAGTGGCAGTATCGTAGCCAATGAGGTTTATCCGAGGTGCGATTATTGCTAATTGAAAACTTAACAAGTCAGCATCTCTGCTGAACACCTGTGACAACAGCATGTAGGACAAATGAAAGATAGTTAAATAGGTGCCCATTACAGAAGTCCATTAATGATTTGTGGCCTTGCACAACAGCCTTCCTTTTGGAGTAGAGAGAAGTATGCATCTAAAACATGTTAAATGGGAATTTATGTGCCAAACTTTCTTGAGAACCTACTATGTTCAAAGTATAGTTCTGGGTATTAGAGGGATACCAAGATGAAAAAGCACTACCTCTGACTTCAGCTGTGCTTTATACAGCAACAGGACAAAAGACAGGGAGACTTGAGGAATGCCAGAGAGTGAACTGAGTGCAGGACAGTAGATAAAATGTCAGGAAAAAGGAAGGCCACCCGTGGTACCACCGAGTTTTGGGGTTTCAGATTAAACCACTGATGTTAGGATACAGAGGTGCTGCTTTAAATTCCCGGGTAGCGGGCGCCTGGGTGGCTCAGTTGGTTAAGCGACTGCCTTCAGCTCAGGTCATGATCCTGGAGTCCCGGGATCGAGTCCCGCATCGGGCTCCCTGCTCGGCGGGGAGTCTGCTTCTCCCTCTGACCCTCTTCCCTCTCATGCTATCTCTCATTCTCTCTCTCTCAAATAAATAAATAAAATCTTTTAAAAAATAAATAAATAAATAAATAAATTCCCGGGTAGCCACTGGAATGAGTAAATAGATTAGGCAATAGGATAGACTATGTGTGTGGATGAGCAGGAGGTATCAGGCATCACCTCAAAGCTATGGGCCTGAGATATAAACAGAAGGCCACCAATTACATTAAAAATTAGATATTCAGAAGGATCAGGCAGACTAAAATTTAGGCTTGTCACATTAATCCTCAAGGGGTGCTGGCCAACCATATGAAGATGTCTTTAAGTTATCTTCAGGACTAAAGTGAGTTTGGAGGAGAAGGTCAGAAGCAGAAAGGTATATTTATAGTTTTGTGACATGGCAAGTTAAACTGTGAAAAAGTGTGCCTTCTCTTTGGGGCTTCTGGACTAATGGTCATTAATATCACTGCCCTCTTTAAGAAGTAGGAAGTTAGCAGTAAAGATGACCTAAACCTTAGACACTTTTCTCTAGTAGCGTCAAGCTGTCAAGGAAAACCACCTAAGACTAGGGAAAAGTAGATGGAATATCGTGTCACTCCTGGAATGGTGATGGGCCTTTCCAACATAACAGCAAGTTCATTTGCATGTTTCTGTTCAATTGACTCCAACAAAAATCTGATAATTCGTTGCAAATTGTAGATTGTATGTGATATCACAACTATTTTCTAGTGGTCTCATATGAGGTTTTCTCATTTATCTGGTTAGTTTTGTTCTCAGATCTTTGCTATTTCCTTTTATCTAAATGCATGCCTTTAGGACAGAAAGGCTTTGAGGACAGGTAGCAACAAATACACAGGACTTACTGGGTTCCACTTGCTGCCAGTGGTACGAGTTAGAGCAGAAAAAAGAATCTGGATGCATTAGGTTGCAGAGAACCTACAAGAAGAAATTGAGCTGGAGTTGGCCTGAGAAACTAACTGAATCTTAGAAAAATAAATGAAGCCAAAGGATAGGAACTGTGTCACTGACATCAGCACTCATGCTCCAGGTTCCATATTACAAAAGGGTACTAGTCTGAGGATGGGCTATTGCTCCCTAACCCTAGCTGAGACCTATAAGTTTTTCTTTTCCTACTAGGAGTTAGGTTGTAATTTCAGAGATGGGCTATGTTTTTCAAAATTGAATTGTAGGCCTTGGGGGTAAAAGAAATGTTGATAACAGAAGGGCAGGCCAAGTAAAAATGAAGATAGAGTATGCTATTAATTACTATTAATTAATTAGTTTTGATGCTTTTTCCTTTAAGAAGGTCAGGAAGAAGAGAAGCAAATGATCCATGTAGGCAGGAAAATATGAAAATAAATCGGAATTAGAGTCTTAGGCCTTGTTTTTTTTTAACTTTTTTTAGTATTCTATAATTTACATGATTGTGTTCTCTTGCTACAATTTAGTAAAATATATTTTTGGTTCCATGTAGTAGGTGATAATAAATAATTTTGATTAAAACATAGAATAGATTGCAATGACATGGCTGGAGCTAGAGAGTATAATGGCAAGTGAAATAAATCAGTCAGAGGAAGACAAATACCATATGATTTCACTCATACGTGGAATTTAAGAAACAAAACAAATGAGCAAAGGGAAAAAAGAAAGGCAAACAAGAAACAGACTCTTAACTATAGAGAACAGAAGGATGGTTACCAGAACTAAAGGATGGGAGAAATAGGTGATGGGGAGTAAGGAGGGCACTTGTTGTGAAAAGCACTGGGTGATTAAAATAAAAACTTTTAAAAAAGAGAAAAAGGAACACCTGGGTGGCTCAGTCTGCCTTCGTCTCAGGTCACGATTCCAGGGTCCTGAGACTGAGGCCCGCATCAGGCTCCCTGCTGCGGGGGGGGGGAGCCTGCTTCTCCCTCTGCTTTCCGCTCCCCCTGCTTCTGCTCCTGCTTGTTCTCGCTCTCTCTGACAAATAAATAAATGAAACCTTTAAAAAAATAAAATAAGAGGAAAAAAAACAGAATAGAATATTATAATACCTAGAAAAGGACTATATCTAATTTGGTATTGCATATGATCAGAAACCCATCATTTTAAGCCATCGTTATCAAGAATCATCCATGGATCTTTTCCTACTGTAGGGTGAAGGGGAGAAGACTAGGAGTTTTGAGGAGGTGGGCAGAAAGTGAGTTATCGGGAAGCTGTGATCAAGCAGAGCAGGCAGAAAGGACTAGCCCACCCCCTTTCTCCCCAACCCCATGCTCTTCCCAACTCACTACGAAACAAACATGGCTAAGTGGTTCATGAATAGTAATATCAGACAGATGTTAGTTTATGCAGCAGCTGTTTACTATTCTACTGTTTATTCAGCTATCATTCTACTCCTGTGAGTAATGGAGCATGTCCTGTACCCATGGGCCAATATCTAAGTAGGAGGCTAAATAAGGGAATTAGACAAAAAATAAAGCTTATTCTTTTTTGTGAATTGCTAGGGAGAAAAAAAATCTCCCAAGCACAAAGGAAATAATCTGATTCAATGCTTAGGAATTGGGGGAGGGGGAAGTTACATAAATTATTGATCAGAGGTAACAAAATTAGTCTCTACTTTTCAGACAACACTATCAAAATTGCTGTCAAGAAAAAGTATGTATGATGAAATTCACTGATAAAGCAACATGTTAAGGCTATTTTGTAATATGAAAGAGAAAAGTCTGTGAATCAGACAATGAGCAAAATCATCTGCTGACATTAGTCAGTTTCCCTCTTTGCCTTCTTCTCTTCTTGATTTTCACTCTCAGTGAATCTTGAGTTTTGCAGGGGTCCAAAGTTACTGTTATTGGCCCTTTGGGCAGGGGGCTCAGGAGGCTAGATTAAGGGAGCATTAGGAGGTTTAGTTAGCATGAGAAAAGCATCAAATACCACAAACCCACTCCATAATGGGAAACCATTAAGGGAAATGCCTTTACAGACCATTGAGATCTGGCTTAGGGCTGAGCATCCTGTCCCTTGGGCTTGTGAGCCAGGATGCCTAGATCTATCTCCTAATTTTCCCGGGAGTAAGAAAAATCTTAGGATGGTACTCCATCAAAAGAAGGGACCTGGTCACCTGAGAACTGCAGCTTGGACCAGGCAAAGATGAGGGTGAACTTGATGAGCCCCAACTCTGGGGCTAGACAGAGGAATCATGAACATGAGAGGGGTTCAGGGGACTAGTGCACACACACACTTTCACATATACACCCACTCAACTCAGAGAACATGCAATAAACACAAAGACCTAGACATACTGGAACCAAAAGGATGTTTCTTGGTTTAATGTGTAGTGAAAATAAGCTGAAAATCAGATTCTATTTATCACATTTCATTTCATTAAAAACTTTAGGAATGCTCCTGTTTTACATATCAAGGTTGAAAATGCCTTTTCTCAGCTACCTTAAGAGTAATAATGTAGGTCTTCTGTACATTTTCTCTGGTATTAAGAAAATAATATATATTGAAATTCTTAGCTCATATGTATTAGAACAGATTTAGACCAGTTTAGACCAAGAAGGTAAGTAACTTACCTATTAATGGTTAGCTATTATTCTTAGAAGTGTTTGATTTAGGACATGTTTATGTAAAAGAAGTGTTTTTCAACCATATGTTGTCATCCCCAACTATGTTTTTCAAACTCAATAGCCATTTTCTAGTCGGGGCAGAAGGTGACAAAGAATGCATTAAGAGAACTAGATAGTGGTGATGTTTGCACAACATTATGAGCGTGCTTAATGTCACTGAACTGTATGCTTTAAAATGGTAAAATGGTACATTTTATGTTCTGTTTATTTAATCACAATAAACATGCATTAAAAGATTTGGGAATTGGAGTGGGAAAAAAATGGCTTTATCTGAAGTGGTTCTCAAACCTTCTCTAATGGATCAGGAGAGATATGCTATATTTGATAAAGTGTTAACTTTTCATTGAATATTGGCCTAAACCTGAACAATCTGGAAGCTAACTTTGGAGGTAACTGGGAGGCAACCACATTCTAGGGAATCTGGTGCCCAAATGCCAGGATATCAAACAATGCATAGCCAGAATGCCAGGCATCCCACCTTTGCTGCCACCAACTTGTATCCACAGCTTTGAGAAATGAGGGTGTCTGCGGAAGTATGCATTCTTGGTCTAGCTGTCTTGAGGGTAACAATAACTTAGAAACAAATACTATTTTATTATAGGCAGGAGGATTTTTATGTTTCCAAAATATATCTGCAATAAGAGGTACATAAACAAGTATAGAGTTTTGCAGGTGCAGTTTGCATCTGCCCCCGGTCCAGTCTAAGCTGTGACAGTGAGTACAATTAACCATTGAGGAAAAGGTCATTCAGGTCTGGTCCCTGGGTTTCTACTTCAGCTCACAGTGAAGGAGACCCCCAACTTCCCTCTACTGCCCAGCCTTCTGGCCCTTTGAGTCCATCCCAGTTCTAGCTCAGCCTTTTTGACCGAGATTAATGTGTTTCTTTATTCCATGAACCATCCTCTGCCTCCCTCTCCAAGAGTTTGCACTGATAATCTCTTGTTGGACCCAAAGCCTATTCATTTCTGCTAAATCATCACTGCTAATTGTTGACCATTCATTAAACCTTAACAAGTAGCTGTGGTCATCTGCATACATAAAAACACAGTGAATGGACAAAGGAAGGCAGCAGCCAGTGGGCCACAGAGCCCACAGGCTGACCCTTCTGCTGTGGTACTTTTTCACCCTTACCTGCTAGCTGGACAGATGCCTACATAAAAGGAGGCTATCTCTGCAAAGGCACATAAATGTTTTGACTGCAAATTTTTTTCGTGAAATAGTTTGTCAGAGGTAATCTGGTTTGTATTTTTTTATTTTGTTATGTTAATCACCATACATTACATCATTAGTTTTTGATGTAGTGATCCATGATTCATTGTTTGCGTATAACACCCAGTGCTCCCTTCAGTACGTGCCCTCTTTAATACCCATCACCAGGCTAACCCATCCCCCCACCCCCTTCCCCTCCAAAACCCTCAGTTTGTTTCTCAGAGTCCATAGTCTCTCATGGTTTGTATTTTTAAGAAATATTGCTCGGATCATCAACACAATCTTCCTTTTTGCCAGAGCATTTGTCTTCTATGAGTCTAGACACCCTCTTGGCTATTTTTTAAACCAGGAAGCCATTTATGCTCAGCAATAAATGCTGAAAATCAATGTTCCTCGGGATTTTGAATCAAATGGAATCGTATTCAAAGAACAGATCACAGCCACAGAGAATAAACCAATTTGAAATTAATCTCTTATTCTAAGTAGATCCTTTCCTATGTTCTCTCTATACACCATGGCTGGATTCTAGCTATGCATTGTTTGATACAAGGAATTAAAGGTTAGCCCCTGTCTGTACAATAGAGTAAATTCATATGTGATTTCCCTTGTGTCCTGCTTACCTCCTTTCCAGGTAACTTCAGAAGAACTGAACAGTGTAGTTCATAATATAATGATCTGGGTTGTGGCTGCAGTGACCAGTATATTATATCCAGCCATCACAAAATATGAAGAAAGGTTGCAAAATATTATATACCCGATGCCTGATGACTCTACCCTCTCTTTAAATAGTGCAAGTTGCTGTAGCACATGCAGTGAAATGCTTCTATATGAACAGGTATTCAGGGAGAGACATTTCAGGCAGAGACCTGTGCTGACACAGATGACAGGTCAATAGGGCAACCAGCAGCACCCATAAAACCATCTTCTGCCCACAAAAAAAGAACAGTTACAGGAAAAACACATCACAGGAAAGGATAACCTAAAACCTCTGAACCTAAATATAATAAGACCGCTGAATCCCCCAAACTTAAAACCTGTAAACCCGGTAGTCACCTTTTTGCACTGATTGAAACAGGCACAAAGAAATCTGAAGATGCTACCACTAAAACAGTTGCCTTAGAACACCCACCGTCTTCTGATGAAAAAGCAAAAGTTGTAAAGGAGATGCAGGAGTTAAAGAATGTTTTTGATAACTTTAAATATCACCTAAAAGAGGAATCCGAGTTGATTTTAGAAAATATTTTTCATGAAATGGTGTCTGAATTAACCAAGACCATCCCCACTCTTACTTCTGTTACGGCCGAAACTTTGGTTGATCAAACTGACACTGACAAAGGAGACTTGCTCTCCAATGTCAATATCTCCTCAGCAGCTGCTGAAATTATGGAAAATGTGCCTGAGAAGCTACAGTCTGCAGTTGAGAAAAAATGTATTGAGGTATTTTCACAAGAAACTTTGTCAGTTCACTTTAAATCAGACTTAACAGCCAGTGGGGAACATTTCATTTCACCAGAAGAAGAAAACGTCAAAAGCTTCACCGCCTTATACTATAGAGAACATGAGTGGTATTGCAGAGGATATGGTTCATGTGATTTTAGAAAAGCTGACATCTCTTGCATCTTCTAAGCAAAATGAACTTGCTCATCTTGAAATCACGACTGAACCTACTTATCAGCAACACAGGGAAGGTCCAACATATGCATTCCTTCAAAGAGCCAGCAAAAGTAAATCCAGTGCTGAACCTGATTCAGCCAATTTGATTAGCAAAGAAGACATACAAAATTTAGTTTCAAATATTTTTTCCCAATCCTCTCTGGTTGGTTATATAGAGGAAGCAATCAACACTATACTAAGTTATATACAAATTGGACTTAACGAGAGACTCATTGCATCTGAGGAAACAGTGATCATCCTTCATCTACTTGATGATGTCTTGGCTCAGTTACATCAGAAACCAGCAAAAACAGATGTCCAAAAAAGAAGACACCCAAGACTGAGTAGTCCTTCTGGCACTGAAGAAGAGCACAGACTCACCAGCACCAGAGTAACTAATGATCCTAGACATGGATGCCTCTTTCCACCCATTAATGTTCCTGACATGGTCCTTTATTCTGAAGATGAAAATAAAGAAATAGACAAGATTGTAGAAAATGTACTGATTTCATCTATCAAAGATGAAAAAGCAAAATTACAAGAACAGGCTCCTGATCACTGGTTAACAAGGGAAAATGCTGATTTGAAGTACAAAAGAAATATGAACTTATCTACAAAGCCTGCTTATCAAGATGAAATAGCATTTCATGATTGGGGATTAAAGACTGACCTTCCAGCTTTTAATAATGACCTTTTTAAGGACAAGCCATGTTTGAATAAAGACCTTTTGATTTTCAGCCAAGATGAAAAGCATCAAATACAAAAAGCCTCAGAAGATATAATTACAAGTATTTTAGCACAGATGCTCCAAGACCTATCTTCTGGGCTCTCTGGTCACTCAGGTTATAAAAATGATAAGGAAGCTTCACTTCTTACATCAGGAAGCCCACGAGATCTGTCCAATCAAGAATGGATGAACCAGATGTTCTCTGCATCAGAAATCCAAATAGTAGCTCAAGAAATTGTAGATGCTGTATTAAAAATACTTCACATAGGGGTGCCTGGGTGGCTCAGTTGGTTAAGCAACTGCCTTCAGCTCAGGTCATGATCCCGGAGTCCCAGGATCGAGTCCCGCATCAGGCTCCCTGCTCAGGAGGGAGTCTGCTTCTCCCTCTGACCTTCCCCCCTCTCATGTACTCTCTCTCTCATTCTCTCTCTCAAATAAATAAATAAATAAAATCTTTAAAAAAAATACCTCACATAGCTTATAGTCACATTATCAGACATTCTTCATCAGTACCTCAAACTTCTCTAGATAATGCTGACATACCAAATAAAGAGCCATTAGAAATATGGCTTGAGAGTAACAGGAAGATGAAATTTTTATCTGTACTTGACATAGACCCTACAAAACATCCCTGGTTAGAAACTGAAGAAACTGAATCAACACCTGAACCTGTAGTTCACATTAATGATAGGATCACTTACACAGTTAAGAAGCTGAACTCATTTGTCCAAAATTGCAAAACTGCTTTAAACTAGAAAGCCATGCTGACCATTCAAAACCTGCACCTGACAAGAAATCTTCATTTCAATCTCACCTTAGTACTTACACAACTAAAGTGGTAAAAATTGTTTTGGATGCTATCCAGAAAGAACTCAAAGACAATAAGAAAAATCTAAATCTTGGGAAGTGTGGCCCTCCCAAAGACTTTATAGATACAGGAGTTTTTGCTGACAATGAAAAGGAATTAGACTCTGTTGTCACAAAGCTAAATAATGACATTATGACAAGTTCGTTAGCAACTTGCATTTGTGAATTGTTAAGTGGAAATACAGGTAAAAGCAATGTTCTCCCTTCAGATAAGCTAAGGTCTAAAATCTCATATGAAACTGCTGAGATTGATCAACAACAACTTGTGCCTTCTCAGTGCCCTCATATGCAAGAGGAAGTTCACAAATGTACCAGATTGCAAGTGTTAGAATTGGGGATACCTTATATGACATGTTACACAAGCTCATAGGAGACCGTCCATGTTCTCCCCTATCTGATGAACAAAATAGAGTGGATCAATGAGAATTTGAGAACAACTACTGCATGACAAATATTCAGCTCATTTCTTATACAATTCTAGAAGATATCATTAGAAAATTATGTAGTGCTGAGATGGATCAGATTTTCACAAATTCAGAATTTAAGGCTATCAGATTATATTGATACTGACAGCCTATCACTTGCTTTGCTTATTGAGGAAATGGGCATATGCTCTCACATAATCTCTAGCATGTTGTTCAGTGTGATCCAGCCAGGTAGTCAAGAGGTGACTAACAACAAGGGAAAGACAACTGCCCCCAAAACAGGAACCACAAAAGAAGAGCACCCAAATAAACTGGAAGTCATGGCTTCTGATAGCTTTGAAATGGTTTTTGCCAAATTGAAAGGGTTTGCCGAAAGAAATTTAGAAACTCTGGGCACTATAATCAATGGAAATAAAAAGAGCAACAAGAGGTACTGGGAAAGTGAAAGTATCAACATTTGTACAAACACACATGAAAAACAACTGCCGTCTGCTTTATATACGCATGCAGAGAAAGTATCAAGTACTATTTTGAAGGCTATTCAAACAATTAAATGTGAGCTTGCCAGATTTGGAAACAGGCATAACCAAGCCACTACAGGAGAAAGAAATGCTTAAGAATCTAGTCGATTTAATTTTAGATGCAGGGCCTCCTCATATATTTAATGGAACTGAACCAGAAGAGCAAGGCATTGAAAATTACAGATACAGGCCAACCTCTGGAAATTTTCTTCCAGGAGGGGCTGACCCAGAGTCCTATCTAGAAGATCCTGCAGATACAGAGAAAGAAAGTGCTGGAGAGGAAAGACCACCAGAAGAAACTAAATCAGAATCTCTTAAGCAATGGGAACTAGAAAGAACATTTAAAAAATTTGAAGTAGAACTCAAAGAACCAGAAAAGTCCCCAGTTGTGCCCATTATAAGAAATATTTTGAATGAAATTTTTCAGAATGACTTAATTGATCAATTAAATGTGCTTACTCTCTCCCAGTCCCCTTTATGTGACATTCCTCATCCTGGTGATAAGCCAGTTGCTCAAAAATCAATTCAGTCTATGGATAAAATAATGGATCCTTTAGTATCTGAGGCAGATGTAACCGTTGTTGTAGATAATGTTGTTAGGACCATACTTCAAAAACTTTATTCTGCTGTTATGACAGATAGAAATGCAAGTGAAAATACATCTAACATTATCACCTGTCCAGCACATATCTCTTTTCCTGAACACGCCAGTGGAGAAAAGGCCTCTCTTCAGTGTACCATACTGGACAGAAATCCATGCACACTTCAGTCCACATTTAGTAGTGGTAAAATGACCAAAGTGAATGTAGTTGAAGATATTATACAGTCAGTATTAACAAATTTAGAAACATTTGCTACTTCCAAAGTAAAAACTCTCTTTTGTCCTCACATCAATTTCACAATTCCAATGGTTTTGCCTCTACAAGAGGATGAGACTGTTTTCAGCCAACCATGGCTATCAATCAAAGATTCATATTCTGGTGATCAGTTTTCCTATTGCTCAGTGGATCATAACAAGTCAGGAAAGACCACCTCAATATGTCAACTGACTGCCTGTAAATTAAATTCATATTCAACAGAAGTGGCTAGACAGATTTTACAAGGAATCAAACATAAGTTAGATAAGGAAATGAAAAGTCCATTCTTAATCCATAATACTGTGGTTTCTGACAGTATCCCAAGCCAGGTTGTTAACACAGTGTTAAGTATTGTGTCTACTAAAGGCAAATATGAAAAAAACCTGTTTGACAGAGAAATTGATACAGGTCAGCCAGAAGATATTGTTGAAAAGCTGTTCAATAAAAGTGACTATCGAAGAAAACTTCAATTTCAAATACTTGATACCATCAAGGGTATCTTAGGTGACATCTGTGAGAAAACACTAGACGAGAATAATCTACTTGCTGCATCCACTCTTTAACAAGTGTAACAGAAGTGGGAAACATTTAGAAGCAAACTCTGAAATAAACCCCAAGTGTGCAAATAAAGCTATTCCAATGCTTTTAGTTCCTAAGTCGTGTGTCACAATGATTTCCAGTGATATGGTGGATATTGTTCTTCAAAATCTAACTTCTGCTATCATGCTTGGCATACATGCAAAGGATTCTATTTCTCTGAAATTGCCCCTGACATTTTCTGATGCATTTCCCAAAGCAGAGCATCAACCATCTCCTGTTACAGACTCAATGAATGAGGGGGAAAGGGAGATAATTCCATTTGCAAGAAAGGGAAGAGATGTACAGCTGAAATCAGTTTAT
This sequence comes from Callorhinus ursinus, assembly GCF_003265705.2. NCBI lineage: Eukaryota > Metazoa > Chordata > Mammalia > Carnivora > Otariidae > Callorhinus > Callorhinus ursinus. The sequence continues at coordinate 4,229,720 of NW_027397095.1, forward strand.
TCTGATGATAATCAGACAGCTGTACTTAAAAAACAAGATGCCAAGAAATCTGCTTCCAACCCATGTGAGGAAAATGTTCACTTTATTACTAAAGCCATTTTGAATAGATTAAAATCTTTTGCCACAGAAAGATTTGATACTTACTCTTGATACTAAGACTACAGAAAAAACATGTTGGCCCAGAATTTACAAGTTGTAAACAAAACAACAGCATATTCCTTGAAGCAAACCAAATGCTATCGGATGTGAATATCCTAGAAATCTCAACAGCTAGAACCGTTCTCAGTCAAGAGGTCACAGACTACACATTTGCTAATTACAGGGAAAAACATGGACCTGCAATTAATATATCACAAGCTAGTCTTAGGGAATATGCTGACATAATTGCCAATACCATTTTGATGCTTATAAAAAATGACATAGATTTAGAAATCCAAAAGATGTATTCATATCCAAACAATACTTCATTCCAAGAAAACATAATTGTGAGTGAAACTGTCAACAACATCTTAAAGAGTTTACATGATAAAATATCCTTGAAGGCAAGTAGGTTTTACTCACAGCAGAATCCCAGCCTGTTTACACAACTAGCTGTACAAAATGAAATACTGCCAGGTCAAAGGAAGATGGAAGACAACTCTGAACTGTCTCTTTTTTCAAAATACTCATATCAAAACCAAATTATATCAGAAGCAGAAAACCCAAGAAGGGTTTTGGAAGAAATATTTAGAAATGGAGACTCTAGACAGGAAAAAACAACTGCTTTGTTAAGGGCGGTTAAGGAAATTTTAAAGAAGGTATATCAGAGGGTAATGGAAGACATAGACCACTGGCCTCCATTTAATGAACCCCCCCCCACTCTACATCTGATTCTAAAATGAAAACAGCAGCAGCTTGGAAAAAAACCTTGCAGTCACATATAAGCAGTGTTGCAAATGACATACTTGAAAGTGTTTTCAGAAAAATGTTCTCAATAGTCATGACATCCTTATATGAAAAGAATGAGGCCAGGGGAGAATTGGAAGCATCTGGCCATGATGAATTACTGGTGACCCCATCAAGCTTTCGGGAATCAAAACAAGCAGAACAAAGTGTCCCCCCTGAACCTGTGATACTGCGAGCTTACCCTTACATAGGCAGTATCAGTGTCACTTCATTGGAAAACACCTCACTGCAATTTTCTCCATTGCGAATGGGCGAAGAATTGGTCCAAAAGGTTCTCCAAAAGATTACGAATTTTGTTTTGCTGAGTGTAGAAGAGAATTTGTCCCTGAAAGATCAGTCTGATGGAATGCAGTCTCTGAGGCCACGCAGTTCTAATGCTAGTTCCAAAGGCAGCCCTAATGTAAGTTTTAAAACAGACTTCAAAGCAAAATCAAAAGTTATCTCTTTGCCTAAATTCAGAACAAAACCACAGATAGGACCTAGTGGGGCTAAGGCCAAAAGTACGTCCAAGTCCTAGAGAGAAGACTTTCAGAGGCAGTCAGTCCAGTACTGCCATTGGTCTGCCATACCTGCTATCCATAGGGGATGACAAAAACTCCTTGGTGAGAACAAAACTCCCCACTGCAGAACTAAAAATGTATGCCAAGGATATAGTAAGCAATATTCTGGAAACAACTGTGAATGAATTTCAAAAGGTGAGGCAAAATAGACTAATGGTAAATGTAAACACTTTAACTTCTGATCAAATCATGACAGCAAGTAAAATAGTTAATGCAGTTTTGCAAGGATTATATGCTACAAAGAATGACAATCTGGCCGACCAGATAAAAGGCTCATACTCACATGATCTCAAACTTTCACAGAGGAATTTTAAGACAATTTCTCTTGCAAATCCAGAAGTCCATTTCTCTTTGGAGAATGTTTCTTCCCAGCTAGAGAAATTCTTCCCTAAAGAAGGTATTTTTAGTCAAATGTTTGATAAATGGCAAACGGAATCAAATCACATGGAAAATGAAAAATATAAGCTATTGATGATAGCTGAGACTGTTTTGAATGAAATTTCAATGAAAACAAAGGAATTAGAACAATCTGTTTCACTTTTAAATTTGTCACCTCTTGAGGCTTGTGAAAGCAGGTACCATAACTTTAAAAGATCTGCTTCTGGAGCTGAGGGTTCCCAAGCACAAATTAATATATTTGGTCAGGAAATTGTTTAAAAGCTATTAGAAAAATTAGAGGTGTACTTCATGACTCAGATGTTCATAACAGATGGTAAAGAAATGCTAGAAAGCAAGAAAGAAACTACCTCTAGAAGTCAATGTAGCTCCTTAAGAACAAACAACCTCAACAATGTACCAATCTATAACACAAAGCTGAAAGACAAAATATATGGGGGCTCTAACCACCAAATTGCTCAAGAGATCATGTAAGGGGTTCTGAACACCTTAGAATCATTTGTAGACCTACAATTTAAACATATCTCTATATACGCTTTTTCTGAAATTGTGAAAATACCTTTTGAAACTTTTTTGCTGTCCAACAGAAACCATTCATGAAAACAATATTGCCCAAGCTACAACCACTGAATAAGCTTCCTAATGGATCTAAATCAAGTAGTATGATTTCCCAGGAGAACGTGCACAATACCCTTCGACAGCTTCACTCGTTACATTCAGAACTGCTTACTTAGGCTGCTAATACTGTCAATGACATGCTTGGTATAATTAAGAACAAGTTAGACAAAGGAAAATGCCAAATGGAACCATCGTCAATAAGCATATTTGAAAAAAACATTGTGGCAAGTCAGATTATCAGCACACTGATGGACCAATGTACTCATTTCTATGAGTCGATGATCAAAAGCCATCCAAAGGAAAATCTGCTCCAACTAGCTGAAAATGCCTACACTGCCAATTGGCCCAGATTTGCAACTGGGATGGGAATGTTCACTTCAAAATCAAAGGGAATTAACTGCAGGGATGATCTTCCACAAATCCCTGGCTTATTTTTTTATTCAGAGGAAGATAGTAAAGTAAAGGAGAAGGCTTCATCAAATCTACCTTCATATGTCAGATACTCTTCAGGAGATACACTTAAAATCACAGAGCTGTTGGAAGGGCTCGAATCGGAACTTAAACCGTTACATTCTAGAAGTGAAGCCCAAGGCCTTAGCCATTTTGATCAAGGGGTGGAAGGAAACAGCTCTCTCCCATTACAAAAACCACTTCAGAAATCCGGTGACTCTGTGCAAGCAGCACCAGAGCACCCCATGTCCTTCACAGAAATGGAAGAAGGTGAAAATCCAAAAGTTCTTCATGATGAGTTCCCCAAGCCAGTTAGTAAGCCAAACCAAATACAGACAACCGTTTCTCCACTCAAAATAGGTATAGCTGCAGGAAATATTGTTAATACCATGCTGTTGAGTTATGGCCTTCCAAGCCAAACCGCATATACTAATGAAAGTATAGAAACAATGAAGCCATTTTTTGTATCAAAGGAAGGGCCTTTGTCTGTGATGTCTGAAGAACAAAAGGATGAGAAAAGTTTGCTTAAAATATGGGAAAAAAGAATCAGCTCTAAAACCAAAGCCTTGCAGCAAGTGGAAAAGATTTCACTTTACTGGAAAAGTGGAAAGTTAAGTACCCAAAATTAGAGAAACCAGAATCCCCTGAAGAGGCTGAAGTCATTGCTTTTGCAGATCAGGAACTGGGACCACATGAAATCCACCTAGTAGCAAGATATGTTACTACAGCTGTGGTCACACATTTCAAGAACTTTGAAACCAGAGGTGAGTGAGGGATGACTTATAAAGAGTTGGCATCATTTTAGAGAAAAAAAGTCAATGAGTTTTGTCACTCTCACACCCAAGAAGCTGTATTCATTACTTCTCTGAAAATAGCCTTGGATGTGGGGTGGCTGTTTAACTATGTGCTTTTAAACTGGTCAGTATGCTAAAGGAAAAAAATGTTGAGCACATTTACCTAATTGTTATTTGAAGGAGTATTGTTCAGTTTTTGCTATCAACAGATGAAATTAAATGGGCATAATTTAAAGTGAGATATTTTGGGTGGGCATGAGTTATGACTATGACATGATGAAACCAGTTGTCTTGCTTGGGACATACAACTGCTCCAAAGGCAATTCCCAAATTGAAGTTCAAAGAGGGTTTTCTTTTTCATGTGCTTTTTAAAAAATGACTTCTTAAAGTATAGTCAGACTTCATACATAGTTGACTGTAATGATCCAACTTCTTTTTGAGATATACAGTTAAAGTCTTTGCAGTTATTGATGATAGAGTTTATAAGAACAATGGCATTACACTTCTTGTTCTGTTCATATTCCAGTGTTCTGACTTCTTTTTAAGTACAGTACTCCAAACCCATGTTTACAAATAGGATATCTGCACTCCCTTTCTACGAATGCTTACATGCATATATTGGGTTGAACCATATGAAATAATCATTTTGTGTGTCAAAAACTGTCAAACATCAGTAGTTTCATCCAGTTCAATTTACTGTATACTATATAGTCCCAAACTAGATAATTAGATAAACAGCTGAAAATATTTTCAAGAATTATATGAGGTCTGTAGTCATCACTGGAATCACTCTAGGGCATTGCAACCAAAGCTAAAAATCATTTCTCTGCCCTAGGATTTCCAGCTTTTAATTCCTTATACAAGGAAGAAACCAGCAGTTAGAGATCTGAATTCTATTAGGCTATTTTCTTAACTTCATGGCCGAAGTAAGGTTCCACAAGTGGGAAATAGAGATTTGAAGACAACTCAGTTCCAAAATTTCTTGACTAGGTTTTTCTATTTCTTGAGTTAGGTAAAATTCATGTATAAAATATTGCTAGTATTTTGAATGCTCAACATTTTCCCTTAATGCATGTTAAAAATAGTAATGTTTTCTGTTTTAAGGTCCTCTTGATGAAAAAGTATTTATTGTTTCCACACCGTTAAGGAAAAAATATAAATCAAAACAGCCTCTAAGAAGCATTAACTATGATACTTCACTTTATCAATTTTGTGAACATCTCACTGAATTGGTTATTTCCTATGTAATGTCAAACATTTGTGATTGTATTGAAGATGGTGGAACAAAACAGAAATCACTGGAAAACCAAGATGCAGCTTTTAGCAAGGTTATTTTAATTCATTCACAAGTATTTGTAAGTCAGTCAGTTTCTATCAGAGGACTTGCTTTAAGCATTTCTGAAATCATTATTTGAATCCTTTTTAATAGCGACATTTTAAAGGTAGACATTACACAAGAAATGGTTTCTGTGAAAACAAAATATATTTACTGCCCAAGAATAGCTGTGGCTGACTTCGATGATCTCTTTCAGGATCTCTTAATAGGAGTGATCCATGTTCTGTCCAAGGAAATAGGAATAAAGCATCAGCCTGACAGGAGAGGAAGAAACAAACCACTCTCCAGTCTTAAAAGCCATAGTTTGCCCACTCGCAACAAAACCAAAACTATGAAAAGACAGACAGGCTCCAGAGGTTGGAAGTCATCTCCTACTCACCGAATTAATCAACTAGTACAGAAAAATCTCTGGCATGCAAATTAGGCACTCTGGTTGGTAGCCTAAAAACTCATGAATCCAAAGAAGTAGTCAATAAAATTTCTAATATTGTTTTCAATTTGGTTTTGCCAGATCAATGCCCAAATTGGAATATGGATTCTGGTGAAATACCACGAAAAAGGTTCCTATCTTCAAATAACCAGCAAAGTCATAGAATACCTAGAAATAACTCAGGGCTCTCCCCAAAATCAGTTTTTCTTCTGAACATGGTATGTGAGAAATTTATCAAAATACTTTTGGAAGAATGTACAGCCAACAACCCCCTTACAGATGGTGCTGTTTCTGGTGAAATACCAGCAGAAGGTCAACTCCCCAACATACTTCAAAACATAGAGAATTATTGCAGGGGAACAATGGACCGTGGCTCACCATTTGAAGAATATAACATGTCAGCCCTTTTGGAAAATCTGGCAGAAATAGATCAAGAATCTATGCTTAGTGTTACTTCCCATACCTTAGTAAAATCCTTAATGGAAAAACTGTCCTGTGGTATAAATTGACCTCCCAGAAGTCCACTTTTTGCAAACAAGCATTTAATGTATAGAAGAAGACAAAGACTCCCTGGTTTCCCAAAAATAGAAAGGCCAAAATTAAAAGAATCAAGACAGGGTAAATGCTCTGCAAGATTCATGAATTATGACAGCAAGCCTTTGAGAGAACCACTGAATAATCTCACTGTGACTCATTCCAAAATACAAGCCCCAGTTGGTAAGCAGTTTTCAGGAAAATTCCCTCCTCTACCTCCTCTTCGAAGACCAGGTAAAAAGGAAGAGAATGCAACAGCTATTCTTAACATGCAATATCCAGGAGGCATAAACACAAGGAGTTTATTCTGCCACATTTCTGGAGGAAATATTTGCAGACATTTTCCTTAATCTCTCCACCTCCTTGCAGGGCAAAAATGTAAACATCACTGAAGCTCAGCTCAATGAGATAAATATATTAGATGTCAACTCTGTGGTGAATGAGTTTAACAATGCTCCAGTCACTGTTTTACGAGATGTTGAAGAAAGGGTATGTTTTCCACCAATCGATAAACTGTTAGAAAGATTGTTGACTCAGTTAATAGTGCTGTTTCATGAGAATATGCATTACAAGTTACTGGTGGCAGTCATCTGACACATGCTACCACCTCAACAGCAGAACAGATAACTAACAGCATATTGAGAGAGAGTGCAGAGTACCAACTCCCACTGTGCTTTGTAGGAAAGCTCATGCCTAATTCATATTACCCTCTTAAAGCTAAAAATATATTGCAGAAACTTCAAAACAACCTGAGAGAACTTAATTACCAAGGTCAACATTCAACGGGCTATACTACCATTTTATCACACTCATTTTTAGAAGATGTCATCAGGAAGTTATTATCTCAGCTCATTTCTCCACCCTGTAAGCCTTCATGCTTGGCAAAGAAGTATTTATTGACTTCAGATTTTAATGAGGTATCCACCTGTATAATAACTAAGATTTTGTCAGCCATTTCAAACCATAAGATTTGGCTCACTAAATATGATTGTCAACATCTATATACAGAAAAAAGCCTTCAAAATATGGTGGAGTCTGTTTATAATAATGTTTTACAGATGTCTGACTCTCTTGTGTCAGTCCAGAAAAGTATAGTAAGCCAAAGCCCAATTATGATTGACCAAATGGCCAGTCTCATTATTCAAGAGATTATTGAAAATCATCTTCAACCCTTTTTGTGTGGAGAGGGCTTACCTTGTGCAATGACTCCACTAGATGAAATATCAGATATGGTTAAAGAGGTTCTCAGTGAGGTCACAGGGTCACATAGACCCCAGAAGCCATCATCACTAGGTATGGACTTTTATCCTAATGCATTTGTAGAAGATATTGTTGCCTGGCTATTATCAAAGGTCTTCAATCCAAAATATAACACTGAATGTGAACTGGATAAAATGACCCAAAAATAGTAAACTCAATAAATAACCATTTTAACAAAGCTAAAATCTGCATTCTTCATGATGACCAAGAGCAGTCTTTCCCCACCGTAGATCTAGACACTGTGGATGAACTCGTCAATTCAGTTTATGAGAATGTTCTGCAACAGCATGGACTAACCACTGAGGTTGATAATGAAGAACTCAAAGACAGTGATATTTTTGCAGAAAATGTTACCAATTTAATTGTAGCCGCTATTTCTGATTATCTTTTTCACCCACTGTTTTCTGGGGACTTGTCGGCTTCCTCCTATGCTACTTTAACAGCAGAGAACATTATTCAGAATATCTTTAGTGGCAGCAGTGAATCTACCAAACCAAGCCAGCATTTATCTCCATATAGCACCTTGCTGCCATACACACTTTTAGAAGACATAATTAGAGTGCTGTTATCTAGAATCTTTCCTTCTACATATAACATGGTTCCATACAGCAAAACTCCAAAAGGCAGATCCGGAATTAATTGTGATGAAATCTCTTCAAAGCTAATCAGTGATATTAGGATGAAAATTTCCCAACATGAAATTCGATTTTCAAAAGATGAAGAAGAAACCAAATCTATTTATTCAGAGGACGATGTTCAGCATCTCATCGATTCTGTATTTAGAAATATGTTGCAAAACTCTGGGTCTCAAGAAGCAGTTGAGCACAATATTACAAGCAGTAACAATGTTCTTATTGATAGAATAGCAGGTCTTTATCATTAAAAATATTTGTCAACAGCATCTGCATCCATTTGTGTATGGAAAGTCATTACTTCCTCCATCATATACATATTTTGATGATGTGAGAAGGCACCATTTTTTTGCTGGTGTTTACTCCTCAGCCTTTTTGGAAGATGTAATCTCTGGGGTTTTAAGCAAAATATTCCACAGGGTGTTAGGTATTGTGCAAACAAACTCATTAAGAGATTCAGGAAAAGAACTATTGGAAACAGCTGAAAAACTCATATATTTGATAATGGAAGAATTCTCAAAAGCTCAAGTTAGCATCCTAGAAAATGCTAAGGAACAATTAGCCACCAGTGCATACAGAAGTAGTGATCGAAATTATTGACATGACATATAGCAAAGTTTTACAAGAATATGAACTGGAACCTGGTAAAGACTTTCTCAATGATACAAAAACATTGGCTGAAAGGGTAACTAAAATTATCCTGGCTGAAATTTTTGATTTCCAAATTCATCCATATTTCATAGCAAAGCTGCCTTTTAAATCATATTCAAGACTCCATGCTGATGCTTTGATAAAGAGAGTTCATTATGCTATTAGTAAATCAAGACTCCGGAGACAGACTTATACATCATATACCACCATATTATCACATACACATTTGGAAAAAATCGTCACTCAGGTTTTATCTCAGATAAATCCATTGAACTGCAGTGCAGAAGACCCAGACATTTTGCAGTCAGACTTCCACAACACAGTTGTGAGGCTGATTGATGAGATCATGTCTATAATTTCTAAACATGCAATATGCATTATTAAACATGGAAATGAAAAACAAAATGCGATTTCAGAGAAAGATATCCAGGCTATAGTTGATGCCATTTATGCTGGTATTTCTCATTCAAATCTATATCAGTCTCTTACAAAAGATAAAAAAGGCATAAGTAATATACCTGTTACAAAAATAGCAAGTTATATAATAAAAGAAATATTTAACCATCATCCTGAGTCATTTTTATCTGCAGATAAAATTCTTCCTTCAGGTACAGTGGGTCAAACTTATCAACAGAGAGCAACAGATCCTCAACAGAGAGAATTGTTGTTTATTGTGAATTCAGCGGTCTTTTTAGAGGATGTAATTTCTGATCTTTTAGGCAGAATCCTCTGTGTATTCTCACATAATGTCTTGGCTGCTGAAAACCCATGTAAAGCAAAAACCAATGTAACGAACATTGTTACAACATTAGTAAAATCAATTGTGCTGGAATTCACCACATCAGAAATTTTAGTTGCAGATCACTTGGATGAAAATCTGTATTTTTCAGAAGGATATAAAGAAATAGTCAAAAAAACTGTCAGCCTAATTTATGAAAAACTATTAGATGATTATAAATCTCTGATTCGTATTTATAGAGCTATACAAAGTGATGCTGTCAGTTTTGGGCAAAAAATATGTTATTTGCTATTAGGAGAAATTTATGATTCTCAAGTGGAGTCATTAGTTTTGGGAGAATTATCAGCTTCTTCCTATTCCACCCTCCAAGGTGAAAACATCATCAGAAATGTGCTTGACAGCATCAACGATGATAGCCATGTCTTGCCGTCATGCATCACTGTATTGCCGCGTTCCCTTTTAAAAGATATTACTTATAAGCTTCTAGCACATATATTCCCTTCATCTGAGACCGAAACTGAACTCAATGAGAAAGAGGTGCCACCAGATTATGAGTTTGTGAATACAGCTTCAAAACTGACAGATGAAATTATAACAAATTTCTGAACATGAAATTAGACTTGCCACAGCAGCGGAGCATGTGGAAAGTATGCAATTAGAGGCAAGTGAGAACTTTGTTAACTCCATATGTAATGGTATTATGAAAAAACTTAAATTAGAAAATGAAACACAGCGTGATACATACAAAAAGGGAGGCTTGTTCCTCAGGAAAATAGCTGGTTTCATTATGAAAGAAATTGTGGACCACCATCTGCAGCCATTTTTATATGACGAAGAATCACCTTCCTGTGACTTACCCAAAAATGCCCATATCATTGAACTCTTGAATCCTGAGAAAGAAAAAATACTCACAGGCTTCCCACAGGCTTCTGTGTATTCTGCTACATTTTTGGAAGATGTCATAATTGACCTTGTTCGCAAATTTTATACTCTCCCAAGTATTGCTGAAAACCCTAAGAACAAAGAGATATCAGAAAAAGACCCCATGGGCATGGCTATAAAATTTGCAAATGCCCTGGTAGGAGAATTTAGGAAAAGTAAAATTAAAGTCCTAGCAAATTCTGGAGAAATGTTTCTTTTCCACCAATAGATAAAGAGACAGTCAATAACGTATCTGATTCTGTGTATGATGAGGTCACAGAAATGTATGGATCTAACAATGTTCAGAAAGATGATAGAAGTAACATTGTTATAGAGATGATAGCTGCTTTAGCCAAAAAGGCAATCTCTGCTTTCAAGATTCAACCACTTTTTTCAGGAGACTGGTCTTCTGCCTTCTTTTCATTTCTAAATGTGGATAACATCATCCAAAGAGTTCAACACCTACCATATAATATCTTTACAAAAATAAATAAAAGCTTGAAGGAGAACCCAGTTTCTTCACTAGAACAATTACCTACACTTACTCCTCTAACCTCAGGCCTGAAAGACATAATGGACACTTTGGAAATAGGTAGAGGATCACTTCATGGAAAAGAGAATTCCAAAAAGGAGAAGACATTTATGAAGACAGGCAGCATCCAGGAGCCGATATGTACCTCTCTAACTAGCATTGTGAAGGGCGAATTAACTACCCTAGCATCAGGTGTAGTTGGAGGTGTGGCAGATAAGAAGAAAGGGGATGCAAAGAAAAAGGAAAGGTCAATTGGAAAAGAGAATGAGAAGGCATCAAAAGTTACTTCTCCAACAACTAATGTGGAAAGTGAAGATACTCGGGGACCAGATTTGAGTATGGCACCTAAAAAGAATGAAAGCAAGAAGAAAGACACTTTGGGTATAAAAGAGGAAAAAGGGCAAGGTGATGAGGTATACCAAGATCTTTCATCAGCTACTGATGACACAAAAAACAAGAAGCTTGTCCTGGAACCAGATTTAAAAATAGATAAAAAGAAGAGTGACAAGAAAAGAGGGAGTTCATTAGAAAAAGACAATAGAACTTCTGAATTACCATCTCTGAAATCCAAAGTGAGAAACAGAAAGATCCAAGAGAAGAGGAGAGATTCTCCAGCTTATGGAGTTACAGATGACAAAAAGACCTTGCGTCTTAAACGTGTCCAGAATTTCACTGAAAGCATTTACAGAAATGTTTTAGAATTGTCTCCTTTCCAAGAACCAGTAGATGATTCAAAATCCCCAAATCCCCTAGGTGATAAAGCAGTATATGTAACTCAAGCAGATGGCAAGGGTTTTGCCCAGCCTGACTCAACAAATCCAGCTAAACACAATGCTCCTGCAAAAGAGGAAGAGAATAAAAAAAGTAAAGATAAAGAGATTAAAAGTAAACCTAGTAAACCAGACAATCCACCAGAAAATAACTGTGGGATTTTTCCTGCTAACTTTTTAGGAGATGTTCTCTCTGAAACAGTAAACAAATTGGTTTTTGATTCCTCACTGGGTACAGATGATGCATGTCAAAGTAACCAAAAATGTAAATCAAACTGAGCTCTGTGACACAGCTATGAAACTGATTGATTGCCTGTTAAAGGAGTTTTCAGATGCTCAAATTAAAGTATTGAACCTAGGTCAGGGAAGTCAGTTCTTCCCATCTATAGATAAAGTTTCATCAGTTCACAATGTACCTCTCAGGCAAAAAGAACCATCTGTGAATTTATAGCACCTCGAGAGAAAAAAATGGCAGCTGCAACTAAGATAGATTCTTTAGATGAGGCACCTTCTATGGCTAACATATCATCAAGCGATAAAATGTTGGTCAACAAGATTGTCCACTCCTCTATATGCAATATTTTGCAGGAATACAGATCTCAAGACTCCATTTATAAAGACATAAATAGTAATGGTGAAAATTTAGCAAGAAAGCTAGCTAATGCAGTAATAGAAGACATTTTTCAGCATCAGCTAAACTTGCTACTTTATGATGAGGTTCCGGCTGCAGCATGTTTGCCTCTAGAATCTAAGGAGGTAGTCCAAACAGCCTGCAAAGAATGTCAAACATCATCACCATATACCATAATGCTACCTTATGAATTTTTAGAAAGTATAATTTCTTTTCTTTTATCAAAAACTTTCTCAACAGTAGCCAATGCTAAAACAGAAATATCTGAAGATAATTTGCACACAGAACTGGATTTCCTTCAAATGAAGTTAGTAAGTACAATTATGACAGAGATCTCCAAAGATGAAGATAAGATTGTACAGTATGTAGAATCCTTACATCCTAATGACGATGAAATTATTCAATTAGTGGCTCAGACTATTTATAATAATCTCTTGCCACAATTTGGATCTCAAGAGAGCATACAAAATTGTGTCAGCGGTGGTTGCAAAATCCTTTCAGAAACCATAGTTAATTTAGTTGTATAGGAAGTGACTGGCAACCAATTGCAGAACTATTTTTCTGGAGAGCTAACGTCACATGAGTATACAGAAGTTGACAGTGTTGTTGAAAGTATCCTTAAAGATGTCATCCAAACCACTGAAGTTCCCCAGCCTCAGCCATCATGGGCTTACAAACTGCCTTTTTACATAATAGAAGAAATTGCTGTAAATTTTTTGTCAAAGCTTTTATCTATGTTTCCAAAAGTGGATAAGAAACAAAACAATTCTCTAAATGCTGAAATGCAAACAATAATCTCAAAAATCCTAAATTCATTCCAAGAATATCTCTCTAAAAGTCTAATTATAGTAGTGCCACAGGCAAAGAATCACCCACTGTATCTTTAGGAGACAGTACAACTATTGAAAAAGTAGTTACTTCTGTTTATAACAGTGTTTTAAGGCGCTCTGGCCTCCCATATTTCAGTGTATAAAGATTTAATTGGTAAGAGCAATGTCCTTTCTGATATAATAGGATTTTTAATGGTGAAGGAAATTTCCAATTCAGAACTTCATCCTCAAGTAGAAGAAGAAGCATCAAGTTCAGAGTTAGTTCTGGAAGCTGTCAAAATTATGGAAAAAGTGGTTAAGATCATTGATGACCTTAAGTCAAAGAAAAAGCCTTCAACCAAAAAAGAGACTGTGTTAGATGCTAGATTTTTAGAGGAAATGCTGGCCTTGTTCTTGGCTAAACTAGTAAAGTTGCCAAGTGTCTCAAGCAGAGATGTGAAAAACTTATCAAAGTCTGAGGTAAATAAAATTGCATCTCAATTGACAAAATCTGTGACAGCTGAAATTTCCAGAAATAACATTAGTGTAGCTGCTAAACCTGAAGAAACATTTTTAAGTCCAGAAAGTATAGAAATTATTTCTCAGATCATCGATTCTGTTTATAATCAGGTACTACAACAATCTGGAACTCATGAAGAACTTTATTATGACATGAAAGGTACAAACAATGTCTTCCCTAAAGAGGTAGCTTCTTTACTCATCAGTAAAATTTCCAATTGTCTATTAGAAACAATTAGCCCAAAAGATTCACAGGCTGATCTCTTTGGCGATTTGGATCTTAGTCGAATTGTTGAAAAGGTGCATGAGCATGCTGTTAAAAGAGGGCCTGAGCTAGAGCAAAAAGAATTAGGTCAAGATTTAAGTGAAGAGGAACTTCCAATTAAAATAATTCCTCACCGTGGGAAACAACCAATCAATATCGATCCAGACATTGTGGCAGATCACCTAGGAGTCATTTCTATAAAAACACCACCTCTTGAGAAACTGCAGTTGGAGTGTTTAACTAGAACCGGATGCAGCATCGAGGCACTGAGAAGAGTGTCAGTGAGTGGGAGGAGTCACTCAATGGGCACACCTGATGCAGGAAAGCAAAAGCGAGAAAGACGCATCTCATTGGATGAGGTGGGACGATTGAATGTAAAACCATTAGAGGTAAGTGCTAAACGCAATGGTGAAAAGAAATGAGTAGTTACTGAGTCCTGGTTGTCCTGTGATCTCCTTCCTCGGGGAGGTCTATGGGAATGCATTTATAAAATATGGTCAATTTCCTCTTGCCCAGCACAGTAGAATTGGGACACTATGATTCAGCCACTTCTCTGCTTTCCTGGGACTCACCCATCAGCAGTGTGGCTCAGCGTAAAAGTGGCAGGCTATTTTCCATTAGCCAGTCAGACTGAACTGCCATTTCTTGAAGAATGGAATACAGGGAAATACCCTTACCAGCAAACAGGACTGAATGGAACTGTAGTCCTCATTTGGCAACCCGAAAGAAATGCAATTTTTATAGTCCCCACAGTTCTTTTTAATGGATATACATTATCATAGTATTATATGGGTCCAAAAGGGCCAATTAGAATAACAGGTCAACCTGTTAAAGATTGAAATCCTCAAACTTAAGGCTCCACAGTAGTATTGTTTTTACTTAGCAACATTCATCAACAAACATCAGACTGCAAGCTCTTTAGAGTTCATTTGCTTCTTATTTCACTTCCATTACATAATACTTTCCCAGTTTCCTATACTCTTACATACTGAGGAGGGACCCAGTTTCTTTCCTAGTCTACCCTTGTTCTAGACCCAGCTGTCTTCATACTTCTATTTTTATGAACTAGTTTTTCTGCAGTCTTATATTTGGGCTTTAAATATACTTTAAAGGGGCTCGAAATGCCAAAACACTGTCCTTGGTACAATATAACTATTGAAAAAGTAGTTCTGTTTACAGATTTTAGGGCACTAGGGCATAGGGATGGTCTTTCAGGGAGATGGAGTTACACTAATCCAGCCCCACATTCTCACATAATACCAAAGTCCATCTGCATAAATGAGCCTCTTGCAAGGATGATGGTATGCACTCACACTCAGGATATAGTCTGTGATTTACAAACTGAGCAAAGTTCTATAGAACCAGCCTGCCTGGAGCACAAGCCTAGGAGTGTGTTTTCCTTAGCATTATTTTCCAGCCCATTGAACTAAGTCTCAGAGCTGGTGAATACATTACGGGTACTTTTTTTTTTTTTTTTTAGTCTCAAATACTGAGATTGTCGTAGACACTGATGGAGTCTCCTTGGTCCTTAGTTTCTTGGACCAGTTAAAGGTCCTTTCCAGTTCTAAAATGTCCTTTTCTCTCTGGGTTCCTCAAAATTACATTATCATTTACTTAGTAGCTTTCATTTATATATAAGTAATTCCTTGGGCACAAGATCTATGTGTTGAAACTATAGAACATTCCTCTAAGTGATTACCTCTTAATCACCTGTCAGTTTTGGCTACCTGCTTTCTTCTTTTACATCCTTTATCAGTACTTTAACTATCTCTTTATAGCCCACAGAAAGTTGGAAGAGAATAGCTAATCCAAAGAAACTACTGCTGCTACTCGTAAGGGAAGCAAAGGCTATCTCAGGGAAAGCAAATGGACCTAGCTAGCTCAGTTAAGACAGATGCTTTGCAGCTAGGTGGACAGTGGTGCTGTCCATCCCCAACGTGGGCATGGAAGTTTCAGAAAGAACAGGAGAGGGGCGCCTGGGTGGCTCAGTCAGTTAAGCGTCTGCCTTCGGCTCAAGTCATGCTCCCGGGATCCTGGGATCGAGCCCCACGTCGGGCTCCCTGCTCAGTGGGGAGTCTGCTTCTCCCTCTCCCTCTTGTGCTCTCTCTCTCAAATAAATGAAAGTAAAACCAAAAAAAAAAGAACAGGAGATCAGTTTAAGGAACCCAGGCAACTCCCAGGCTAGTCCTCAGTTAGGAATCCATAAGCAATGCTTCATTTGCTATTCTGAGGTACCAGAACTTCCCAACACACCAGACAAATGCCTATCAGACTCCTACAGTGACACATCCTGGAGCCACAGAGACGACTTTGAGCTTTTGAACCACTATTTCCCTCCACCAGCACAGATCATCAAGACTGATTATGTTTCAGTTTCTTACAGGAGTTCTTCTTTCATTTTGTTTTGCACAAAAGATACTACGGTAAAGGCAGCATTTATCTGAAACTCTGGGTTGCAGTTTTACAGAGATCTAAGATTGATAACCCAAATTAATGTAAAGGTTCTGTGGCATCATCAAAGGCTACAGAAATGGAAAAGTCATTTATGACTGATCTGTCTTTACCATTGCAAAATGGAAAGTAACATTTGACCAGGGAGGTGAGGAGGAATGAAAAGTTACTCTCTGAAGCTGCCTTTGGAAAATATGTTCAAGGGTTAGAATGTGGAGGGTGAAAAGTGAACATGCAAAGTCTTTCACAATCATGTTTTAAAATCCAGGTCAGCCAATACCTTGTCTTTTGTTCATGAAAATATCTACATTTAGATTGCTCTTATGATTGGTTCTCTCACTAAAAGTTTAGAAAAACATGTCCTAAATCTGTCACAGAACTTTCCAGGTAAATGATGAAAACAGAATGTAATTACAGTATTTGTGCATTTTGCATTTCTTGGCAAGTAAAAAGTAAAATTTGAAGCAAAAACAAAACTTACTAGGGTTCCCTTCTTTGGACTGGATAACATTATTCTTTTTTTAAGATTTTTTATTTTTTATTAGAGAGAGAGTACAAGTAGGGGGAGCAGCAGGCAGAGGGGGAGGGAGAAGCAGGCTCCCTGCTCAGCAGGGAGCCCGATGTAGGGCTCGATCCCAGGACCCCGGGATCATGACCTGAGCCGAAGGCAGACACTTAACCATCTGAGCCACCCAGGCGGCCCAAGGATAACATTCTTGAATGCAAAAAAAAAAAGGATTACTGAAATGAGCAAATATTGCTTATGATTTTTATTTATTTCTTCTTTTAAATATATCACTATTACATACACACACACACACACACACACACACACACTCTACCAGTAAGTGGCATTTGAGGATAATTTTACTAAATTGAAACGGAAAACCATGTGAAAATTGCTTTATTACTACAGAACCATAGGAAAAATGACTGAGGCAATAGTTTTTAATATTTTCTCTTCAATTCCAGACTGCTAGTAGGAATTCATGCCTGACATCACCAAAGTGGAGCTTTTAAAAGATGTCCACAGCAAAAAAGATCTTATCATTCGTTTGGTAACTCATGATATTAATCAAGAAGTTTCAGAAAATAAAGTGGAAGAGGGCTTAACTTCCGATGAAGAGGAAGTTGTTTTACAAGACGTTGAGAAAGAAGAACTTCCAGAAGGCCCATTGGAAGATCAAGTAAAAGAAGACATGAAGCCCATTACAAGCACAGTGGCTTTTTCCAAGCCACTGAAGAGCAAGAGAAATCTGAAAAAATTTTTGTCACTAGGAAAATGTTATCATTGCAAATCCACTGAAACTACAACAAATACTGAATCATCACCAAATCAATGGACAGAATCTGAGGAGACACAGCGAAGAATTGTTTCTAATGCTGATATGACTACCTCCAAATCCTCGACTGGCACAGATTCTTCCTTTTGGGAGAGAAAAACACAACTAAGTGTAAGTGACAAATGGGACTCTCAGTGACCGGGTTTCTATAGAGAAGGTACAGAGTTTCACAAACTTAGTCCAAGTAATTTACATTGGGTAGGAAGAAGAGGGCAAAAACTGAATCCGGACAGTCTCTCCCAACTTTGATGGTATTTACAACTACAGGGAAATGACTAACAGATGAAGTTAGAAGCCTCAATTGAAGAAAAATAGATCATGGAAAATGTTCTAGGTTAGTCAGAAGCACAAGAAAAACAGAAAAAGGAAACCAGTTAGGAGAAGAGCAGTCTAATTATTTAAAATCATATGTTTAATTTTTCTTTGTACTCTGACCTATAAAAAGTCACTGGAAGTTTTGTTTGCAGAAACTCCATGCCAGTGGGCAGGACCAGAAAATGGGCTGGAGGAGAGTAAAAAGATTCATGCAAATTCAGCCTATCTGGGTTTGAATTCTGGCTTTGCCACTTAGTAGCTATGTGACCTTTGGGCAAGTTACTCTCAAAATTTCCTTACCCAATTTGTTGAAACATAGCAAGTTATTCAAAGTATGTTGAATATTCCTCAGTCCATAAGCCCCACTATCACTCTGACACACAGCTCCTGTCCCTGGTTCTGTATCATTCTAGTGATTGATCACTTATCATCCTCTTGGGTTGGCCCTACCCAAAAAAAAAAAAAAATTGCACTGTACATGCATTTGGAAGATACACATGATTTAGGATTTCCTGGTGAGACAGTCCCCCTGGATTATCCATTTGCAATGATTTCCAAGTTAACCCAGAAACTGCAGTTAACCCAGAAACTACAAGAAAACACAGAGATACAACTCTGGCCAATTCAGAGGCTCACCAGGACAGTAGCCTCAACACAAACTCACATCTGTTTATTAGGATCTATTTATTAGGAAGCCATGTGAGATTTTAGGGGCAAACACAGTGTGCCTGATCAGAATGCTGGCTACATAGATAACTAAGGAAACATTATAGTGTATTTTACTTAATACAAAATCTCCTTTTGTAATTACCTGACTTGTACTTTTCCAGAGAGAAGAAAGTAATGCTAGTACTGAACTGGCATATTACTTCTTACATAGAATTATGAGTTCATCCTCATACAATGAAGAGGGTCTGCCTTCATTTTCTAGGTACAGTCAATTAAAGCAATTGAGTTGGCTACGAAAATAGAAATCCAAAATGAAAATTATGTTAATGCGAAGCACGGGCCCCTCAAGTAAACATGTGAGAAAGCCAGTGTCTCTCCCCTCAAACTCCCCTCACTCCTTCCCCTCGTTCTCCTCTGTGGTTACTTCCTGGGCCTCCCTTTTCCATGTTCTCTCCTATTTCTATTTATCTGGCCTCTACTTCCTTCTTTCTAGTATAGTGGTCTAGTTAGTATAGTTAGATTAAGTCTTTAATGTGTTAGATTCTGGAACCTAAGAGACAGGCCCTGGGTCAACAGTAGTTCCTGCACTAATGGCCCACCTAAAGGGCTTCCTACTTAGTTTCCTTATGTACCTAAACACTCAACAGTGTGGCCCTGACTGTCATAGGGATCCCCAAAATGGAGAGGTTATGTAAGTTGGAGCATTCAGGGAAGAATCCTCAAAAGCAGTGGAGTTTGAGTTGGGCCTTGAAGGATGGATGAGCTTTAGACAAGACCATCCAAATTGGGGAAGACTGTAAGAGAAAGGATGGACTCTGCAGTATTTATAGGAGACAAAGAGGAATAAAGTACACTGTAGACTTGAAGTCTGGTTAACGCTTTTTCTAGAATAGCCTAAATATGCCTAAAATTGTTCCAGTGTTTATAAGAATATCCACAAACTGGGAAGGGTAGCATTTTGTATCATGGGAAAACTAGGGTATAAGGAGAAAAATCTACCTGATTATATTCTTTTCTACTTGGCACTATGAAATTAAGGTATCTTTTTGACCTGATGCTGTTTTAGGACACCTACCCCTAACCCACCATTGATCCTTTCTCCCTTCAAGATTGTTGTAACATACCTAAGTAGTAAAGCAGGCAACTCTCAATTATTTGTGTCACCAGAGAAGATAAGAGGGCATATATAAAACCAAATAAAAGTCAATGTAGCAGTCATTTTCACTTGATTTGATAACTCAGAGACATACCATTCTAGATTTACTTCTATATGAGTAATGATTTTGACACTGTTGTTTTACTTAACCAGTATTCCTTCATATATTAAATACACAGTAAATAAAATGTCTTTTTCCTTTTTTTTAGTGATGATGATGATCGTCCCTCAGATCCAAGTGCCAAAATAACAGAAGGTTGGATTGATTTTTTTTCTTAGATACTATTTAAAGGAGACTTTGTTCTTTGCTTGAAATGATAAAATTGATAAAATTTCCTCTTATGAAACATGAAATTAACACTAAGTTTTCTAATAGGTTGACCTACTTTGAGGGAATAGTTAACATGAGCCAATGAGTTTGCTTTTTCTGAATCACCAAAATTTCATTAATAATTTTGGTATAAAGTACATGATGTGATATTATGGGTGTAAAATTGCCATGCTCCTGTAGGAAATATCCAGAAAATATGGGTTTATCACATCTAAATGTGGATGGAGCTCATGCTGCGAGGATTTAATCTCTCTTTAAGAGTGTATCCTTCCTTTGTAGGACTAGCTTAGCCCCAGTAAAATATATTTAAAAAGCTTCTATTTTTTTAAGATTTTACTTATTTATTTTTGAGAGAGAGCACTAGCATAGGGGAGAGGCAGAGGGAAAGGGAGAAGCAGACTCCCTGCTGAGCAAGAAGCCTGCCCTGGGGCTCAGTCCCAGAACCCTGGGATCACGACCTGAGCCAAAGGCAGACTCTTAACAAACTAAGCCACTCAGGTGCCCCCAAAAGCTTTTAAAGCTAAAAATTAAACCTAAATTTATTTATGTTAGAATCTGGCTAGGGTAGACTTCACTTTATCTTTTGTCTCAACTTGAGTTTTTAGTCCCCATTCTTTTATTTTTTTTCTGAGTGCAATGTACTTCACAATACAAATTTAAAGAATTTTTAAAGCATGAAATAATATACAGTTTTTTTTCAATTTTAAATATTTGATTTCATTATATAGATGCAGTATCATCTACTTACAAATTTTCAAAGATTATCAGGTATTTTCCATTTAGATAAATAGATAGATATCCATGTTCGTATGTTTATATGCATATATTTATGTGTACTGAGTAGGCAGTGACGGATACTTTTCTATATCTCTGCAAATATGTCTGGAGGAAAAATTCTAGAAGACAAAGAGGAAGGACTTTTATAAAGGCTTTCAATGCATAATTTTAAATTATTTTAATTACCCTAATTATTTTAATTAAATATTTAATTAATTAAAATAATTATTTTAATTACCCTAATTAATATCTCTCCAAACTGTGTAATATACAGTTTTCAAATATTTATTTTCCCACATGATGTGGCCATCTCCCAGGTTTTTTTAAAGATATTTATTTATTTATTTGAGAGAGAGAGAGCATGAGAAGGGGGAGGGGCAGGGGGCGAGGGAGACGCAAACTCCCCACTAAGTGGGGAGCCCGACACGGGGCTGGATCCCAGGACCCTGGGATCATGACCTGAGCCAAAGGCCGAAGGTGGACGCTCAACGGACTGAGCCACCCAGGCGCCCCGGTCCCCTATTCTTTTAAACTGCAAAGGATCAATGTGGTTCTCACAGTGGCAGCACTGGCCTAAAGTTGGGGGTGTAATGTTTACTATAAAGGTGGCCTTGAAATACAAACTGCAGGACTGGAGTTGACCTTGATTATTTCAAGCCTGCAACCCACTCAAAAGGTTACTCAAGAAAGCTATCCTCTCCATTTGTAAGTGGAAACATTTATTAAAAGATGAACCATAGAGTATTGTTAAGTTTGCCAGAATTCCATGAACAGGGCATAGTCAGAAGATGAGAGAACGTATCAATGGTGTGCAGCCTGCAGTATGGAATCATTATAGGCTGTTAGAGCCAGAAAGAAGCCATCTACTATAACCTCAATTTAAAGATGAAGAGCCTGAGGTTCAGAGTGGGGAAGTGCCTTGTCCAAGGTCATACATTGAGTCAGAGTATAGATCCTAAGTCTCCTAAACCTGAATCCATTGTCTTGTTTTCCTCAACTTCATTGCACTACATTATGCTTAGTTCCTGTATCCTTTGGTAATACTGCACCTGTCCAGTTGGTTCATTCAATCACGTTCAACAAAGATTCTCTGAGCATTTTCTTTGTGCTGGACACTGTCCTGAGTTCTGGAGATAAAGCCATGAGTAAGAGAGACAAAGTCTTTACCCTCATTCTAACTTGGGAGCCAGGGGCAACATAAACACAATAAATCTAGATAAAAATAAGTACCCCCCCATCTCACACAGGGTAAAAGCCAGTGGCTTACAAGGCTCCACATGGTCTGGACAGCATTCCCCCCTCCCCATGACCTCTCTGGCCACCTCTCCTATGATCCCCTCTTAATCACTCCACCCCAGCCACACACACCCTCAGACATGCCAGGCATTTTCCTTTCTCAGAACCTTTGCACTTACTGAGCTGACGAAAACACTCTTCTCCCAGGTATCTGCAGAGCTCACTCCTCACCTTCTTCAGATCTTTGCTTAAGTATCATCTTCTAAGTAAAGCCACCTCTGAGCACCTTCTTTAAAATTGCAACCCCAGAACTCACTGCCACCCCAGCACTCCCTATCCTCCTGCCCTGCTTTAATTTGTTCCCTAGCATTTATACTATCTGATAGATTGTGTGTTTTTGTTTGTTTGTTGACTGTCTCCTTCCCCTAGAATTTAGCTCCATGCGGGGAGGGATTTTTGTCTGTCCGCCATACCCCCACATACCTAGAAAACAGGCACACAGTAGGCACTCAGTAAGTATTTGTGGAATTCATGAGTGAGTAAGAAGAAAAGAAAGCTAGAGAGTGGCTGGCTAGATTAGGCTGATCCAAGAAGTCCAGCAACATTAGACCTTAATGACAAAAGAAAGCAGCCACAGGAAGATCTGGAAGCAGAGGATCCCAGGCACAGGGTACAGTAAGTGCAAAGACGCTAGGAGGGGATGAGCTTGGCATGTTAGAGGAAAAGAATAAAGGCCTGTACCTAGAGCCCAGTGAGAAGGAAAGTGGTATGAGATGGGGTTAGAGAGATAAATAGCTAGGGGTCAGATCATGTTAGGGCCTGTTACAGACAGTGGAAATGAGTGTAGGTTACTTTTTGGGTTGCTGTAGGAATCCTGTGGGGGATTTTAAGCAGAGAAGTGATATAATCTAATTTATGAATTTTTTAAAATAAATCCCTCTGGCTACTATTTGGAGAGTGAGCTAAGTATAGATAGGATTAAAGCAGGGAGAACGGTTAGGAGGCTTTCATAATAATCCAGCCAAGAAATAATGGTGGCCTGGACTAGGGGTGTGGCCATGGAGGTGGTAAAAAGTGAACAGATACGGAATGTATTTTGAAGGTAGAATCAGCAGGAACTGCTAATGGAGTGGATGTGGGAAGTGAGGAAAACAGAAAAATCTAGGATGAGTCCTACAATTTTGGCTTGAGCAACTAAGTGGCTTGTGGTACCATGTGGTGAGACAGGCAGGGGAGTGAAGGTGGAGGGAACAAGAATTCCATTTGGGCTGTGTGAGATTGAAGCCATTGGACACTCAAATGCACAGATCACACGAGCAGTTGGATAGTTAAGTCTAGAATTCAGTGGGGAGGTCAGGGCTGGCAAAACGAATTCTTCGTTTCACAGAAGAGACAATAAAATCTCAACTTGACTCTGACCATCTGGAACTCTGGAATTTTTTCATTCCCTCTTTATCAAAACAACTTCTTAGGTATATCTAGAAGGGATGCCATGCATTTAGCCTAGATGCTTAAAAATTATATTGGAATGATGGCCCAGATAAACCCAAATGGCCCCAATCACCAAAAAAAGTCAGTGCAAATATGTACAGTGTACAAGACTTCCTAAAATAGGAAAATACATTCAGACACTTTTGAACAACTAGCAACTGATAATAAAATTGAGTGGATATTCTGGTTAACCAATTTCATCACATAATTCAAGTAATGGGATCTCTCTCATTTTCAAGGTAACTGAGGTTTTACTGTATTTTTTTCTAGAATCCTTGGCTCAAAGGTTAATCCAGGATCTTCTCATCTTGGTCCTTTATGATTACACATGTATAAAATGTATATCAAATACACATTACTTCACCTGGCCCTCTTGTGAGAAAGTAGTCACATTCCCATTGTACATATGAGGAAACAGAGTCAGAGAAGTTAGAACTCACCGTATTCACAGAGCTTTAGATAGTGAAGCTAAGATTCAAACACAGTTTTTCTGACTCCCAAACAAGTCCATTTCTCCTTTTACTGCTCGTTCCCTCCCTCGCTGTGGGTCTTTTGGAAACTTCCCTCTTGGTATCATTTCTACCTCCTTAGGCCAAATTTCAATCCCCAATGTCTCCTGGAATTCAGGATAATGCCTCAGCGCTCTGCTAATTTTCACAGGAAGTAACCATTTCCTAAGACCAGCCACCTTCCTTTCTAGCATTCCTTTAGCTGGCAGCCTCATTCAGTTCTTTTCAACTGTCTACAACCAGAGAGCTGTGGGGGTCCTTAGAAATCACCCACAGCCTAATTTCTCATTTTACAGATGAACAAAGAAGCCCACAGAGTTGTTGTGCAAGGATGCTAGTTGTACAGCCCCAGCCTTCCCTGATGTTCTGCCCGGTGCTCTTCCCACCACATCATGCCCCATCTTTCCCAGTTTGGGAGTAAAGAGTCAAGACCTGTGCCCAGAATTCTAGGGAATCTCACCTCTTTTCAGCTTTTTCTGTTTGCCTAATTTCTGCAGTTCTTTGATAAAACTCTTGAGGTAATTTTCGTGTCCAAATTTGTACATCTCTGAAATAACTATTTTCCAATATTGTATTTTGACCACAGAAAGTTTTGAATATCCAGATCTGGAGAATGCAAGCAGTATTAAGGTAAATATTTTTCACTGGCCCCTTATTGTGGCTAGTGAAGCCCCTACAGAAATAAGGGACTCCCTTCAAATAAGGGACTGCTTGTGTGTCATGCTTTGAGGGGCCTGAGGAACCATTCCCTTGTTCACACCTTCCCACACACAAATCTCTCCCAGCTGGGGCCAACCCCTGGTGCCTGAAAATCCCTTCATCGAAATCCTCGCATTTGGGTTATTGTCCTTATGCAAATGCACCAAGTAAGCCATGGCCCCCTTAGCACCTTAGCACAATGCCACTCAGTTTGGTTCCTGCAGCCTCTAGAGAAAAGCTGAACAGGAGTGAGTCATAGTACACTCCCAGGTAGGCCCAGGCAAGGGACCTGGTGAGGGCAGGGAGAGAACAGATGCTCTGAAGAGGAAGGGGCACTGCTTGAGGGAAATGAGTGCTGCTTCCAACTACTTCCAAATGTCCCTGAGCGCTGGGCGCCTGGGTGGCTCAGATGGTTAAGCGTCTGCCTTCGGCTCAGGTCGTGATCCCAGGGTCCTGGGATCGAGTCCCGCATCAGGCTCCCTGCTCCTTGGGAGCCTGCTTCTCCCTCTGCCTCTCTCTCTCTCTGTCTCTCATGAATAAATAAATAAAATCTTTAAAAAAAACAAATGTCCCTGAGCACTGACCCTTCGTAGGCAGCTTTCCAAATGTCTGGCCAACTCCTCAGTGTGATCCCAAGAAATTCCCCTTCCCTAAGGTGCTCTTAGGAAGTTTCCAGTAATGGCTGAAGCCACAGATCTGCCTGGACCCTCTTCTCTGTTTCATATCACTTTTGCTTTCCTCTAGGTTTACTCTAACTGCTCCCCAGTGAGCGTGTACACACACCCTCTCATACACCCCCCGTCGGTTTTCTAGACACTTCTCATTTAGCAACAGTAACATCTATTTGACAACCTCAGGCATCACTTAGAGGCCAGTCTGGAGGCCTGCTGACAGGCTTTTCCATTGCCAAGCTGATTCCCTGGCTCATTGTGACTCCTTGCTGACTGTCCTTCTTGCTTGCTGAGCTTTTTCCCATTGTAAATTGTAGTTAAAGGCCTGATCCACTAAGATATTCAGCATTCTTTATAGAGTAGCACAGAAATTCCTGCTTGCATTCAGCTCCAGGTAAACATTAGTCACTGTACACATGAATACATACACTCTCCAGCGTCAAGACACAGAAAAAGAAGCCATCATGTTCCCCTTAATGCCAAAGGCCTTGCTGTAGTCTACAGGGCCCTAATATGAGCTGCCCACCCTCTCTCTTCCCAACCCCCATTACCTGTATGTCACTCTGTTACCCCTCTGTCCACTCACTGTCACTCCTCCAGCCACACTGGCCTCCTTACTGCTCCCCTAAACTGCCAAGCAAGCTTCACCTCAGGGCCTTTGCACTTGCTCTTCCTTTGCCAGGGACACAACTATCCCCAGATAGCTGTGTGTCTTCCTCCCCCATCTTCTGCCAGTCTTTGCTCAAGAGTCACCATCTCTGTGAGGCCTTCCGTGACCACCCCATGTAAGATGGAAACACACACACTATCCTCCCTTACCCTGCTTTATTTTTCTTCACAGCACTTAAGTCACTATTCAGTCAACCATTCATTCATTTAACAAGTTTTTTATCAAGTGCCTACTATGTGCCAAGCACCGGAGATTCAGCAGTAAAGAAAGCAAACAAATATTCCTGTTCTCATCCTCTGGTCGACTTTATAATAAGCTTCATGATGGCAAGGGCTTTGTTTTGTTCATAACTGTATGCCCAACACCTAACACAGGACTGAAATATAGTAGAAGGCCAACAAACATTTTTTTGAAAGAATAGCCTTAGCCATCAGAGCCAAATTTAATCTCTGTGTTGGGAGTTCCCTAGCCCTCTCCCCATTAGTCAGATGTATAGCCATATTTGGGAACTACTACACAGAGGTTTTCGATCCTGGCTGCACATTGGAATCATCCGGCAAACTTTAAAAATGGATTCCCAGGCCTCAGCCCCAGAGATTCCGATTGGTCTGGGTCGCAGCCTGGGCCTGGGAAGTTCTAAAGGCTGCCCAGGTGATTTTAACGGATAGCCAACATTGCAAACCATTGACTCTACCTACTCATGTCAGGCCATTCAGAAGCACCCACCCCCCACCTTCCTTTAGACCAGGAGCGCTCAGCCTGGCTGCACATTAAGAGTCACCTGGATAGCTTAGAAAACAGATAAATGCTTGCCCCACCCTCAGGGGTTCCTGTTCAATTGGGGTGGGGCCAAAGCATGCCAATTGTTAATATTTATCCAGATGGTTCTCTTGTGCTGCTAGTGTTGAGAACCAGTTCTTTAGATTGTCCCTGTCCCGGTTGATCCCTTTAAATATCCTATTTTGCAATGTCTTGATCCATAAGCTGCCTTGAATCTTCTTAGAAGAATTAGAGTCAACTTTTACAATAATACTCCGCCCCATCGATATAAAACACAACTTCTCTCATCTTGCACGCATTTATTCCTCAGTTCATGGATCTGCTACTTCCTTTTTAACTGCCGCCACCATGGAGTGGCTACCCTGCAGCCTGTCCTTCTGGGATCAGGCCGCTTCTGCATCCTAGGTGGTGATAAAAGTCCATAGAGCAGAGCCAGCATCCGAGCCACTGTCCCTGCCCTACCGCCTCCATGTTCCTGCAGCCCCACACGGCCACTGACTTGCTCCACACCTCACAACTGTTAAGAACTATTTAAAGGAAGACTTACGAGGTAGTGAATTGGACATCCCTTTTCCCCCTTCTCCCCTAAAGACCCCCCCCACCATTATCTTCTCTCAGAGAAGTATCTAAAACATGTCATTTATTCCAAGCCCCAGGAGGGGGCTGGGGCATGCATGGCTGGCATTTTTTGCAACCTGGGACACTTGAGCCCTTGAAATGATCCTATAGGGGCAGTGCATGTCCAAGCCTGGAGCCAATCCTGGGTGTCATAATTGACAAAAATCGAGAAGTCATGCCTAGGAACAGCCAAAATCCCAGAGAATTATTCTTTTGAGACTGCAGAACACCAACACTGGGGTGTACAAATGCCACATGGTTGTGCTTTGTCCCTTGAGGGTTTCTAGGTACTTCTGGTGTTTGCTGTCCAATAAAGGACAGAGGCTTAAGCTAGTATTTCACCTCTGTCTTGGCAGTTTATCACCCTCTATCAACACGAAAGTGCTCTGGCCAGCCTGTATTCTTCAAATGATGGCACTTCAGGTACAACATATTTATGATTTTCTAATAAAGCTTTCAATGATGTCATTCTAAATATATTCACTCCCCCTGCAGTGAGTGGCTCCTGCCTTGCACCCTCCCCCGCCACCAGTATGGGGTTGCAATAATATTACTACGTATATAGATTGTGATTTGCAAGTTGGTATGCAGTTCTCAGTTGAACCTCCCAGCAAAGGGGTGACAGTCCCTAGCAGTAACATTTATCAGGCATTCTGCTAAGTGCTTTTCTCACATCCACCCTGTGAAGCACCATGTCCCAGGGCAGTGTCCCAAAGTGTTGTTCAGTGACGGCTCGTTTGTGTCACGATCACCCAGGATGCTTATGAGCAATACAGAATCCTGGCCCCTCCCCAGAGCGGCCCAGTTCGTATCTCTGGGAAATGGGATCCAGGCATCTGCATTCTTAACAAGATCTTCAGATTGCAAAAACAAATCTTCATTTTTTCCCCTCCAGTGAGATTTCCCGAATATGGCCTTGTAGCGCATGTCTCAAACCTGTAACTAAAAGTCGTTGGCTTGCTTTTTCAGACTGTAGATCTCTCCACTCAAGCCTTTATCTTTGCCTCTGCAGATTTTGACTTTTTCCTGACTAATTTCTAGGTGGTTCTTATTTTGTCAACTACTAGCACAATCCAGTACTGCATTATTACTTTGAAAAGCTAAATTTTTCCCCTTATTTGGGAGCAAATTTGCTGTCTCCTACCTTACTTTTAATCATAGATTCTTGAGATTCCCAAGGTTATATGGCTGGAGATTAAAAGCTAGGTAACTGCAAAAGCTAGAGGAGAACTTTGTCGTTTACTGGAAACAAGAAAGTCTATGCTTTATTGCCCTGTGTCTTTTCATGACATCCTGTCATGATGCATCAGCAACACAGATAAATGCTCATTTCTGTCCTTATAGACAGAGTAATCATTCTGTTAACATAAACTATGATATGATTTGCACAAAACAAGTGGTGCAGAAGAAATGGGTCCAAATGGAGACTCGTATTGGCCACACAAGTCCTTTATAGCTCACACAACAAACAGATCATTTGGGGTCAGTCAACTGAAAATTTACCCAAAGCAAGTCAGAAACGATAACCTTTTTTAATGCACTGCTGCTTTTACCTGGACATTCTGAAACGGATGCTCACACTGTTGAGAATTGGAAGTTACCTTTTCTTGTGGAGTCAGCTCCTCGGGCTATTTTGGATGAGGGAGAAGGTACTGCTGAGCTGGCTCGAGAAGCATCACGTGCAGGGAGGACAGAGCTGCAAACCAGAGCCTGGGCTCTAGTGCCAAGTAAGGCCCTCTGACATGAGGCATCCAACCTCAATGAATGTCTCTGCTTTCCTTCCGAAGGGGGATCAGAAGGAGCAAATAAAGAGTGTGTTATCATGATGAGTACTGAGTAATATATAGAATTGTTGAATCACTATACTGTATCCCTGAAAGTCATATGCCACTGTGTATTAACTACCCAGGAATGATAATTAAAAACTTTTAAAAAAAGGAAGGGGGGGCGCCTGGGTGGCTCAGTCGGTTAAGTGTCTGCCTTCAGCTCAGGTCATGATCCTGGAGTCCCATGATCGAGTCCCGCATCGGGCTCCCTGCTCAGCAGGCAGTCTGCTTCTTCCTCTGACCCTGCCCCCCATCATGTTTTCACTCTCTCTCTCAAATATATAAATAAAATCTTTTTAAAAAAAAAACTTTAAGAGTCTCTGTGAAAGCACTTTAAAACTCAAAAGTTATTATATAAATGCTTCTTTTGGAATCCTAAATCATCACCCCCAGCCTGACAGCCTTAATTGGAAAGCCCAATAATAAATGACCAGATTTCTCTTTTGGTTTGTTCACAGACGCTGATAAGCCCAGTACTTCCAAACAGGGGTCTGAAATGATGAAGAAGGTATCATCAGCTCTGTTCAAAGTATTTTCAAGATCTAATGCCAATGTTTCCAAATCTTCCTCACCCCCACACCCCCCAACCAGGACAGAAGCTGAGGCTGCGACAGCTAACATCAATAAAGTTGTTTTTTTTGACCTTCCTCAAAAAAAAAAAATGGTTTTTAAAACATGACATTGTGTCCTACACACTGATTCTTACAAATACTTTTAAATTCTTATAAATAAATAAGAACAAAGAATGTACAAAAAGGCAGCTGGAAAAAAGAAGGATTTGATAAATGCTTCTGATAGGCATTTGGCACAAAAAGAGGGACTGTGCCTCCCATCGAGATACATCTGCCAGTGGGACTCAATCTCTGCTCTTGAGGGCACTGAAGCCTTGCTGGGATGAGAAGACTAACTTAAAACCAAAAGGAACTGGAATTGAGGCAATCCTCAAAGGGCAGGTAGGTCTGGAAAGCACCAGGAAGGCTTTCACCTCTGGTGCCAGAGCTGCATATAAAGCCACCATGTCTGGACGATCTAATTCAGTGTTGTCCAGTGGAATCTTCTACAATGATGGAAATGGCGCACGCACACGCAGAGGTACATCGATATATAGATATACTCCCTCTGGCCACATTTTCATTCCAGTACAGTAGCCGCTAGCTCCACATGGCTATTTAGTCACTAGTATAAGTAAAGGAGAACTGAATTTTTCATTTTATCTCCATTTAAATAGCCATGTGGAGCTAGCGGCTCCTTCATTCGAGAGTGTCAGTCTAGTTAGTACATGGCTTCATGGGCAGTAGCCCATTCAGATCAGGAGAAGAATTCCCTGAAAGTTCAGTTCCAACGTCTATCCACAAATACCTAGGGCAAGGCAAGGCTCTGACTCCTCAGAGGGGTTTTGAAGCCTCCAGTTATCCTCTTGGCCCCTTCAAGACACATGAACCACCGAAGTGGCCAGAGGGAGCTCATGCTTTCCAGTCACATCTCTGCTCCTGCACTTGCCAAAATTCCACTGATGGGGACACCTGGGTGGCTCAGTGGGTTGAGCGTCTGCCTTTGGCTCAGGTCATGATCCCAGGGTCCTGGGATCGAGCCCCGCATCGGGCTCCCTGCTCAGTGAGGAGCCTGCTTCTCCCTCTGCCTGCCACTCCCCCTGCTTCTGCTCTCTGACAAATAAATAAAATCTTTAAAAAAAAAAAAAACTCCACTGATGGAGAAAGGATAGGTCCCTTCTAGAACACCAAAGTCAAGGAATCACAAAGAGCAAATCAGAACCTGTACCTGCCACCTGGCTTCAAACACAGTGCTTGGCTAGAAACTGCTTCCATGAGACAGAAACACCACTCTGGTACTAAAACCACCACTCCAGCCTCCCTCTATGCACTAACAGGAAGAGAATCACTCAACTAGTCATTCTCATACCCCAACTTCATCCAAAAAGTTAGAGGTCAGAGGAAGGTCCCAGCCTTATCCAAAACTCCCTGGGGAAATATTTCCAGGCAAGTACATTTCTTTTATGTTGTACCTATAGTCCATAAATGTTATGTTAACTGAACTTTTGCAAATAAAACGGCAGGCAGTTCTGCCCAAATACCACCTATTCCCAAGTTGGCCACCTTCATCTGCTCCCTCATTCCTTCCCCTACATACTGAAATTCATCACATGCAGCAGCCTAAGTTTTAAAGTCATTTTGTAATGGTTCACAATAATGACAAATACTAATCTTACATATGGATTTAATTTGTCTTTACTAATAAGTAATACGAATCCAGTTTCGAAGTCAAAAGTACAAATGGTGCAGTGAAAAGTAAGCCTCTTCACCTCTGCTCTTCTAGCTGCTACCTGGCTCTGCTCTCCAGAAGCAATCTCTTTTGGGCGCCTGGGTGGCTCAGTTGGTTAAGCGACTGCCTTCGGCTCAGGTCATGATCCTGGGGTCCCAGGATCGAGTCCCGCATCGGGCTCCCTGCTCAGCGGGGAGTCTGCTTCTCCCTCTGACCCTCTCCTCTCATGCTCTCTCTCTCTCTCTCACTCTCTCTCTCTCTCTCAAATACATAAATAAAATATTAAAAAAAGAAGCAATCTCTTTTACCAATGGATCCCTCCTAAAAGCAGAAAACAGAGAAAGGAAGAGGTGGAGGGAGGTGAGAAAGGAAGGAGAGAGAGAGAATGCAACCATGCTATTTGACAGATACTATTGTCCCAAGCCACTGATTTGGTCTGTTTCTAGGGTTGCATTTGTAGCTTCAAATAAAGTCGGACCTCATTTTAAACAAATGTTTTTTTGTCAAATGAGCTAAATGCCAAAAGGTGAGCCCCATAATGGGAGGAAAGATGCCTACCATAGCGATTCAAAGACTGCTGGTCAAAATACACTAAGCATGTTTGAGCTAGTAGCTACACTCCTTGGAGATGGAACCATCTAAATGTATAGGAATAGATGAAAGTACTAAAAGTAAAGATGCACAGCTTCACTTGCAATGGAAGAAAATGCAAATTAGAATAACCTGAAGTTATCACAATATACCTTCCAGAGAAGAAAAAAAGGAAATGATAAATTCCAGTGTTGTCCAGAATGTAGGGGAAAAATTATATTTGAACTCTACAGTGCTGATGGTGCCACAAATTTGATCTTTCTGGAAAGCAATCTAACAATAAGACAAGCTATGGTTCTGTCTGCACTTTTGGATCTGGTAACACCCCTTTGGGGGAATGTGGTCCAAGGGAATAATACAAAAGGAAAAATTTAAAAAGGACTCTGTATAAAAATGTTCATAACAGTAGTATTAATCATGATGAAAAATTAAAACAATCCAAGCAGGGGGAACTGGACAGCCTATTAACAAGAAAGAATGCTATATAGACACTGAAAATGACAAGGATTAGTGACAACCTAAACAAACAGAAATGCACATTTGAAAGAAGCAAAACCAGCCTGCAAAATAAGATGTGTGCTCTGACAACAACCAGAGTATACTTTATGATTTGGTAATTATATGGCATACTAATAAAAAATCTGGGGCACCTGGGTGGCTCAGTGGGTTGGGTGTCTGCCTTCGGCTCAGGTCATGATCTCAGGGTCTGGGATCAAGCCCCGCATCGGGCTCCCTGCTCGGTGGGGAGTCTGCTTCTCCCTCTCACTCTCCCTCTGTTCTCTCTCTCTCAAATAAATAAATAAAATCTTTTAAAAAAATCCAAAGAAGTTAGAGGTTTAATTTAATAATCATGAGGGTTTTTTGCTGTTGTTAGCTACTTTCTAATAAATGCCTTTCTCTTGAAGAAACATCATCATACTCATTATCAACATCACCTCTTAAGCCACTTGTAACCCTCTTCTAAGCCAAATGGAATGATATCTAATACCTCAGTTTCTTATGAGGCATGACGAAAAGGAAAACATCAGTTCACTTTTTAAAATGGCTTCTTTAATGAGGCTAGGTCATCTCCAATCATCCCCAAGGTACTCTTCTAAAGCCTAAGCTGGCAAAAGGTAGTCACGTTTTTGACTGAAGTTCATTGTAGAGAGTATACTGGCCTTAATTTAAATATACAATCACAATAGCCATATATCTGCATGATACACATGTTTTATTTAAAAACAATTTTTTTCACATACACTTAAGAGTAACAACATATGTCATACAGTTTTGCCCCTTTATAGGACCTGGCACATCATTTCTGTATTTTTAGTGATTTATCTAGAGACCAATGTATCTTTGATGACATACTATTGGTCATACTTAATTTATAGAATACCAAATGCTTATCATAAATGTAATTGTTGATTATTTCCTACTGAAAACTATGACCTGCTCTTATCTATTTTATGATGCAGCTTCCAGTAACACTTGCAGGAATCAGGAGCCACTTATTTAGTAAAGGAAGAATGCTAGGTTAAATCCTTCCAGTGCAAATAATCACACCCCAAATTATGTCTTCAAAGTTTACATTTTCAGATAAAATAAAAGACATCAGGAAGCATTTAACTTTATTCTTTGGTCCTAACAGCACAGGGAAAAGCATTTTACACTTCACTAGAATCCCACTTAGATGATGACCAGGTTATTCCTTTCAAAGAGCTTCAAAACATGTTTACAGGAGGCATGTCCTGTACCAGATAAGGATTATCTCCAATTTCGGATTCAATGAGTCCATAAACTGCTGAGATAGATACTTATTAGGTACATGCCCCAGTAGGTTAGAGGAAGCAAAAAGGGACAGACAGACAGACTACGGTGTTAATTAGGCCACCATGGAAGAAAAGCTGATACGGCAAGAACCAAAAAACGTCCTTAAAGAGCACTTCATTCAACGTGGCTGTTTAGCCTTGAGATCACTGGGAATTTGCCCACTAATGAATTCCAACTGTCCTCTGTGAAGTGGATCCATGAAAGAAACAAGGAAACATTCACTGTTCCCAGGGATCAAACCAGTTGCTGGCTGGTTGTGTCAGGCTTGGCCTGGTGCGGCGTGTACGTGCACCTCTCAGATTTCTGACTGCACGGGGCGCGGGTGACGAGCGGCGGCGGCTGCGGCCGCGGCAATCCGTTATCCCTGCATTTCCACGAAGGCCAAGCTTCCGTCAGTGCCCGAATGTGGCAGGGACACTGAGACAGGCCATTCCTGTGAGACATGGGGCTCCCTTCACAGGCGACTTGGGAGTCAGAGATGCTACCAGGGAAGAAGTCCAGCCTCACAAAGGACAGCAAGGACTAGACCTGTCACCATGTCACAGGGCGGGAGGTAGACAGTGAGACTTACTGGCTTAGAACAAGAGGGTGTATTACGGCACAGCAAATAGCATCAGCGGGAGTACTGGCATAGTTGTGCCGGCCCCCCTGTCCCAAGTCCCACAGGACAATGTAATGGGCTCAGGTGGGTGCCGCCCATGCACTGGGTTGCATGGCAGCTGAGGAACCCGGGCTCAAGGGCCTGGGACTTTTTGAGCAATGAGCAAACAAACCAGTGCCCCTCCCCTGGGAAGCAAGGAGTTAAATGGTAGTCACACTGTGGTCACCTTGCCCTACAGAAATGGCTCAGTATTTGGAGACCAATAAGTCTGGCTTTAAAAACCCTCACCAAGAACGTGCAAGGATGCTCACAACCCACAGTGGACCGCCTCTCCCAACAGACGCATTTTTTTGCCAGATGTTCTTAGAACTGCACTGCACAGTCCAAGGTCTTTCCTTCCCACCGCTCCGCCCTTCCTGCTCTCCCCCACAGGATTTAGACCTGCACCTAGTCTGTCCGGCAGCTCTCCTTGACTCCTCTGACATCAGGCATTGCCTGCTGGACAGAATGGACACTGTCCTGATGGAGGTGTGGGGCACCGATGGTCCCAGGCACAGGGCGGCAGTCCAACTGCTCAGGATTTCTCTGGAGATGACCTGAGAACACTGGGAGAATGGCCTGGCAGATGTGGTGACTCAGATCTTCAAAATACACGAGAAGAATAACGCCTAGAGAGATGGTGGAGATGGCTGGACACTGTGAAGTTGTACTGGACGCCCTGCAGCCAGGGAATGGAAATGGAGGATAGTTAATAAGGAGCTAAAGACCAAGAGTGGGGGCCAGAGGGCTTCTGCCGGAGCTCACAAAGCCCCTTTCTCCTGCAGTGAAGGAGCAGACCAAGGGAGAACATAATGGAGTGGCCGGAACTCAAAGGAGATTAAATACTCAGTATTTAACAATGTGGCCTGTCTGCTTTGTGCAAGTCAGGGCCACATGATTCCATGTGGTTGGGAAATCCTGGGACCCTGAGACATGGAGTGGGAGCATCTGGCCAGACACTCCTCAGGGTGTTGGCTCTGTGGACACCCCCACCCAGGCTTCAGTTTGCAGAGGGGACCACTCTTCCCTCCTAACAGCTAGCATTTCCTCTGTGCTGGAAGATACTGCAGAGCCTGTTCCCCCAACAAAGCCACTCGCGTCCCCCTCCGAGTTGTGCCCGGCCCCTTTCCTGGTTACTAAGCTGATAACTAGGATTAAATCCCAGCATAACCTGGCCACGTTAGTCCTGAGCCTAATTAAGAGAAGAAAGTATACACCAAAGAGCTGCAAGAATTAGCTGATGGGTACTGACAGGAGCTACGGAAGCACTGGGGTTGGATTTCAAGGGTGATATATCAAGAGGGCAGAAAAGCAAAAATTCAGAGACTTGGGAGCACATCCTCAAAATACAGATTTAATCCCCTGGCAAGGACCCACAGGGGATACAAAGTCTCTACTAAGTGGTTCTTAGAGGCCTAGAGAAAGTGATGGCTACCACTGAGCAAAGTAGAAACGCCTGAGCTGCCCTGACCAACGGCAAAAGAAAGAATGAAAAGGCAGAGGGAAGCAGACATGATGCAGTGGATAAATTGCACGAGGTAAAAAACCCCATGAGAGGGTAGTGTTCCACAGTGAGGGCGAGGGGGGGGAACAGCGGGAGGCAGAGGGTACCTCATTTACCAAGGCCATCAGGAAGGCTGTGGTAAAAGGGGCACCAGCATCACTATATTCAGAGGTGACCTCTGTAGGCCAGGGATGGCGGTAAGAGACCATCACAGAGCTGGGGCCCAGAGTAATAGAGACCAGGTGGAGGTGCTACCCACCAGAAGCCAGGAGGCCACAAATACCAAAACAAACCACAAGGCCTGAGGGGCAGCCAAGGGAGCTTTCCCCTCAAGGAGCTGCAGAGATGGCAAATGGACTAAGTGTCCCTAGGAATAATACAGATGGACAGCCAGCAAGGGTATCGAGATCTACAAGCTGAAAAAAACAACAGTGGAGGAGCAGGGGTGTGAGGGAGATTTCCCAATAAAAAGTCCTCTAATTCCTTGCTCAGTTTCCAGACTTCAGCTGTTTTCTGACCTGGAAGAGGTAGCTGGGTCCCTAGAAGGAAGGACAATGACAAATATCCCCCCCAAGTACTTCCCCTAACGGGACCTATAGCCACTAACTTCAGTGTATATACACAGTGTACATAGCCAGACATTTGAGGAATACTGGACTCAAGATCAAAGTTGACATTGATACCTAGAGACCTGAAGCATGACCACGGCCCAGTTAGACTGGGGGCTTCAGGGTTGAGTAATCACTGAAGTCCTGGCCTGAAACAAGACTCACAGGGGGCCGGCAGACCTACCTAGTGGTCATTTCCTACTCCTCAGAGGTGTAACTGGGATTGAGGTGGTGCTTGAGAGTAATGCCCACAGGGGCCCTGGGCCAATAGGGCGAGAGCTGTCACGGTGAGGAAAGTCAAGTGGGAACCTCTGAAACTGATCCCCTCCCCCAGGGACAACAATAAATTGAGATGGTTACTTTTCTGTGTCAACTTGGCTCAGGCTAAGTACTCAACTAGTCAATCAAACATCAATCTAGGTTTTGCTATGAAAGTATTTCACAGTTGTGATTAACATCTACCATTGGTTGATTTTAAGTAAAGGAGATTATCCTTGATAATCAGGGTGGGCCTTATGCAATCAGTTGAAGAACTTAATAGCAAAACTGCAATTTCCCTGAAGAAATTCTGCCTGTGGACCGCAGTTTCAGCTCCTGCCCAAGTGTTTCCAGCCTGCCGGCCTGCCCTATATATTTCAGACTGGCCTAATCAGTCCCCACAACTGCATAATTCAATTCCTTGCCACACACACACACACACACACACACACACACACACACACACTCAGAACTACTGGGGATTCAGTTCCAGACCGCAATAAAACAAGTCACTTGTATCTTTTTATTTCCCAGTGCATATAAAACTTATGTTTACACTCTACTGTAGTCTATTAAGTGCAATAACATCATGTGTAAAAAAAAAACAATGTGCATACCTTAATTTAAAAATACTTTATTGCTAAAAAATACTAACCATCATCTGGGCTTTCAGTGAATCATAACCACTCATCACAGATCACCATAACAAATGTAATCATAATGAAAACGTTTGAAATGTTGTGATTACCAAAATCTGACAGAGAAACAAAGTGAGAAAATGCTGTTGGAAAAATGACACCAAGACTTGTTCGACACAGGGTTGCCACAAACCCTTAATTTGTATAAAAATAACCACAACAGTTATCTGTGAAGCACAGTTAAGCAAAGCACAATAAAACGAGGTACGCCTGTAGGCTTTCTCATTAGGAATTGGCTTACAGCAGGATACATATATCCTGGTTGTTTTCCTGGAAAAACCCTAATTGATACATAAATCAAAACAGTATTACATCTCAGGGGAGACAGTAGAACAGTGCAACTTCCCTAAAAGACACAGAGAATGGCAGCCCCTATATCTTTGCACCTATAGCCAAATGGGGGTTCCTCTGTGACCAGCAGAGACAGAAAACAACTTGAGCTTGGTTTATAGGTGGGTCAGCTCAGTATGTGGGTACAAAATGAAGATGAATGGTATCTGCATTACACCCACATGCAGGGGTGCAGAAGTAAAACTTTTCCAATGGACAGGACCTCAAGCAGTGCACCTGACTTGGTATAAAAGAAGCGGCCTAAAGTAAGAATATTTATCGGATATGCAGACTCCTGGGCAGTGGCCAATAGCCTGGCCGTCTCGTTGGGGGACTGGAAGGACCAAGGCTGAAGATCAGAGACAAGGAGAGCTGGTGTGAAGACTGGGGACTGACATGTGGGAGGAGCAAAGTGTGACTAGTTCTGTATCCCATGCTAACAGCCATCAGAGCATCCACCATGGAAGAGGCACTAAACTGCCAAGCAGACACAGTGGCTAAGCCAGGTGCACGGGCCTTTGGTCAGCGGCCACCACACAACTGGCACAAAGGACACATAAACACAGGGCCACACGGCTGACAAAGGCCCAAGAGCAAGGACTCCTGCTTCCCAAGGCTGATCTAGCGGGACTCCTCGTGACAGGTGCTCTGCCTCAAGGACTTACTGCATCATTGATCTGGCTGACACATTCTCAGAACTCCACAGCAGTGTGAGACTTTTCCTACCCAACCTTCCTTCTTGCGTTCCCTCTTCTCCAGAGGTTAGACCTCTATCAGAGTCTGACTGCTTTCCCAGACTCCTCCAACCTCCTTTCCCATTTTCTTTCATGGGCATTTTCCCCTAAAAAAAAAATCTCTCGCACATCTAATCTTGGACCCAAACAAACATACCAGGTAAACTAATTAAATGTGCTCACTATCAAAGCTCTATTCCTTTGTTTTGCAGGGTCAGAAGTTCAATTTTAGTGATTCAGCAGCAGTATTAAGGTCCTGTGAACTAATTCCTACCTAACTCATAAGGAACTGATTGACAAAATAAAAGGACAAGATTCTCCAAATGAGAAAAAACTGCCAAGGAGACCAGAGAGATACGCAGTGAAGCTGACAAAGTATTCCCATCTCAGCAAGAACAGCTACTTGAAAAGGAAACTCAGCCCACAAGTAGCCTGGTTAGGTCTGAAACTCGGAAAGGGAGCTGGCTAGCCAAAAGGTAGAAACAACCCACATGTCCATCCACTGAGGAATGGACAAACAAAATGTGGTCTATCCACACAATGGGATATTATTCAGCCATAAAAAGGAACGAAGTCCTGGGACGCCTGGGTGGCTCAGTTGGTGAAGCGTCTGCCTTCGGCTCAGGTCATGATCTCAGGGTCCTGGGATGGAGTCCCGCATCGGGCTCCTTGCTCAGCAGGGAGCCTGCTTCTCCCTCTGCCTGCCGCTCCCCCTGCTTGTGCTCTCTCGCTCTGACAAATAAATTTTTAAAAATCTTAAAAAGTAACAAAGTGCTGATCCACGCTACAACACGGATGAAGCTCAACAACATACTAAGTGGAAGACCCCAGACACAGAAGGGCCATATGGTGTATGATTCCACTTATACAAAATGTCCAGAATAGGTAGGTCCACAGAAATGGAAAGCAGACTGGTAGTCAACAGGGACGAGGAGGAGGGAATGGAGAGTAACTG
The DNA here is from genome assembly GCF_003265705.2 of Callorhinus ursinus. NCBI lineage: Eukaryota > Metazoa > Chordata > Mammalia > Carnivora > Otariidae > Callorhinus > Callorhinus ursinus. The sequence continues at coordinate 4,269,467 of NW_027397095.1, forward strand.
CTTCATGGGCACAGGGTTTCATTCTGGGGTGATGGAAATGTTTTTGAACTACACAGGAGCGGTAGTTTGGCACACTATGAATGTACCAAATGCCACTGAATTGTTCCCTTCAAAATGGTTAATTTGATGTTATGTGAATTTCACCTCAACAGAAATAAATAAATAAATAAATAAATGGCAAGGAGGTGCGTGGATGTTAAAAAAGAGACGTTTAAAAAATTTTTTTAAAAGAGGGTGGGGTGCAGAGGGAGCGGCCTGGCATTGAGAATCACTATCCCATTCACATCGAGCTGTCTAGACCTAGTTAAACCACCCTTCTTTATGCACGGCTGTACCTGCCAACTGGAAAGGTCACCTACACCTCTAGCACAAAGACCAGAATTCTAGAATTGCCTGCTATTTCCCCTTTCCTGGCAATTTCATCATACACTGGGGTCATAAATTCAAGGGCCACATTTATGAAACCAAATTTAGAATACCTCCTCTGGTAAGTACTGAGCATATTCCCAGGAACAATGGATTTTGCTCAAAAATCCAGGCCTATGGGGCTGTTAAAACTACAGCTCTTAATGACTCTAATACTCAAGGGATTGGAAGAATCCGGCCTCCGAGATTTTACTTACAGTAACAGTAAAAGCATAACTAAGCACAATTGCATTTTAAAGACCAAGTGCATTTCCAGTTCCAGTTCTATTGGGAAGAGAGAGAGGCCGCAGCTTCAGTGGTGCCTGCGGTCACCGGGGTTAGAGGACTCCTGGTCCCGTGAGCGCCGCGCCCTCTTCGGCCCATGGGACCTCTCCCGGCTCCTGCTTCTACTCCGCTGACTACGCCCCTCAGAACGCCCACTGGGCCGGCTGGAGTGTGTGTCTGAGCTTCGGCCTCGGTCTCTATCTCGGTTCTTTTCTTCTCTGGTTGAGGACCTATGTTCATGCTTCGGCTTCTCTTTCTTCAGCTCCCTCTCTCTGTCCCCTTCTCCACCGCGGCAGGTCGCCCTGACCTCGGGAGAGCTGGGCTGGTGCTTCCGCACCTCCCTGGGCTCTGACTTCTGACCCCACTCTGAGTTCCTGTCACTGTGCTTTTTAGAGCCAGGGTCGTCCTTTTCCCTTACCACCTTGTTTCTGGGTGGCGACCAGGGGGCCGGCTGCTCCGCCTGGACCTCCCGGTCAGTCTTCTCTTTGTCTTTCTTTCTTCTCTTTTTCTCCTTTTTGTCTGGAGGACAAAAGGGGCACAACCAATGAGGAAAGGAAGATGGAGGAGGGGAAGGTATGCAAAAGGAAAGCACTGCTGGCGGCAGTGGGAAGCAGTCGTAATCGACACTTCCAGAAAGTGTCTCCGAGAAGCCAACTTGGATGTCTGGCCCCCTTGACAGGTCAAGTTGCTGTATAAGGCAATTCTCACCCTTAATTACCTTTCTGAAGACACTGCCTCCAAATACAGTCACATTCTGAGGCACTGCAGGATTAGGATTTCAACATATGAATTTGGAGGAGACAGAATTCAGCCCTTAATATTAGTCTTCCACTGACACCTCTCCTTTCCCAGTTAAAGTAAGGTTCCCCACACCTTTCCCCCTCATACATAAGAAATGATTATCAGCTCTCAGGGAATGCTAGGAAGAGCAAACAATAAGACTACCCAGAATCTTCTCTTGGGTCTTAACGCTTTACCTTTTTTGTGTTTTTTTGTGGGTTTGTCATCTTCAGAACCCTCTGATGAACTCACTGAGGGGGTGTGAGCCCCACAGCCCCTCTCCTGGAGTTCTTTGGTCACATCATCTATTTCTTCGGAGTCCTTGGGAGCTCGATAGTTGGACACATGATCCACTCGAATAGTTCTTCCTTTGATCTAAGACAGACAGGCAGTGCTTCAGCAGAGATGGCCCTCCCGTTGAACTATTTGAACCCAGCTGCAAAATGCCATGGTTTGAACCACACCCTTTACCTTCCTGCTAATTCTGTTTCTGGGGAAATTACTCTAAAGGAGACCTGCCCAGTTGATGTGTCACAGCACATATACCTAGATAATAATTTGCTCAGCCCTTGGGGCGGCCAGGTAGGGCCTGGGGCAGCTGGAGTCCCTGAGGCACTTGTACCAGACAGCCTCCTCAGTTTACCCCAGTGTGCGACACAATAACCTTCATGTTCTACGTGTGCCATTAAGTGAAGAAAGGCTGGGCAGTACTGCCCCAAAGCACAAGCAGCAGGGAAAAATGAGAATTTACATGCATAAACAATGAATTACCCTCAATCTGTAACATTTATTCACAGTAAAACATACTGTGGCCTGGCAGCTAAAAAGAATTCCTGAAATCAAGTGCAGTGCCGAGCTGTTTTCTTGATACAGCAGTTAGGATGAGGCCAAGGAAGACCAATAGCTAAAAAGGGGGAAGGAAGCTTTTTTCTTAAGCCCTCACACCTTGCTCTACCCCCACCATAATGGACAACTGGCTCACACTGATATTTTTGCTGTGAATCACAACTCTCCGGGTGAACAACAAAAATTAACCCCTCACTTAGAAACATTCAGGCAGGGCACCTGGGTGGCTCAGTCAGTTGAGCGTCTGCCTTTGGCTCAGGTCACGATCCCAGACTCCTGGGATCAAGCCTCAGGGATCGAGCCCCAAGGATCGAGCCCCATGTCAGGCTCCTTGCTCAGCGGAAGCCTGCTTCTCCCTCTCCCTCTGCCCCTCCCCCTGCTCCTTCTGTCTCTCTCTCTCAAATAAATAAAATCTTAAAAAAATTCAGGCAGGTACAGACCTATTCTACAGGCAAAATCATCCAAAATTTTAAAAGTCTGGCTTTTATGTTCCCACACAAGAGCAGATTTTTATTCTTACCTTTAAGCCTGAGCAGTTGGTCATCTTTCCCATTCCCCTTTTGAAAACATTTTTGAAAACCTCCCTTTTATGGTGACTCCACTTGACTGCTGGCTCTCTTAAAAATCAAGCCTAGTACCTTGTTCCACCCTGTCCTATAGTTGCCAGCTATTCCATACTGATGCAATCAGTGACAAACTCTCCAAATCAAAAGTCACCCCCCCCAAGCTATGACAATGCTTATCCAACTGCAGTGCTTTTCCTAAATAAGCATCGGAACCAGGTAGAGCATAGATAAGCCTGACTTGCCCATCACCTTCTCTCAGGCCAAGGGTGGAGTGAGAGCGAACAGAGGAGAAACAACTTCAGAATGAGTTACTTTTGTAGAATTTGTCATCAGACTTTTAACTAGAGAATTTCCAGGGCCGAGCAATGCTATGTCAGTGGAGATATATGACAGACCCACAAAGCTATGTCTTAGAGCATGAAGCCACGAAAAAGCCCCAAATCCCCTGACAGAGCATAGCATGGAAGTCTCTTTGCTGCCCAATACATCAGAAATGAGAGTGGAATGTGAGAATGGAAAGATGAGAAACCAGAGGCGTGGGTGGGAGTGGGGGGCATGGTACCTATGCTCCTAGGAAGATGAACATGAGGAAAAGGAACAAGTGTTAGCAGGGTCATACGCCAATGAAATTATTTCCTGGGATCATTTCCTGGTCAGTATGTCCCCACACCTCTGCAACTCTCTCAATGCACCCAGGTGACCAGTACTGCCCTTGAACCTGTGGCAATCAGGTGGGAAATTAAACCTAACCCTTACATACAGGGAAAGTCCAGCCAAATCCTGCTTAGTGAACACACTCACCTTGATCCCATTAAAATTGTCAACAGCCAGAATTGTGCTCCTCTGGTCTTCATAGCAAAGGAAACAGAATCCTTTGGATTTCCCAGTCTTCTTGTCCCGCACCAGATTAATGTTAACAATCTCCCCATATCTATTTATTTTATAAAAGAGTAAGACACTATTGATTTAAAATGCAAAAACTTTCAGACTGAATGACAAAACAAAATTCAAGTAATATAATCTGTACAGGAGACACATCTAGAACAAGATAACATAAAAAGGTTAAGAATAAAAATTAGACAAGGACAGAGCAGGAACACCCAATTACAAAATGGGTGGTAATATTAAGATCAAAGATGAATTCAAGGCCAAAAAAGATATTTAAATGGGACTAAGAGAGCTCTGTTACACTGAAAAAGGTCCTAATACATTACAAAGAAATGTCATGAACCTTTATGCATAAGCTCACAAATCAAAAATTTAAAGAAACTATTAAAATTACAAAGAGAAACTGGCAACAAAGGTTATGAGATATTTTAACATACCACTTAAGTTTATAACACATAAAATTGATAAAACTAAGGTCAGATGAATTAATATCAATATATAATTATATAACATAAATATAAATAAATAACAATTATGTTGTTAAGAAATATTAATGTCAAACCAGTGGATATATAGATATATTTGAATCTTACAAAAAGAGGACAATTTCTTCTCAAGAATCCATGAAATATGTATTAAAATTGACTACAAAATAAACCTCAATAACTTCCAAAAACAGAGAATATGTTCTCCAATCACAATGCTATCCAGCTGGAAATAATATTTTAAATAAAAAATACCCTACTAGCTAGAACTTGAAACCTACTCTCCTAGCTAACAACTGGATGAAAGTAAAATAAAAAAAAAAATCAACAGATTACTTAAAAAATAACAAAAATGAGAAGAATATATACCAAAACATAATTATGGGATGCAGCTAAAACCACATTAAGAAAAATCTGTAACCTTAGAGAATTTTACTGTTAAAAAGGCAGAATGAATATAAAAGAAAACAAACCGAAGGAAAGCAGATGGCAGTTAATGAAGATAAAAGCAGAAATTAAGAGAAAATAGAAAAAAATTCAACCTTACTCCTTATACAAAGTTAAATTCCAGGTAAGTTAAAGATTCATAAATTAAAAAGTAAAGTCATAAAAATAAAATAGGAATTGGTGGATACTTAATAACATGATCACATTACATACATTCCAGCCAGATATCTAGCATCTTACCTAACAGAAAATACAGGTTTCTCCCGCTACCCAAATGTTCATTTTATGCCACGTCACTTTTACAAAAGACCTACATTAGTACCTGTTTTCACTAACCGAAAGAAAGCTGAAGAGGATTTTCACTCTTATGACATGGTAACTGCTTCATCACTTTATGCCGTTTTAGTTTAGAAAGCTTTCACAGAACACTCTACCTCCGGATAGCAGGGGAAACCTGTACTGGAGCTGATTCAACTAAGGTCAGGAACTATTTAACACTGTTTAACAGTATAGGTATAGGCCAGTGCAATCAGACAGGAGAAAACAGATGTAAAAAAATGAAAAAGTAAAACTATCTCTACTTGAAGATTTATATATAATAGTATGTATAGAAAACCCAAGAGAATTAATGATAAACAATGATAAAAACAAACAGTAGGATAATTCAGTAAGGTAAGAGGATATAAAGTTAAAAAAATAAAACACTCTCTTACAAAAACAATAATCAGTTAGAAGATATAACCAAGGAGAAACCCCATCTGTATTAGCAACAAAAAACTTAAAATACTTAGAAATAAACTTAGCAACAAGCAATGTACAAAGTCTATATAGAGAAAATTTTTTAAAACTGAAAGACACACACATAGATTTGAACAAATATAAAGACATCCCTTGTTTTTGGATAGGATGACTCAACATCATAAAGACAGCAACATCTTCCCCCAAGTTAATACTTAAATTTAATGTAGTACAAGTTGTGTTTTACTTTCCTGGAGCTGAGTAAGTTGATTCTAAAGTTCTCATGGATAAATGAACATGTTAAGAGTAGATGGAGAAACTTTAAAAAAGAACAATGAGGGAGAGTAACTCTCCCAGATACTAAACACACTGAAAACACTGTGATTAATTAGTGTGGTACTGGCACATGAAGAGACAGACAGACCAACAGAACAGAATAGAAAGGCAAGAAAGCGACTCAAGTATATATGGAAAAATTAGTAAGATGATACGGGTGACATCCCAGTTTGCTGGGGGAAAATGACTTTTTTATAAATGTTGGGACAACTGGATAGCCACTGAAAAAACATGAAATTGCATCCGTGTCTCACACTATAATCAGAATAACTCTAAATGGATCAGAGATTTCAGTGCATAAAATTGAAACCATACAAGTACTAGAAGGGAACACAGATGGGTGGGTGGGGAGAAATACTATCTAATTATGACTCAAAATCCAGAAGCAACAAAAAAAGACTGATAAATCTGACCATATAAAACACTAGAGTGTGAGATATACAGGGTCTGCACAAAGGAGTTTTTGGGGTGATGGAATTGTTCTTCATCCTAACTGTGGGGGTGACTACACAAATCTATACACACATTAAAGCTCACAGGGCTGTACACTCCCTAAAGTCAATTTTACCATATAATTTAAACACATGAATGAATAAATTTTTTAAAATTTTGCACAGCAAAAAAAAAAAAAAAACAACCCACAACAAAGTCAAAAGACAAATGACAAAACAGGAGAAAATATTTACAACTCATATCACAGATAAAGGACCGGAAAGTAATTTTTTTCCTTTTTGCTATAAAGAACATCATCAGGACAACTGGTAAAGCTGAATAAAGTCTATGAATTAGATCAGTGTTAACTTCCTGAATTTAATCACCATACCGAGGTTAAACAGAGAATGTCCTTGTTTTGGGGGGAAACAAATATTGAAGAATTTAGGGATAAATGGGCATCATGCCTGCAACTGACTCTCAAATGGTTCAGAAAAAAATAATAGGTATACGTGGGGAGAAATGACAAAGCAAATGTAGTAGTAAAATGTTAACATCTGGGGATTCTAAGCGAAGGGGAAACAGGTATTCTTTACGGTACTTTATAACTTTCCTATTTTAAGTCTGAAATTATTTCCAAATAAAATGTAAAGAGAATATAGGAACTCGTTTAAACGGGTCTGATTCCTACAGACCAAATTGGGACAATCTGAGCGTCAAGAAATAATAATGATGGCAATGTAGTAAAAGACATCAAATTAAGTAAAATAAGTCCACAGTAACACAATACATGACAAAGTGGTAAAACAGAGTTGAAACCATTAAGAGCTTTTGTAAAATCACTAAGAAAATGAGGAACACATCAACAGAAGAAAACAAGCAAAGGCTATGAAACTTAAAAAAAACAAGAAATAATGGCATGTAAATCTATGAAAAGGTGTTCTACCTCACTGACGATTAAATAAAGGCAAAGTAAACTCATAATGAGAAACCATACAACAAATATTTTTTTAAAATAACCACTGCCAATTAGGATTCAGAAAAATGGGCATTCTAGTGAGAGTAGAAACTGATACAACCTTCTCAGAGAGCAATCTGGCCATATTTACAAAACATCTTAAAAATGCTGATCTAGTAATTTCACTAAGGAAACTATCAGGAATGCATACAAAGGATGTATATACTACAATGTATATACTAAACATGCACACACATATGCTACAATGTATATACTATATATATGTATACATATAGTGTGTGTGTATATACATATATATACTAAAATGCAATACAATTTATAACAGCAAATAATGCCCAACATTTAAAAAAAAAGATGATAAAGAAATACACCAAAATGTTAACAGTTTTTCCTTAAAGTACATTCTGTTTTGTTCTCTATGCTTTTCCTTTTTGCCAAATGTCCTACAGGGATTATACATTACCTTGATAATCAGAAAACAACATTTTTTGAAAACCACTGCTACCAATGGCAAAGGCAATCTTCATGGAGAGCAATGTGTACAGCCAGAAGAGAGAATGAAAATAAACAAACACACTAGCTGATCATCACTCAATGCAAATAAGACAAAAACAGCCTCTAGATGGAAGGCTGGACCAGGCAGAGGTATCATAAGGGGTGGAAATTACAGGCTGCACCCTCTGTGACCTTCCAGCTCCCCAGAAGTTGGAGGAAACAGCCTCTGTCCCTCTCTAGGCGCTTTGCAGTGTGGGCTGCAGAGGCCCGCTCCCATGGCCTTCAATGTGTATTGCCCAATCGCTTTCCCATGGCCCTCTCCCCCATATGCTGCCCAACCACTCAGCGAGGGTCCTCCTCCCATCGGACAGCCCAACCATCCCCTGCCATGGCTGGCTGTGTTTGCTTCCCCAAACCCTTCCGCTGCGGTCCTCTGCCTGTACAGGCTGTCCAACTTCTCTGCAACAGTCCCCTGCCCTCAGGGCCCCTCTGGCCTTACCGACTGTCTAACCACCCTGTGTAGCTCTGGGTTGGAACCAGCCCCTCTCTACCACCTGCCAAGACGCTCTCCCACCCAATGCTGCTGCTTTCATCTCATAGTGGAATGAAGAATATATGGTTGACCTATTCATTCTTGTTCCTCAACAGCCTATAAGTCTCAGCTTCTGGGTAAAGAGACTGGCTCTAGCTCAATAACCTTATGCTCATCTAGAAACAAAGAAAACAAACTACTGCCTAAACCTTTTGCTTTTTCTCCCATTCCTCTGTGCTTTGCCCTAATCCTACAACACCACACAGGTGTAAGCCAGAAGGGCTCTGTGTTCATGGATAACCCTTAGTTTGCAGGAGCCCAAAGAGCCCAACATGGTAGCTTCCTGTGAGTTCCAGTCTGTTCCAGTGTTGGCCCAGGCTGAACAAGCCTCACTGAAGAAGCAATAAACAGACCAGAATCCCCAAGACAGCCTCCTAAATCATCCAACTTCTTGGACTGTCCATATTGGAAGAGTTCTACAACCATGTCCTGGTGCTGATCTAGACTAGAACAGAAGCTCCAGCCCTCCCCATGCAGGGAGGCCAGTCAGCCTACAATAAAATAAATGGATTTTGTGATGCCATAAAATGCATTATGGAAGCATACTCTGATGACCCAGAAGGCAGGAAATGAAAAAGGACTTACTGTGAGAACACACAGATGATGTCCCCTTCAGTCAGTTCATAAGGAAGCCCTCCTAGAAGAGAAAACCACATTTCAGTTCCACAAACATTTACCAAGTGTCTACTACATACCATGCACTAGGCCCGGCACTGGGGGTGCAAAGAAGAGTAAGCCACAGAGCCTGCCCTCAAAGAACTCACAGTCCGATGACAAAAGAGAAGCATATATAAGGTGCAGCATTAGTGCAGCAAAAGGAGTGACTAACTTTGTGGAAAGGTTGGTGTCCCCACTAACCAAATACTTCTTACACCCAAAATCTTATGGACAAAGCAGATAGTTTCTGGCATAAAACTCTGCTTCGACAAACATATCTTGAACTCACCTGCTCTTCACCCACAAATTCACAGCTAAGATCCAAAAATCAGTTTAAATATGAAAATATTAACCCGACCTCACATAGACTAAGGATTTTATAATCCTTAGTTGTCTTTATAAACAACTGTTCAGCACTTCATAGGAAATAAATTTCCCTGCAAATCTTTCCTTCCTCATCTGTAAAATGGGGACTTTGGTACTTACTTCACAGAATTTTAAGAATTAAATAAAACAATGGATATAAAGTGCTTAGCACAATAAAACAGAACAGACTGTCAAATTACTGGAAGTGACAAAAGTGAATAGAGAGATGACAATATGGCCATGGGCAGAAGGCAGGAGCTAAGTAGATGAGGAAAATGAATTCTGAGGGAAGGGGAAAGGGCAGGGGACTAGCAGTAATACAGGATCGTGCCTGAGACCATGAGTTCTAGAATCCCATAGTTCTGGTTGTCCCACTTACTAGCTATGTGACCTTACGTAAGTCCATTAACTTCCCTGCACCTCAGTTTCCTCAGCTGTGTAATAGGGAGACGCGGTATAACAATGGTCTCTGAAACCAAGAAACCAAGTGGCAAGACTCTTACCACAGTGAATGGCAAAGGGTAACTATCATGGACACTGGTTTGGCAGGGGGAGCAAACTAAAAATGGGAGAGAAAAGAGATACGGAAAACGGATTTACGGGGCAGCCAGCAGAAGGAAATAAAAGTGCGTGATGAATGCCGGGAGAAATGAACGGCGGGAATACTGAAAGGTTAGGAAGCAGGCCAGGAGAGGAGGAGGAGCCGTGCAGGGGAAAGATGTGGACCTTACCCAGGAAGATCCAGGCGCTGTCTTTGTACTCGGAGTGCCAGGACACCTTATCTGCCACCCCAAGCTGGACCTCACGCTCATTCAGCTCGTTGATCAGCTTCACTTTAGTTAAAGGGCTGCAAAAAGGGCGGAAAAGCGGACCTTAAGTGCGGCCTGGCCAGAGTTAAGAGTGAGCAAAACTAGGGGACTAGTTTTCCAGTCTCTGCGCCTCTGCCGCCCCTAGGCCCGGCAGACGCTCTACCACCCCAGTCCTGGTGGACCACCTCCCGCGGCCCATCCCTACTTCTTCAGAGGTAAACTGCGGCCTTACTTCATCTTCTCAGGTTCGCGCTCAGCACCGAGACACTTACTTCCGGACGAGTCTGCACCGCGCGTGCGCAGCCCCGACGCAGCGCTCCCATTGGACTCCGCGGAGCTCGCGTCGCGCCGGAAGAGCTGGGTCGCGCCGGGGTGTGGCGCTTGCGCACTAGCGCAGACAGGAACTCCTCGCTCTGTCAGTTATCGCTGCACCAGAGAATTTTTGTCTAGGCCCTCGGTCCGTCCCTCTATGGAACGGGGACATGGGTGTGAGCCGGGTTTATTATAGGACCCTCAGCCCCTGCACGACGCCTGGCATTGATTGGGCTAGCTATAAATGTTTGCTGAATAAAGACTGAAAAATGTGGGGCGCCAGGGTGGCTCAGTCGTTAAGCGTCTGCCTTCGGCTCAGGTCATGATCCCAGAGTCCTGGAATCGAGCCCCGCTTCTCCCTCTTCACTCCCCCTGCTTGTGTTCCTGCTCTCGCTAACTCTCTCAGATAAATAAATAAAATCTTAAAAAAAAAAAAAAAAGACTGGAAAATGTGCCCGTTATGGCGACTTTAGTCCCAGCCTTTGCTTGCTCCCAGTGCAAATCCCTACTGGGGCTTCATTTCCAGCCAATTGCTCACGCACACGCACACCCATCAAAGCATCCCTGTTCAGGAATTACAGCAAAGTGAAGAAAATATGTGAGAGGGTAAATTTTTTTCTTCCTCAAATTCAAATGCATAGCAACTGACCAGTGTGCCTCCATAGGCTGAATTGAATACCCAGATTTGTGTTAAGAGCTGTTACCCTCACCCACCCTTTTCCATTGTCTCGCTCCTACTTAAGCAGGATGCAGAAAGAAATAGTGAAAAAGCTAATAACTGAGCAGATGCTAGGTTGTGTGCTAAGAAATTCACATGTACTGGCCCTCCATCTTCACAACCACCCCCATAGAGTCTATACATACAATTACCCTCCTCATTTTACAGAGGAAGAAACTGAGATTCAAAGGAGTTAATTAGTTAATTCAAAAGAGGTACTCTGCCTCTACCTATCAGGTCTGGTTGATTTAATCAGTTCTTACTGAGCATCTATATTTGTCGTATAAGGCATGTCTGTAGACAGGAATGTAAGGTGAGGTTCTCTGCCCGAAGGAGCTAATATCATTAAGGAGACAAGATAAATTTGCTTGGTAGATTTCACTCCAGAAATAACAAGGAACCCATAGAAGAGATGGTGGCATATAATGTGTGATTTAAGCCATACTGAAGCTTTGAATCCATCTTGCATGTGTCCTCATCAATAACTGGTATCAGACCATACATGGTCTAAAAGTGAAGTTCCAGAGCTGTGTAGTTCTCTCTGTAAGCCTAGCTCAGAGCCCCAGAAATTAGGCACTTCACCAAGTACTTTGATGATGATGATGACAACTCTACCCTCAATGACTCACCATCTACCCATGTCCTTCCAAAAAGCAGGAAACTCCCCACCAATGATAGTTTCTCTTCATTCATTCTGTGTTTGTGCCCCTCCCCCAGTCCAAACCAGCTATTCATTAACTTTGTGAAATTATCTTGGCAATGAAAACTAAACGGTGACAGATTGCATACAGGTTTTATCTGCTCCTGGGAATCTTAGGTTGCTTAGTTGTAGGGTTGAAGTAGCCACTGCAAAGTGGTAAACTAGCATGCAGCATTATCTGGCTGGATTCCTCAGGCAACTGTGAAATGAGAGAAATAGGGCTAAACCTGTGTCTTGGTCATCAGGAGGGTTCAAAAGGAAGCTGAAGTGAAAGAGGAGATTAAGACCAACCAAAGGGAAGGACAATTTAGTTGGAGGAGGGTGTGGGAAGACTGCTACTATCTAGCTAGTGGGTTCAGCAGAGATATTCTGAACCTGGGAGAACTTAAAACCATCCCAGGTTACCTGGGACATCTCCATCAACATGCTTCCAATTGGTAGGAATTGGTAGGTAAGATGATGCCTAGAGATATCCACAAGTCTAAGTGGAAAGGGGATGAGGATCAAGGGGACCCTCTGATCTTGGTATCTGAGAGGAGGACCAGGGTTTGCTATTCAAGGTGGCTACTAGTGATCTCCACCAGTAACATTGATTTAGCACCCACTGGATGGACAGCTTAGGTCTAGGTCCTCTAGGCAATGCTAAGGAAGCCAAAGGCAATCCTCACATTCAAGGCAAGGCCAAGTAATATGTCCAGCCAATTTCAACTCTTCGCTTCCCACCACACCACATCCCAAAACAGCTTTCCCTCCTGACTTCCCTATTTCAAGCAATGCTATCACCATTTTCCTGGTTGCCCAGGTACAAAACAGGGGTTTCATATTTCAGTCATCCTTATTCCTCACCCAAAGATATCTATCCAATCACTAAGTCCTAATCATTGTGCTACTGCAGTGTCTATAAAATTCATCTCATCCAGTCACAGTTCTGTTTCTTTTTTTAAAAAGATTTTATTTATTTGAGAGAGAGTGAGAGACAGAGCACGAGTGGAAGGGAAGGGGTGGAGGGAGAAGCAGGCTCCCTGCTGAGCAGGGAGCCAGACACGGGGCTCAATCCCAGGACCCCGGGATCATGACATGAGCCAAAGGCAGATGCCTAACCGACTGAGCCACCCAGGCGCCCCAACAGTTCTGTTTCATTATCACATGCCTTCTAGTTCTTTCCCTACTCGTAGAACTGCCTTGGCCCCTATTCTCCTGTCTTTCCTCCCACTGCTCCCCAACACAAAGCCTCAACTTCAGTCAGGTTTCACTTCTATCCATTTCCTCAGGGGCTCCTTTCATTTCCAACCTAGACACCCTGCTGGGAGAGCCCCACACCCCTGGACGGCTCTTCTCTCTCTGAAACCTGCCCAAGCTCCAAACCCCCATCTGGCACCCCTTAAGCAGGAAACATTTCCTGACCTCATCAGTACACAGTGATGGTTCCCACTTCTGAACTCTGCAGCACATCATAACATTTTCATGTTATCTCCCCAGAAAGAGTGTGAGATCCTGGAAAAGAAAAGTTCTTTCTTTTTAAGCCCTCAGCACCTCAAACATTTGTCTGCACACATAGCAAGTAACCAATACAACTATTGGTTAATGAAATTGAAAACACGCAGAGCTATGGTTACCTTTGGGGAAGCAGATGAGGAAAGGAGGAGAGAGGCTTTTACTTACCCTTTGTTTCTTTCTATACTGTTAGAATTTTCTTCCCTTTATCCAGATTATCACTTACATTTTTTATTTTTATTTTTTAAAAGATTACCCTTAGCCACTATGCACAGGCTAAGTGGGGTTAAGAGGAACAGATCAGGCAGGGACATGTTGGGTATCAACTTTAGATTTGACTCAATGTGAGGTGAGAAGCCAACAAAGGATTCTGATCTGGCTTACAATTTAGCAGGATGACCTTGGCTGCAAACTGTGGGTTGGAGATAGTGCCTAGGGTAGAGCCAGGGAGACTAGGAAGCTTTGCAATAATTCAGGCAAGAGATGATGGTGGTTTGCCTCAGGGAGCAGCTAAGGAGAGGTTGGCCCATGTTGGTATTTTTTAAACTAAAAAATATATTTTAAAAAAAGAACACACATGACATCAACACTTATTTTACTTGACAGAGAGCACACGCGGGGGAGTGGCAGGCAGAGGAAGAGAGAGAAGCAGGCTCCCTGCTGAGCAGAGAGCCCAATGCAGGGCTTGATCCCAGGACCCTGGGATCATGACCTGAGCCAAAGGCAGACGCTTAACTGACTGAGCCACCCAGTTGCCCCATCACTTACATTTTTTATTGCCATGTTATCTTGGCAGACAGAGCATGACCTTTATTTTCTCACTTTTGTCTTTTGTTCATTCAACAAATATTTATTGAACAACTTTTACATGCTAGACACTGTTCTAGGTGCTAGGGTTATAACAATAAACAAGGCAAGGAGAGTTCCTTTCCTCATGGAGTTTACATTCTTGGGGAAGAAGGAATATAAACATATAAATATACATCCAACGTTGAAAAGTGCTATAAAGGGTAAGGGGACAGAGAGTGACAAAGTTTTGCTATTTTAAAAAGGTGATGGGTCAAAGAAGCCCTCCCTGATAAGGTGACATGGAGGCAGAGACCTGCAAGAAGATGGGGAGCAAGTCATGGGGATGTTTGGGAGAGGAATGTTCAGGCAGAGTGAACAGTAAGTGCAAAGGTCCTGAGACAGGAGCATGTTTGAGAAACAATAAGGAGGCCACAGTGGGCAGAGAGGAGCAGGCAAGAAAGAGAATGACAGATTTTCGTTTATTTAACAAAATCTGATTTAATACCCACCATGTACCAGACACTGTTCTAGGTACTTTATATACATTAACACATTTACTTCTCACAACAATCCTATGTGGTAGATACTATTACCCCATCTTGCAGATGAGGAAATTGGGGCGCAGAGAGGTCATTTGCCCTGTCACACAGCTGGTCAATGGTAAAGCCAGGATTTGAGTCCAGGTGGTATGGCTCCAACGTCTGCACCCTTAGCCACTATGCACAGGCTAAGTGGGGTTAAGAGGAACAGATCAGGCAGGGACATGTTGGGTATCAACTTTAGATTTGATTCAATGTGAGGTGAGAAGCCAACAAAGGATTCTGGTCTGGCTTACAATTTAGCAGGATGACCTTGGCTGCAAACTGTGGGTTGGAGAGAGTGCCTAAGGTAGAGTCAGGGAGACTAGGAAGCTTTGCAATAATTCAGGCAGGAGATGATGGTGGTTTGCCTCAGGGAGCAGCTAAGGAGAGGGTGGCCCATGTTGGTATTTTTTAAACTAAAAAATATATTTAAAAAAATAAAGAACACACATGACATCAACAGAAAGGTATATTATGTTTATGAGTGCTCGGGTGCTGGGTTAGATGCTGAGGATACTACAGTAAGCAAGATCACAAGACCCAGTCCCTGCCCTTGAACAGCTCACAAAGTTGCCAGACAGTTGTATATGTGAATAAACATAATACAAAGAGATGAGGGTCAAAATGAAGGTGTGAGTGAAATGTCACTGGAACCAGTTGAGGAATCAATTAATTCTGACTACTGGGGGTCAGAGGGTGGTGGGGGTGGAAAGCAAGTGTCAGGGAAAGCTACAGTGCAGCAGGGGACAGTTGAAAAGCAGGGAGGAGGACTGGGGTGGGAGAAAACAGATGGATTTGGTTGGCAAATTGTTGAGTTTAAAGCACCCAAGGAGCCAACAAAGGGGACCAAGGAGGAGGAGGACAGATAAAGATGAAGCAGCAGGAGAAAGTAGGATTCAAGAAGAGAGCAAAAAGGGCCACCTGGGTGGCTCAGTCGTTAAGTGTCTGCCTTCGGCTCAGGTCATGGTCCCAGGGTCCTGGGATCGAGCCCCACATCGGGCCCCCTGTTCGGCGGGAAGCCTGCTTCTCCCTCTCCCACTCCCCCTGCTTGTGTTCCCTCTCTCCCTGTGTCTCCCTCTCTCTCTGTCAAATGAATGAATAAAATCTTAAAAAAAAAAAAAAAAGAAGAGAGCAAAAGGTCATCAGTGCTATCAAACACCACATAAAAGTTCTCGTGGTAGAAGCACCTCTAAGTTTTCAGTGTTTCTGCCTACTTATTTTAATTGGTCCAAAACAATGTCTGGTCCTTAATTATAGGTTGTCTGGAGGAATAGAGAATAAGAAATGATGGGTTGTGTTAATAGCATCTTACCATCTCTTCTGGGGATATTAACCTGAATCCATACATGGGCTTCAGTGAGTCTATAAGGTCCCTGCTTTGTTGGTATGATGTCTATGTTACATGAACATGTGCATTTTTAAGGAGAAGGTCCATAGCTTCTAACAGACTCCAAAATGGTTCCGTGGTTGGGAAAACAATAGCTAAGGACCACTGCCTTAGAGCATCTAAGCATTATCTGTGAATATCGTCATGTGCAGATAATTCAGAGCACTTTGCAAAGCTTAGCAAGAACTGTTGCAGGAGAACTGGCATGAGCTATGTGAGTCAGATATTGACCAATTGGAAGCACACCACACCCCCGCTGGCTCCCCCAAGGCTCAGCACAGCTGCTTGCTGCCAACAATCTGACTCTTAGGTATAATCTTGAGGAGCTGGACAGAGAATCCCAAAATCTTGAGGAAGAGGAGACCAAATCACTTCCAGGGGTGAACATGCCTTCTAGAAGATACACGGCAGATGTCCTTTTATCACCTGCTTGTCGTTGTTCAACTTTTCTCCAGTGCCCAGGCCAAAGCAGTAGCTTTCCAAACCTCAAGCAACACAAATTTCAGAAGTGGCTAAGAATTCTGACGAACTGACTTTAAAAACAGAATCCGGTTTCTAAAGAAGAAATTGCTGGGGCAGTAGATGGCTCTGATTCAAGTGGAGCCCACCTGTAATCACAAATTTTCTCTCAATTCATGATGTGAAGTCCCCATTGACATACAGGCCTAAGGACCATGCGAGCAGAATTGAACTGAATGGGATCATCGGACCGGGTGGGATGAGGAGTAGAGGTGGGCCAATCGGACTGGAGCTGAATAGAAAAGTATTTTTGAGGGATGGCAGGAGCCTGCCTAGAGCAGGAGTTCCTAAAAGGTCTTGGCACTGAAGCAGGTCAATCTCCAAGCCAATGACTAGTGAGTGCCCTACCCTCTAGTCTTCAAAATATTCCTTGCATTACCAGCTTTTATCACCCTCTCCGTGATTCTCACTGTTTTGAGCCAGACTTCTTCTAGGGTGTCCTGTTGCTGAGCCACATCATAGGATAGCATACTGAGACCAAGGGGGAAGAAGCCAGTTAGCAGGGGTGCCAGGTGAAACGCTGATCCAGAGGGTAGGAGACAGTCTGTATATTAGGAAAAGGGGTAGACGGCCACGTGGCAGAGAAGCCAGACAACTGAGACACATGCTTATAGAGACTAGAGCAGATGGGTGATCAGAGGGACAAACTGAGAAGCAGGCAAAGCCCTCAGAGATGAGACACGGGACAGGCCTGTGTCTTGGCTCAAAGCCCAGTGACATTGCAGGCAGGCTGGCTGCATTCCTCTTCTGCACGGTGGACGCTGGCATCTGTCACGAGGCTGGGCACAAGCTTTCAAAGCCAAAGGGTGATGCCACACGGCTTCCACTCTGCCTCTGGTCAGGAACTTACACTTCTGTAACAACATTGCAATTCTGGAGAGACCGGCTGGCATAGTTAGACTCTGAGACTCAGCAGGCCTGGGTTCAAATCCCAGTTCTAGCACATGCTAGCCATGGAACTTCGGGGGATTTAATTAGCTTCGATTAACTTCTATGAGCACTGGTGATAGTATCACCTCACGGGCATATTGTGAGGATTAAATGAGTTCATGCATGGAAAGTGTGTGTGATAAGAGGTATTATTAATATTAATAATAATCTTATTCTCAGATTCCAAATACCTCCGGCCATTGTTACAATCCCTCCCCTGCTTCTGCAACCACCAAATCTTATCCCCAGATCTTCCTCGGTAGGAAGCTGGAAATGGCCGTCTGAGAGCCAGAGGGCTGCAATATAAAACTAGGCTAGAATGGCCCCTTGAGTGCAGTCTTTCTTGAAAAATACCCTGAATAGCCTTCAAGAAAGACTTTCAATGAAAAAAAGCAAGAAATGTTAATTGAATGTATACTTTCTCCCCTCACCCCACCCCCACTGCACAAGCCATGGGAATGAACCAAAAGTATTTGTACCTCATTACCCAACTCCTAATCTGCAGGAGAGGGAAGGCTTTCCATGCTCTAGTCCCAACAATAAAAATAAATAAAAGGAGCAAGAAACTTCTGAGCCCTGGGTGGCAAATGAAAACATCGCTGTACTCGCCGTGCCCCTCTGGCCTGCATGAAGGTATAGCTAAGATGCAAAACAATCAGAGCAACCCAGAAGTGCCTAGAAGGATCTTTTCTTCCTTTCAAAGACCCCTCCTATGTATATAGCTAGATGGGAGCAAAGCTTTCCAAGGATCGCTTTCTTCCTGCAGAGTGCCTGCCCTCTGCTGGGCTTCATGGTCATTGGCATTTGGCACCTCAGTCCAGCAAGCTGCTCTTTCTTGCTAAGTAGAAACAATATAACCAAAACCCAGTTTTTGAACTGTCTTCTCATATTAACCCTTTAGTTCGATGTATGAGTTTCCTATTGCCGATGTAACAAATCACCACAAACCTACTGCTTAAAACAACATGAATTTATTACCTTACAGTTCTTGAGGTCAGGAGTCCAAAATCGGTTTCATGTCAAAGCATCAGCAGGGGGGCACCTGGGTGGCTCAGTGGGTTAAGCATCTGCCTTTGCTCCAGGTCATGATCCCAGGGCCCTGGGATTGAACCTCTTGTGTCGGGCTCCTTGCTCAGCGGGGAGCCTGCTTCTCCTCCCCCTGCCTGCCATTCCCCTCCCCCTGCCTGCCATTCCCCCTGTGTGTGCACTCTCTCTGTGTGTGTGTCAAGTAAATAAATAAAATCTTAGGGGCACCTCGTGGCTCAGGTGGTTAAGCGTCTGCCTTTGGCTTGGGTCATGATCCCAGGGTCCTGGGATCGAGCCCCACATCAGGCTCCTGGCTCAGCGGGGAGCCTGCTTCTCCCTCTCCCTCTGCCTCTCTCCCTGCTCATGCTCTCTCTCTCTCTCTCTCTCTCTCTCTCTCTCTCTCTCTGTATCTCTGTGTCTCAAATGAATAAATAAAAAAAAAATCTTTAAATAAAATCTTTAAAAAAAAAGCATCAGCAGGCCCGGTTCCTTCTGGAGACTCTAGGGGAGACTCTGTCCCCTTGCCTTCTCCAGCTTCTAGAGGCCTCTCGCAATTTTTGGCTTGTGACCCCTTTCTGGCATCACTCCAATCTCTTGCTTCCATCTTCCCCAATATTACTCACTGATCTCCTGCCTTCTTCTTATAAGGACCCTTGGGATTATATCATTGGGCCCACCCAGAAACTCAGGATAATCACCCCATCTCAAGATCCTTACTTAATCACACCGGCAAGTCCCTTTTGCCATGTAAGGCAAGATATTCACAGGTTCCAGGGACTCGGACACAGACATCTTTGGGGGGTCATTCTTCAGCCTACCATACCCAGGCTTCCGCAGCTTGGAGGAGCAAAAAGCTAGTGGACAAAGAGTGATAAGAACTGGATGCCGCTCCCAGCTCTGCAGCCACTTTCTGGCTGGGTAACCTCAGGCAGGTCCCTTGGCCTTTCCAAGCCTCAGCTTCTTCACTTGTAAGCTGGGGAGAATAATACCACCTAGCTCACAAGGTGTCAGACACTTGAATGTATGAAAAGCTCTAAGCATAGTGGTGAGCACAGAGCAGGCACTCCATAAACACGCTGGAAGGGGAAGTTAACATGGGGAAAGACAGGACGAGCATTTAGAAGACTATGACCACAGCGCAGATGAAAGATAATAAAGTACTAGGGGCACCTGGGTGGCTCGGTGGGTTAAGCGTCTGCCTTTGGCTCAGGTCATGATCCCAGGGTCCTGGGATGGAGCCCCGCATCAGGCTCCCTGCTCAGCAGAGAACATGCTTCTTCCTCTCCCTCTGCCCCTCCCCCCACTCATGCTTGCACACTCTCTCTCTGTCAAATAAATAAATAAAATCTTTTTAAAAAAGAAAGACAATAAAATGCTAAATGAGAGAGGCACTAGCCAGAACGGAAAGCAGGAGTGGGAAGATAAATGGAGAGGTATAAGTGAGTCCAGAATCCTATATTTCCTTGGGCTCAGGGTAAAAAATAATCCTCATTTTCCACAATCACTGGGCTTTAGTGACCAAAAAAGAGGGGAGGGTCTTCTACTTAAGTTCAGCTCAAGCACCCGTGAGAAAACCCAAAGCATAGATGTGTCAGCTTGAAGGCCAGAAGTGGTAGGATGGGCAAAGGCACAGAGGCACAAACTGGAAGGAAAGGGGACAACGTGTAGTCTCTATGGTTGATAAGAGCCAAGACAAACTCTCGGTGGCTGTTCCACACAGGTTTCCAACCTGACTGTTTCCAACACCTGCTGCTTATGAGCTATGTGGCCTTGGGCAAATAAGTCAGCCTCTGCATGACTGGGTTTTCCCATCTGTAAAATTGAGGTATTACTAATACCTACCTTATAGAATTTTTGTGATGATAAAAGGAGAAGATGCTGTATATTTAGCACAGTACTCGGCATTTAAAGGCCCCATAAGGGATACCTGGGTGGCTACCTGGGTGGCTCAGTCGGTTGAACGTCCGACTCTTGATTTCAGCTCCGGTCATGATCTCAGCATCATGGGATCGAGCCCTGCATTGGGCTCCACGCTGGGCGCAGAGTCTGCTTGTCCTTGTCCCTCTGCTTCTCCCCCTGCTTTCTCTCTCTCTCTCTCTCTCTCTCTCGTAAATAAATAAAATCTTAAGAAGAAAAATAAAGGTCCGGGGCACCTGGGTGGCTCAGTTGGTTAAGTATCTCTCTGCCTTCGGCTCAGGTCATGATCCCAGGATCATGCTCAGCGGGGAGCCTGCTTCTCCCTCTGCTCCTCCCCCTGCTCATGCTTTCTCTGTCTCTCTCTCAAATAAATAGGAAAAATATTTTTAAAAAATAAAAAATAAAGGTCCCATAAATGTTAGCTTGTATCATGGCTACAAGGAGGCTCAGAAGCCCCAGAAACCTAGGGCAGTTTCCTTAAAGTGCCTCCCACCCCACGAAGAGACTAAAGCCTCAAATACTGATTGATTTCTCCCCTATTTTGCCCTGCCACTTCTCCCAATCCACACACACACCTCCTTCTACAACTACAGCACAGGCAGGTAACAACAATATGAGCAAAACAAATACATTACTATATATATTCATATATAAAATGTGTGTGTGTGTGCCACATACATTTTTGTGTGGTCTGCAAAGGGCCTTGGCAAAGCGGTGCTTGAGCTGGAATGGGGAGGGGTTTGAGGGGTTTTTTCCTTCTGATATTATATGAATACATCCTTGCTGTGAAAATATATAAAAAGTCAGAAGTAGTCAAAGTAAATTGTGACAGTTACTCTCCTCAGTTATTCTCTGTTAACATGCATTTACTGTGATTTCTATGCATTTTTCACGTACACAAAGCTGGGGTTTGGGGCTTTATTTTCCTAAGTGGGTCCAGACTCTACATACTGATGTGTGACTTGATTTATCAATCAACAATATGCCTTGGAGGTCTGTGTCAGGACATATACACCTACCCCATTCTTTTAATACCACTGCATAATATCTAATAGCAATGGAGGTACCAGTCTAGTCATTCACGAAGAGATATTCAATGTCACTGCTGCCTTTGTCCTTGGGCAAGATGCAGCTAAACTATAGAAGCAGATGGCTGGTCTAGACACCACAAGGAATCAGGCATGACTTGTCTTGGATAGCTTCCTAGAGCTCCTCTCCCAGAGGCCCCACTCTGAAGGTGGTCTCTACTGAAGCCTGGCTTCTCCTCCACTCCCATTCCAGGTGAAGCCTCTGGTCCTCGGTCCCATGCCCTCAGGGTGGACAAAGCACCCTATTGCATCCTTGGTGACAACCTGCTATGACCAGCATTTGATGCATTGGTTACAGGATAGTTTGACCAGAGAATAAGCCTTCTCATCCTTTACCTTCCTCCCCTTTGTCAACCCCAGCTTGTTTACCTTGTCAGTGCTCCACTCTAGAGACTCTGAGAACCCTCAGCCTCAGGATCGTGAGGACCAACCACCGACCTTCCAGGAAGGAACCATGTTCTCTGTGGTTTTGATCCCCCAGCCTGGGCACAGCCATAGGACATACGGCTGAGTCCATGTGGTAGTGTGGGAAAGGGGACAGAAAAGCCCAAGGAGGGCACAGAGGTGGGGATAGCTAAGAAGGAAGGGAGGGGGCTAAGGGAGGGAAAAGACTACCAGGGGCCCATCAGATACAGGTTGTATAGAGACTGAAAGCCAACTCAATGGGAATAACAATGTTATGCAGATGTTGTGCACTGCCGCAGGAATTCCCTCTAAGGCCCTCCCGACAGGTGAGCATTCAGGTTCTGCTTGCATACTTCCAATGACAGGGAGTTCACTATTTTCCAAAGCTGCTGAGATTAGTTTAAATCAGCTTGTGGATGCCTGAGAGGACAAGACAGAAAACAAGAGAGTGTTGATGGCTAAAAGAAATAAATGCCTAGGACACGAGCAAAGGAAGATTACACTGAGAAGAGCATCTTTCGGGGATGGAGGGAGAAGACGTGAGCAGCAGAGAAGACTTGGTGTGGTGGGCCGAAAAATGCCCCCCCCAAAGATGTGCCCCCTAATCCCCAGAACCTGTGAATATTTTTTTTTTTGCCTTACCCAGCAAAAGTCACTTTGCAAATGTGATTGAGTTAAGGATCTTGACATGTGGAGGATATCATGGATTACCCAGGTAGACTCAATATAATCAAAAGGGTCCTTAAAAGAGGGAGGCAGGAGGGTCAGAGTCGGAGAAGATGTGACTATGGAAACAAAGGTTGGAGTGAAGTGCCATGAGCCAAGGCAGGCAGGCAGCCTCTAAAAGCTGAAAAAGGTGGGGCGCCTGGGTGGCTCAGTCGTTAAGCATCTGCCTTCGGCTCAGGTCATGATCCCAGGGTCCTGGGATTGAGCCCTGCATTGGGCTCCCTGCTCCGCGGGAAGACTGCTTCTCCCTCTCCCACTCCCCCGGCTTGTGTTCCTGCTCTCGCTGTCTCTCTCTGTCAAATAAATAAATGAAATCTTTAAAAAAATAAATAAAAGCTGAAAAAGGCAAGGAAACTGTTCTCCCCTGGAGCCTCCCAAAGGAATCCAGCCCTGCCAGCACCTTGATTTGAGTCCTGTAAGACCTGTTTTGGACTTCTGACCTCGAGAATGGTAAGATAGTACATTTATACCCAACCTAAGTTTGTAGCGGTTTGTTACAGCAGCAAAAGTTAACTAATATAACCAGGCACCTGAGAGTGGGAGGGAAGAAAGGACAACTTGGATGTGCATACAGATCACCTGGGGATCTTGCTCCAAGGCAGACTCGGCTTCAGTAGGTCTTGGGCAGGGCTTAAGAATCTGCATTTCTCCCAAGCTCACAGGTCATACCAATGCTCCTAATCTGAAACACACCTTGATTAACAAGAGACTAGAAGGCACTCCATAAAAATACCTGTGTAACATTTTACAGTTCATTAAGCCTTTTAATATCCATCATACCTCAGGGGCACCCGGATGGCTCAGTCCATGGAGCATGTGACTCTTGGTCTCAGGGTCGTGAGTTCAAGCCCCACGTTGAGTATTGAGATTACTTACAAATTATCCATCATACCTCATTTTGTCACCCCCGCAACCCTGTGACATCAAAATTATTGTCCCCATGTTACCACATGAGGAAGCCAGAGCTAAGTCAGAGAGGTGAAGTCATTTGTCCAAGTAAAATATCAGAATCTCTTGGTGTACAACCCAAACATCCGTATTTTTGGAACCCCCAAGTAATTCCACAGCACAGCTAAGGTTAAGAAACATTTCACTAGAGTAGTGGTTCTCAAATGGGGTCCCCGAGTCGGCATCAGCATCACCTGGGAACTTGTTAGAAATGCAGATTCTCAGGCCCACCCCAGCCATAAAGAATCCAAAACTCCGAGTGAGGCCCAAGAATCTGGGCACAAACACGCACATCCCCCTTCAGGGGATTCTGGTGCACTCTCCAGTTTGAGAATGGGCTTCAAAAGGACCATCTTGACACCATGCATGTACTCAAGAGCTAGGGAAACAAGAGCACAACCTTCAATCCAGGCATAAAATCAGGCCAGGTACCAAGCAACTGAAGTCAGTTTCCTAACAGGGGTACCAAAGAATAAGAATAAGAACTGTTCTCAGACTGGCAACTGGGATACCGAGCCCCCATGCCATGGCCCTTCTGCTCCTTGTAGAAGAGACATCTGTCAGAGGCCCTCTCAGACTGTCAAAACATCCCGGAATATAATATTTGCCTCCAACACTGTACCTTGCTCTCTGCTCCCTCACTTAAAACACTAACCTTGCCCATTTGTGCTCTCACCTGAACTGAGTAAATACACTTCAAACCACTCTTCTCCCCACCCCTCTCTTCTTGGTATCCGAGAGTAGCAGGCAAAAGGTTAGTTCTAATGTACCCGAACAAATGGATATACGACCTAAACTAGGAGTGACCAACACAGCTGCCTTGCTTGAGCACATCTCCCTTACCTCAGCAACACTGTCACCCTTCAGCCTCACGCTATTCCGCAATGGAAAATGGAAAATTCCACAACCAAACATGAGAACAGATACTTTCCAGAATGCAGCCCACCTCCTCTTCTCATGTCTCAAACCCTGGGTCTACAGGATCAAGAAGGGCAAGGTTGGCAGCCACTACTTATGATCAGAGACATGTTTTCATTGAGTATACCCAACAGACAGCAGCTTTAAAAAAATTTTTTTTTATTTATTTATTTGTCAGAGAGAGAGCACACAAGCAGGGGTAGCTGCAGGCAGAGGAGAAGCAGGCTCCCGGCTGAGCAGAGAGCCCGATGTGGGACTCGATCCTGGGACCCAGGGATCATGACCTGAGCCGAAGGCAGACGCTTAACTGAATGAGCCACCCAGGTGTCCCCAGACAGCAGCTTTAGACAGGGAGTGGGCTCTCTTCTAAACAGAATAACAACCATTAACAATTCTCTCCTTTCATTTTCCTGCCCTTCTGAATCAGCTGAGTTATGAGGGATGAGAATGAGGGGAACAGCACAACCTATTTGAGAGAATTAGAATCCGAGGTGTTAGGAAACAAAAGATAAAAAAAAAACAGCTTAAATGTGTGGTGACTCCCCTTAAGGTATGCTGGGCCCTGAAATTGCCTGCCTGCCCTCACTTCCCACTTCAACTGATGATGATCATCCTGCTGGATTGAAGGCAGTAATAGTAGTGACTGAGAATTCGTTAGTAAGTAAATGCTTCATTAAGCCAAGATTAGCTGTTAAGCTAGTCCTTGAGGCTTAGGAAAAGAAGAAGTGGAAGTTTAATATCAAGCTGTGGAGGAATAAAAAGTGTGATTAGAGTCAAATCTATCTGCTGCCAGACAGGAAACCCGATGAATGCCCCAGTCCCTCCAGAGAAAGTCCTTGAAGCACCCATGAAGGAAGAAAGCCTGGGGAGACAGAGTACATCAGGTACTCGGGAGTTGTCTAGCAACTGGAGTGTTGGAGGGGGAGGGCCTAGCTCGGGGCCCAGGGGGAGGTCCGAACTGGGACTGCCGCCTTCAGAGAGTGGGAGAGGCCAGAGGCTGAGGACTGAGCGAGAGCGGGAGATTCGTGGGGACTGGCAAGATCTCCAGATGGCAAGCTGCCGGCCTGTACTGCCAGTGGCGGCCGGAGCTGTGTTGTGGCTCTGAACTCCGCTCTTTCTCCCCCAGCCCATGACCATTTGAGCTGGAGAGCCGGCATGCCCCGGTAAGTGGAAATCCTGCCACTTCAAGACATGGAGTCATCTTTCCCATTTGGAGCCATCCTTGCTGTCCTGGCCTCCCTCATTATTGCTGTTAATGTGCTAGTGGCCGTGGCTGTGCTGTTGTTGATCCACAAGAATGATGGTGTCGGTCTCTGCTTCACCTTGAACCTGGCTGTGGCTGACACCTTGCTTGGTGTGGCCATCTCTGGCCTAGTCACAGACCAGCTCTCCAGCCCGGCTCGGCCCACACAGAAGACCCTGTGCAGCCTTCGGATGGCATTTGTTACTTCTTCCGCCGCTGCCTCTGTCCTCACGGTCATGCTGATTGCCTTTGACAGGTACCTTGCCATCAAGCAGCCCCTCCGCTACTTCCAGATCATGAATGGGTTCGTGGCTGGGGCCTGCATTGCCGGGCTGTGGTTGGTGTCTTACCTCATTGGCTTCCTCCCACTTGGAGTCCCCATATTCCAGCAGACTACCTACCACGGTACCTGCAGCTTCTTCGCTGTGTTTCACCCACGCTTTGTGCTGACCCTCTCCTGCGTTGGCTTCTTCCCAGCCCTGCTCCTCTTTGTCTTCTTCTACTGCGACATGCTCAAGATTGCCTCCATGCACAGCCAGCAGATCCGAAAGATGGAACAAGCAGGAGCCATGACCGGGGCATACCGGTCTCCACGGACTCCCAGCGACTTCAAGGCTATCCGCACTGTGGCTGTTCTCATTGGGAGCTTCACTCTGTCCTGGACCCCCTTCCTTATCACTGGCATTGTGCAGGTGGCCTGCCAGAAGTGCTACCTCTACCTGGTGCTGGAACGGTACCTGTGGCTGCTCGGTGTGGGCAACTCCCTGCTCAACCCACTCATCTATGCCTATTGGCAGAAGGAGGTGCGGCAGCAGCTCTACCAGATGGCCCTGGGAGTGAAGAAGGGGCTCACCTCGTGCCTCCTCCTTCTCTCAGCCAGGGAGAGGGGCCCCTCAGAGGGGCCCAGGGAAAATTCCTATCCTATTGCCATTATCTCCCACTCACATCTTGATGGCTAAGACGGTAAGGGCAGAGACGTTTCAAAGTGTCTTCTCCCTCCCCTCTCTGGGCCCCAACTAGGAAATCAGATGGAGCTAGGGGAATGAGAGTCCTTGCTTCAGGCAGCTGACCACCCCTCACCTCAGACTGAGAGGAACTGAGGTAGGGTGCTGACTTTCTTCTATAATCCATTTCCTTCTCTGCAAAGCTCCGTTCCTCCCTATCTTTCTTTTGCAATGAGTCTGTTTCTCCTGTACAGGTATACTTACCTAAGGAAATGTACTACTGAAATGATCATAAAAAATCAAATCCTATTTTTGAATGCCCTACAGCAGCACTATCCGACAGAAATATCACGCAAGTCACATATAATTTTAAATGTTCTAGTAACCACATTAAAAAGGTAAAGAAAAAGAGCCAGGCAAAATTTATGTTACTGTTTCATTTAATCCAACATATCTAAAACATTCTGTCAATATGTAATCGATATAAAAATTACTGCACTGTGTTTTTCATGCTAAATCTCTGAATCGGGTGTGTATTTTACCTTTACAGAACGTCTCCATCCAAACTAGCCTGATTTCTAATGCTTAGTAGCCACATACGGCTAAGTAGCTACTATATTGGACAGCACAGTACTAGAGAAATGAGGTGGTTCCTTGTAACTGTTGACTAGTGACTGGCTATAATAAAGTAAGGAGTCCTGCCCTCCCTGATGTAAATCAGACGTTTTAGGCAGTGAGTTTGCCTAAAATGTAGGGACCTGAATTAGATTCTACAGCTTGTCTTCTTTTACATTTCATGGTGTTCAAAACACTGTTTCTTTGGAAATAGCGAATCTTGTGGTTATTTCTGCTACTACCCCTCCCAATCCACCACTTTTCTAACTAACTCTGTGGTGCCCTTATCCCCTCAGTTGGCTTCTTATGTCACGTGTAGCTACTTGCTGATAACAATGCTGAACCACCAATTCTGAGACACTGGAAAGGGAAAGAAGAGGGAAAAGGGGTAGGTACCAAGAAAGGCACTGCCAAGCTCTCCACACTGGACCCACTTTTTCCCTTTGAGCTTGACCTTCTTAAATCCGCATTTTCCTAAGAAACTCAGTGGCATAAGAGGATGCCTCTGACATGTCCCAGGAGACCAGCTGAGGAAGCGGTGTCTCCTCCTGCTTTCGGTGGGTACAGAAAATGGCTGTTGGCAGCCAGGAATTGTGGCCAGGCTCCCTCAGGGCACCCCTGGCAGCAGAAATTCAAGAACTGAGTGGGGAAGAAACCCGGGAAATATGCTCAATCTTCCTGAGCTTCCCTGTAATCCCTTCCTCAATCTCCTGGGCTCCACAGTGGATTGCAGGAAAGTTTGCCTCTTAAGGCCCTCAACTAGATTATCTCCCTAGAAAGCTGCTGAGTGGACGACCAAAGAAGGCAAGAAGAAACCAATACAGAATGGATTAAATGTGTCTGGGATTTGGTGTCAAAACAACCTTGGAAGGTTAACCCCTTGACATGTCTAAACTGATGGCCTGAGGATGCATGTGAATCCCATGTGTAAGGGCTAATGCCAAGAGGCCCATGAAATTTTTGATTCAAATCTGAAACTATAATGTTCGGAACCAGGAGGGAATCTGGCCATCCTCCTCTCCACAGGATGGCACCACACCATGATGTTTTGCACTTGGGTTTTAATTCCCCTTCAGTCTTAGATTAATGCCCCGCTGGCTTCCCTCAGTTGTTTGGAGGTTAATGATCATCCCTTTCCATTTCCATACTCTGGAAAATTCCCTTCTCTCTATTTTCACCCTCTTCCTTCAGCACAAATGGTCTGTTGCTCACTGATCTATTCTAATACACATCAACCCTCCTTTGGTAGACTTTTTTTTTTTTGCAGTTGCTTTGCTTGCCACTCTGGCCCAGAGGAGGACTGCGTGTGCCTTCACCGCAGCAGGCTTTATGTTCCTACAACTGAAGAACTTTTTGGCTTTCAAGTGGATGATGGAACCCAATGTGCTTTGAAGTGCTGAGCGCCCAGCAAGTACCACTTATGCTACCAATAAGGCACCCTCTTGGACTGGGTTAGGAGTTACTGGGAACTATGTAAAACACAAACAGTAACTGGGTTTGGGGACAAGATGGGAAGCTGGCTCAAATCCATGCCCTCTTTATTGGTGGTTCAAAGCTTAATTTCCTGGCCTTGCTGCAAAGGACTGATCCTGCCAAGGTAACACCAGCAAAGTGGAATGGAAATTAGTCAGTTACAGGAGAAAGGCAGGAGCTGAGGGGAAGCTAAGTGACTGCTGTGTTGTTAGGTTAAGTGTAAGAAACCTTGCTATCCCTGGGAGGCAGTATGTTGAGTAGAAAAATCACAGGCTTTGAAGTCCGATAGACCAGTGTTCAAATTATGATTCATTTGTTTAAACTGTCAAAGCTACAGTTTCCTCATTTGTAACACTGGGGTAATAATGCCTACCTTATATGATTATAGAGAAGATTAGCTCAGATAATGTATGGGAAAATGCCTAGTAAACTACAGCAGATGGTTAGTACTCAGAAAATGTTCTCTTCCTCATCCTTAAAAATCCTGAAGAATAAAATATTCAGCTGACCAATTTAGGGAGTCTGTCATATCTGTAGATATTATGGCCTCCAGGACAAGGACAATTAGGCTCCAAACTGTGAATTCCTCAACCCCTGAATGTTTTTGAAAATGAGTGATGAGAGAGGACTCGGGTTGAAAAAGACAAACAGTAAATCTAATAGCTTAGCAGGATCAAGAGACAGCAGATACAAACAAGGTACACTTGGGTTTAAGAGTAACTACAATTATGGACACGGTATCTAATAAGCCACCAAGAGCAGAGATACAGAATGCTATGCAAAAGTCTAATGGCTCTTTGATGTAGGCTCCAGCACAGGTAAGGGAATGCACTGGAGAGGAAACTTTTAGATTTCATTCATACATCCGATGCTGTCTCCTGGTGGACTTGCAAAGAAGCCAGATCCTGTTCAGCAATTTGATCAAAATGGCCAAAAGATATTACGACCCTGTAGGACAGAATGTAGGTCAATCGGTTCCATTTATATTTACCATAAAGAGCTTGTGAGTTTGTTATAAAAAATGTGACATGACTAAGTTTTCTACTACTTCTTTGGGTAGCTAACATTATGCATAGCACACCTGTTTCAGAGGACTACTCTCAAGAACATAAGAACACACAAACCCTCTGTCTGGGGGCATTTTGAGTGGTCTCACAAGTGTTAAAGGCAGGTTGCCCTGATCTACCAAACTCTCCTGCTTGTCTAATAAGTCTAAAACTCTGAGAGTTGGCCAGTCAGAGTTAGCCTTGGGGTATCTTCTCCCCATAAGGAAAAGCATTTACTGATTCAAATGGAAAATGAACTTGTGACTTTGATTTCATTCACACTTGCTCAATCAGTGGCCAAACTGAATAGAGACCAATGAAAATAGCAAGCACAAGATATATTTCAAGGACACACAGAGAACAAGAAGAAACATGGTGTTGATAGCTGGGCAACAAGAGCAGCAATGGACCCAAGGCCAGACCACAACTCCTTCGCTGCCATCAGCCACTCATTTTGTGACTCCTTCAGTACCTCCCATGCCATCCTTCAAACTGCTGGCTGGTCTGGAATCTTCTCCTTTTAATTAACAAATCATTTTTTATTTCTGCAGTCATATAAACTTGATAATGGTACCTACAAGTGTCAACTGTTATTCATTCATTCATCTGTCCATCTATTTATCTACTTACTCCACAAACATTTTTTGAGAGCTAGGTGCTAAAATTGCCCCAGCTTTGCTGGGATTTCTTTCAGAAATATATAATGATGTATATATGAGGTTCATTATTCTTTTCTGATTATAAAAATAATCTTTGTTCATTTCAGAAATTTTTAAAAATACAGAAAATCATAAAGGTCCCTGTAATTGTACCATGCAGAGATGATCACTGTTATTCTCCATGTGTTTTCTTCACTTAACATTATACTGTGCATATTTTCCTATGTAATTAACTTTTCTTCAAAAACATGACTTGTGGGACCCCTGGGTGGTGCAGTTGGTTAAGCATCCAACTCCTGGTTTCGGCTCAGGTGGTGCTCTCAGAGTCTTGAGATTGAGCCCCATGTCCCTCTCTGAGCTCAGAGAGGAGTCTGCTGGAGTTTCTCTCTCCCTCTGCCCCTCCCTGTGCTCGCTTGCTCTCTCTAAAATAAATAAATAAATAAAATTTTAAAAACCATGACTGGTAATGGTTGCATGTTATTTCAACATATGAGTATATAATATTCTAACCATTTCCCTATAGTTGTACATTTGTTATTTCCCATATCTCACTGTTATAATACCACTATAAATATCTTTGTGTACAAATCTTTGACACATCTGTTTAATTCCTTAGGATAAATTCTACAAAGAAGTATTACCAGGTCAAGAAGCATTAAACATATATAAGAATTTTGATTCATATTTTTGCTGGCATTTTGTAAAGTGTAACATTTGCCTAAGATATTTGTTAAGAGAAGTCAAGAGCAAGCCATAAATGAAAAGACCACACTGATATGAATATCTCAAAGAAATAAAAGTACATGGCTTCTGAAGGCATAAACCATGCCAAGGGTTTAACCAGTTGTTTGTTGTTGTTGTTTGTTTATTTGTTTACAAAAGGAAGCCTATTGATACACCCTACCGCTAGAGTTAATCTGCAGATTTAGAAATCTGGATTAACGGGACACCGCAGTTTAAGAACACCTCTTACAACTGCATCATCAATATGGCACTGTGTAATATTCAGGTATCAATTTCAGTGTGTTTTCACTCTTCAAATTTTCTGAGTTAGTTGCTTTGTGCAACACCATAAAATGCTAAATAGGCATGAGAATATGAACACATAATCACATGGAGCCAGGAGGCCGGTCGTGATGCACATGAGGTCTTGAGGCCATAGTTTTGCTGAGTTGCTGAAAGAGAAAGGTGTGCTCCACCTAATGGATCAACCATGCAGGCTAAAGTGCATGAGCTTAACATGCTACTACCCAGCCATATGTTCACTGGATTTACAAGCTGTTGGACCATAATCAGCCACTGGGCTCAAAGAGCCCTCTCATGAGGAGTCCTAGAAACAACCAATGCAGCTGTCAAGGGCCTCAGAGTCTGTTTTAATGATAAAGCAGTTCCTGGTTCTTTAAAATGCCTTCCACACAATAGGGCAGGCAGGATCCATTTGCTCCAGCACACAGGAGGGGACTAAAGTCATGTAAGACCAAGAGCCTGAGGAAGGTCTCTTTATTTGTTTAGGTTTATTTTTATTTGGTGTATGTTGCCCAAAAATCCCATGATTGAATCATATTTCCTATTTACTATAATAAATCCGTATCAGTTCCAGTTCTGTCTCGGTTGTGTTGACATTAAAGCACTAAAAAGCTGATAAACATGCTGAGATAACAGTCGTTGGCCCAATAAAATACCACATTGTCGGGAGCCTGGGTGGCTCAGTTGGTTAAGCGACTGCCTTCGGCTCAGGCCATGATCCTGGAGTCCTGGGATCGAGTCCCGCATCGGGCTCCCTGCTCAGCAGGGAGTCTGCTTCTCCCTCTGACCCTCTTCCCTCTCGTGCTCTCTATCTGTCATTCTCTCTCTCTCAAATAAATAAATAAAATCTTTAAAAAAAAATGCCACACTGTCTTATAAAGCTGTTCATTGTGCTTTTACCACTCATAATATTTTTGCAGATTTGCCCACCGAGCCATTCAACAAATACTAAAGCACTTTCTATAGAAAAGCAAACTGGTGTCATGTCATCTCAGAAGTGGCTTAAAAAGTAAGACAACTAGGGGCACCTGGGTGGCTCAGACAATTGAGCATCCGACTCTTCATTCTGGCTCAGGTCATGAGATCGAGCCTCGTGTCGGGCTCTGCGCTGGGTGTGGAGCCTGCTTCACATTCTCTCTCTCCTTCTCCCTCTGCCCCCCACCTCCCTTGCTGGCATGCTCTCTCAAAAAAAAAAAAAGAAAGAAAGAAAACTAAACCAAGAAATTATAGCCAAATGGCTATGAGGTTATTTCAAGTGTGGAAAAGATTCATAATCCAAAATTCCAACCACCACTTTAAGATTACCAGGTCCCTTAGTAATCTTTTGTTTAAGGTTTTATTTTTATTTATTTGAGAGAGAGAGAGGACAAGCAGGGGGGAGCGGCAGAGGGAGAGGGAGAAGCAGGCTCGCCACTGAGCAGGGAGCCCGATGCGGGGCTCGGTCCCAGGACCCTGGGATCATGACCTGAGCCAAAGGTAGACACTTAACTGACTGAGCCACCCAGGCGCCCATCTCTTAGTAATGTTAAGCAATTATGCATTAAATTGTTTTTCTAATTTGCTAAATAAACAGGAAAGACAAGAATGCATAGAGTGTTTATAGTGAGTTAGGCACAGCCCAAAATACAACTGAATTCTGATGCTGAGAAAGTTATTAGAGAGAAAAACATCCTCTAGTGAAATCTCAGGAATTAATACAGAGTAGCTACTATGAGAAGATATTTGTGGGTTTTTTGTTTGTTTGTTTGTTTTTTAAGAATTTATTTATTTGACAGAGAGATACACACAGCAAGAGAGGGAACACAAGCAGGGGGAGTGGGAGAGGGAGAAGCAGGCTCTCCACTGAGCAGGGAGCCCGATGCGGGGCTCGATCCCAGGACCCCGGGACCATGACCTGAGCCGAAGGCAGACACTTAACGACTGGCCACCCAGGTGCCCCGAAGATATTTGTTTTTTAAAAAGCAATTTTATGGGGTGCCTGGGTGACTCAGATGGTTAAACGTCTGCCTTCAGCTCAGGTCATGATCCCAGAGTCCTGGGATTGAATCCCGCATCAGGCTCCCTGCTCCTTGGGAGCCTCCTTCTCCCTCTGCCTCTCTCTCTCTCTCTCTCTCTCTCTCTCTCTCTCATGAATAAATAAATAAAATCTTTATTAAAAAAAGCAATTTTATGACTTTAACTTACATGCAATATTCTGACTGGGCTGGGCTAGCAAAAATATTACCCCTCAGGTGACATGCTTTAGTAAATAGAAAATAAGTATTTATAATCAGGTTCTTAGTAGTTTAATCATTCCTCCCATAAATCTGTTTATAAGCCTAACAACACACTTGTTTGCGCTGGAGGAAAGAGGGTGAGAAGCCTAGCCCCATGTCCAAGTTATTCCATTTCAAACTAGTGGCTTCTGTATCGATAATTCCTAGTTCTTCAATAAATATAACAACATGCAACAAAAACAAGTCCCTGTGTGTATGGTGAACTGTGCTCACTTAGACTGGAGAAAGAAGGGGTGGGCTCGTGAGGAAGGAGGTTGTGGAGAAGGCCAACAGAGAAAAGAGAGGGAAGCAGTAGAAAGTGGAGAATAAGAGGGAAATTACATATTTGCAGTTCCAGGTCGCCTGGAAAATAATTTAAAGCCAGTGTTACAGTGAAGTGTCAAAGAGTGACCCACCACAACTATTGACCTCCTTTCTCCCAGGGTTCTATAAAGATAGGGGAATTAATAAAATCAGTATTCTTTACTGCTCACCTGCCATAAACTTTAAGTGACCCTGGACAAGGCTGAGTCGGTACACCTCTAGCATAGTGATTATAAGCATGGGCTCATGAACCAGACTGCCTGGGTTAGAATCCTGGGTCTGTCATTTCCTAGGAATAAAGTATTCTACCTTTCTGTGCCTCAGTTTCTCATCTAAAAATAAGAATAGTATCTACCTCCTAGAGTGGTTGAAAGAATGTAAACAGTTTTATAAACACAATACGCTTAGAACAGTATCTGACATATAATAAAGGCCATATAAGTATTAGCTATTATCATCTGAGTTGTCTCATGCTCTAGCCTCTCAAAAGAAAGAAAAAAAACAGTGACAGTTTTTTCATCTTATAGCCTACAGATTTCGGTCATCATTTCATCCCTTCAAACCTGGGGTTTCCTGGTCAGAAATGTAAGTTGTTTGGTCTAAAGGTTGCTGGTAACAAGATGGTTTTGGTCATTCTAAAGGAAGATGTGATCCTCTGGAGTTAATATGAATCAATCTTCATTTTGTTACCATCAGCTTCATGGAAATTCCTCACTGGCCATCCTAATCAAGCCAAACCACATGCTGGGTTTTTAAAAAGTTTTATTCAGATGTAATTTACATACCATAAAGATCACCTATTCAAAGTACATAATTCAATGTTTCTTAGTATATTTAGAATTGTGCAACCATCAACCATAATCTAATCTTAGACAATTTTCATCCCAAAATGAAACCTTATACCCATTAGTGGTCCTCCCCATTTCCCCCAGCCCTAGGCAACCACTAATTTACTTTCTATCTTTATGAATTTGCCTATTCTGGACATTCTATTTAAAACTGGGATCAGGGGGCACCTGGGTGGCTCAGTTGTTAAGCGTCTGCCTTCGGCTCAGGTCATGATCCCAGGGTCCTGTGATCGAGCCCCGCATCGGGCTCCCTGCTCGGCGGAAAGCCTGCTTCTCCCTCTCCCACTCCCCCTGCTTGTGTTCCCTCTTTCGCCGTGTCGCTCTCTGTCAAATAAATAAATAAAATCTTTAAAAATAAAAAATAAAAAAATAAAACTGGGATCATACAGGAGCACCTGGGTGGCTCAGTTGACTAAGCGTGTCTTTGGCTCAGGTCATGATCCCGGGGTCCTGGGATTGAGCCCTGAACTGGGCTCCCTGCTCAGCGGGGAGTCTGCTTCTCCCTCTCCCTCTGCTCCTCCCCATGTGCCCCCCTCCCTGGTTGGGCTCTCTCATTCTCTCAAATAAATAAAATCTTTAAAAATAAATAAAACTGGGATCATAACAACAG
The DNA here is from genome assembly GCF_003265705.2 of Callorhinus ursinus. Taxonomy (NCBI): domain Eukaryota; kingdom Metazoa; phylum Chordata; class Mammalia; order Carnivora; family Otariidae; genus Callorhinus; species Callorhinus ursinus. Next base: position 4,305,074 of record NW_027397095.1, read on the forward strand.
GTGGACTTTTGTGTCTACTTCTTGCATTTAACATGTTTTCAAAGTTCATCCATGTTGTAGCAACATGTCAGCCCCTCATACCTCTTTACAGCTGAATATGCCATTGTATGGATATACCACAATTTGTTTATCCATTCATCAGTTGATAGATATTTGGGTTGTTTCCATCTTTTCGTTATTATGAATAATGCTGCAATGAACATTGATGTACAAGTATCTGAGTCCCTGTTTTCAATTCTTTTGGGTACAGAACTACTGGGCCTAATGGTAATCCTACGTCTAACTTTTGAGAATGTGCCCAACTGTGTTCCAAAAGGGCTACATCATTTTACAACCTCTCCTGCAATGTACAAGTTTCAATTTCTTCACATCCTCACCAACTCCTGTTACTGTCTGGCTTTCTTTTTTTTTTTTTTTTAAATTTTGTTTATTTATTTGAGAGAGAGAGAATGAGAGATAGAGAGCACGAGAGGGAAGAGGGTCAGAGGGAGAAGCAGACTCCCCACTGAGCGGGGAGCCCGATGCGGGACTCGATCCCGGGACTCCAGGATCATGACCTGAGCCGAAGGCAGTCGCTTAACCAACTGAGCCACCCAGGCGCCCTGTCTGGCTTTCTTTTTGATATGCTGGGCTTTTTACCTGGGAAAATCATTATTTCTCTACCACATCAGTGGTGCCTGCCCATCTTTGTTACACCTTTTCATTTTGGCATTTTTGAAAAATTAATAGACTTTGTTTTTTATTGATTTTTTAAAGACTTTATTTATTTGAGAGAGAGAGCACAAGCAGTGGGGGTTGGAGCAGAGAGAGAAGCAGACTCTCCGCTGAGCAGGGAGCCCAAAGTGGAGCCTGATGTGGAGCTTGATCCCAGGACCCTGAGATCATGACCCGAGCCGAAGGCAGACGCTCAACTGACTGAGCCACCCAGGTGCCCCAATAGACTTTGTTTTTTAGAACAGTTTTAAGTTTACACATAAATTGAGCTGACAGTCCAAAGAGTTTGTCTTATTTTGTTTTTTGACAAAAAGGTTTTTTTTTTTTAAGATTTTATTATTTGACAGAGAGAGACACAGCGAGAGGGAACACAAGCAGGGGGAGTGGGAGAGGGAGAAGCAGGCTTCCCGCTGAGCAGGGAGCCTGATGCGGGGCTCGATCCCAGGCCCCTGGGATCATGACCTGAATCAAAGCAGATGCTTAACCGACTGAGCCACCCAGGCGCCCCGATAAAAAGGTTTTCATGCAAAGTCCTTAGTCCCTTTAGAGACTGTTTCCTTGTACTCACTGACTCTGAAAGATTTCCCTTATCAATCTACCTTCAAAAGACACTGGTGGGTCTATTTCATACTGTTACGCCCCTAAAAAGTTATTTTTCAATCAAAAATTGCAATTCATATATACAATGGGAAGCTATTACTTAAGGGAACTCTATGGTGAATATTTTTGTGAAACACTGAATTCTTCATACATGTATAATAATCCCCTTCAAATGTTCTGTGGTAAGAGTCAGACCCTTATTTACTCTCTGAGGCACCCTTACTGTAGTAGCCTATTTCACTATAGAAATGGGTCAGTCCTTAGTGTTCAATCAAAATACTCTATTCATCATATTGGTTACCTGAGGGGATACTGTATTAATCCATGACTAAGAATAGGATAGGATAATACACCTAAAATTAAAAAAAAAAAAGTCAAATTCTTTAATTTGAATTACCTACCCATGATTATGGCTACTATAAAGGCATCAGTCTTTAAAGCTTTGGTAATTTGGATAAAGATATCATCAGCTTCAAACTCTTTTTCTTCAAATTTTGTATTGAAAATAATTGGCCCCTCCTGCCCCTTTACTCTGTTTCTATCATTAAAATATTGGGCTTTTTAATACTTCAGACTGATTTTTAGTCATCACCAGTGTCCTCTGCGATGTCCTCCCCAAACTGTTTTATGCTGGACTGGCCCAGGCTCAGTTCTTGGACCTCTTCTCTTGCTACTGACACTCCCTTGGGATCTCTTTATCATGGCTTTAAGCACCATCTATATGCTGATGATTTCCAAATGTACATCCCTGGCCCATGCCTCTCCCCTGAACTCCACACTTCCACGTCTCACTGCCTACTCTACATGTGTATTAAAATCTAGTAGGCACAACAAAATTAACATGTACAAAACAAAATTAGTACTTTCCTGACCAAAAACAAAAACAACCTGTGCCTTCCAGAGCCTTCTCCATCTCTATGGCAATCCTGCCCTTCTAGAGACTTGGGCCTTGGAGTAATCCTTACCACTGCTCACTTTCTCTCTTACAACCCACATCCTATGCCCTAGCGGGTCATTCGCTCTTCTCCAAAATATATGAATTTCCACCACTTCTCACAGCCTCCACTGCTGCTACCCTCATCCAAGCCACCATCACTTCTTGCTTGAATCATTAGACTCCACATAGACTCTCACCTCAGAGCCTTTGCATTTGCTTTAACCCTAGAATGGCTCCTTTTCTCACCCCCTATAGACTTAAATTTGGCTTTCTCGGTATGTGACCTCCCCTGCTTTATTTTTCTATAAATGACTTATCACCATCCAGTAAACTATATATTTTACTCATTAATCTTTTTGTTATATCTTCCTTCTGTACACAGTAAGCTCAATGAGGCAGGGATATTTGTTTAATGAATGAACAGATAATCAACTTAAAAGATTAGGTATATCAGGGCACCTGGCTGGCTCAGTGGGTTAAGTATCCAACTCTTGATCTCAGCTAAGGTCTTGATCTCAGCGTCATGAGTTCAAGCCCTGCATTAGGCTCCACACTGGGGATGGAGACTACTTTATTATATAAAATAACAGTAACAACAATAAACAAAAGATTAAGTGCATCTCCCTCCCCAAGCACCTCTATTTATCCTTAATAACCTATTCTTTATCATTCCATCCTTATCTAGTAATTCAAAACTTAATTTCATTCCATTTAAATCCCACAGTATTTAATCTTTGCCATGTTTTAGGCATTTTATCAGTTCTTTGGATACAGATAAATTCATTTTTTCATTTAACAAATATTTACTGAGTATATGTGCTAGGCATGGAGAACACAGCAGTAAACAAAATCAACAGAATCCCTATTTTTATGGAGTTTCCAGACTAATGGGAGATATTGATATTAAATCATCGCACAAATAATAGTATGTAGTTATAAATATGTGGTATAAGAATTATAATGAAGAAATTTAGATTGGTAGAGAGAAAATCAATGTAAGGTTTCCCCAAAGGAATAACATTTAAGCTGAGGTGAATAGAATGCCAATTTCCAATATATATAAGCCCTGGGTGGCTCAGTTGGTTGGGCGGCTGCCTTCGGCTCAGGTCATGATCCCAGAGTCCCGGGATCGAGTCCCGCATCGGGCTCCCTGCTCGGCGAGGAGACTGCTTCTCCCTCTGACCCTCCCCCCTCTCGTACTCTCTCTCTCTCATTCTCGCTCTCTCAAATAAACAAATCTTTAAAATATATATATATATATATATATATAAACCCTTTAAGAAACTACCTTTCAGTCTATACCATTGTGAAAAAAATGACTTCCTTTTTGCTATTCAGGAATGAGTAGGGTATCTGACTAGTGGGGTAGTCTTAAAAAGTATATCTACACAATGGAATATTATTCAGCCATAAAAAAGAGTGAAATCTTGCCATTTGCAACAACATGGATGGAGCTAGAGAGTATAGTGCCAAGCAAAATAAGTCAGAGAAACACAAACACCATACAATTCCACTCATATGTGGAATTTAAGAAACTAAACAAATGAACCAAGGAAAAAACAAAGAAAGAGACAAACCAAGGAACAGACTCTTAACTCTAGAGAACACACTGACGGTTACCAGAGGGGCGGTGGGTGGATGGGTGGACTGGGTGACGAGGAGTAAGAGTACACTCATCGTATGAGTAATGAGTAATGTATAGAATTACTGAATCACTATATTGTACACCCGAAACTAATATAACACTATATGTTAACTATCCTGAAATTAAAGTTAAAAACTTTAAAAAACTTTTTAAAGTGGGCGCCTGGGTGGCTCAGTTGGTTAAGCGACTGCCTTCGGCTCAGGTCATGATCCTGGAGTCCCGGGATCGAGTCCCGCATCGGGCTCCCTGCTCGGCAGGGAGTTTGCTTCTCCCTCTGACCCTCCCCCCTCTCATGTCCTCTCTCTCTCATTCTCTCTCTCAAATAAATAAATAAATAAAATCTTTAAAAAAATAAAATAAAAAACTTTTTAAAGTGACAGCTGATAAGAAAAAAAAAATTAAGATACCACTACACACCTAAAACAATGGTCAAAATCCAAAACACTGACACCACCAAAAGCTGGTAAGGATGTGGAGACAGAGGAACTCTTGTTCATTGTTGGTGGGAATGCAAAATAGTACAGCTACTATTGGAAGACAGTTCGGCAGTTTCTTACAAAACTAAACATACTCTTACAATACCACCCAGCAATTGTACTTCTTGGTATTTACCCAAATGAGTTGAAACTTGTGTCCACACAAAAACTTGCACATGAATATTTATTTATAGCAGCTTTATTCATAAATGCCAAAACTTGGAAGCAACCAAGACATGCATTAGTAGGTAAATGGATAAATACACTGTGGTACATCCAAAAGAAAAGAAAAAGAAAGTGAGCTATCAAGCCGTGAAAAGACATGGCATGAAAAGACAAGAACTTAAGTGCATATTACTAAGTAAAAAAGTCAATCTCAAAAGGCTACATACCACTAACACTCTGGAAAAGGCAAAAATATAGAGATAATAAAAGGGTCAGTGGACTGCAGGGGTTGGGGGAGAGGGAAGGATAAATAGGCAGAGCACAGAGGACTTTTTGGGCAGTGAAACGATTCCGTATACTATAACAATGGATACATGTCATACATCAAAACCCACAGAATGCATAACCCTAAGAGTGAAGCCTAATGTAGATAATGGTTTTGGGGTGATAATAATATGCCATTGTAGAGTCACTAACTGTAACAAATGAATCACTCTGGTGATGAATTTCAAAGGGGGGAAGCTGTGCATTATGTAGGGTTAGGAGTACACAGGAAATCTCTGTACCTTCCACACGATTTTGCTGTGAACCTGAAACTTCTTTTAAAAATAAAGTCTATTTGGGGCGCCTGGGTGGCTCAGTCAGTTGGGCCACTGCCTTCAGCTCAGGTTATGATCCCAGGTCCTGGGATCGAGCCCATCAGGCTCCCTGCTCGTCAGGAAGCCTGTTTCTCCCTCTCCCTCTGTCTGCTGCTCCCCCTGCTTGTGCATGCTGTCAAATAAATAAATAAAATCTTAAAAAAAAATAAAAATAAAGCATATTAAACTTAAGTTTTAAAAATCAGTACGTTAGACTGATAGTTAAGAAAGCACTATGGAGTGGTAGAATGAGACAAAGAAGAAATCTGAGAACTACGCGCTAGTCTCAAATTTGCCACAATCCAGTTATGTGACTTAGGACAAACTGTCTTCGTTTTTGTGGACCATATTTTATCTACCTGTATATAAAAAGGAGTAGATTTCAGTGGGTCTTAACCTTTTTTGGGTTGCTCCCCTCCAGCCTACCCTCCACAACAGGGTTATCTTCCTAAAATTAAAAGCTGGTTATATTATTCCCCTATTTTTAACTTCCTTTGCCTACCCCCCACTCCAGGATAAAAAAGTCAAACTCTTTCCTAGTACATATAAAGATCCCTAATAATTTGAGACCCTTTTGGTCACACTACTCTTACTTCATTTCATTCCAGCCCACAGTTCTGTACAAGTGCTTCCCAAAGTGTAGTCTAAGGACCACCTGTGTCAAGTACCCGTGATGAAAGCAAATGCCTTTGCCCCAGATAAGGTTAGGAGGGCAATGGAATGTAAGAATCTACATTTTCACAAGATCTCCAGGAGATTCTGCCTCACACAGTATTTGAAAACCACTGCCCTACATTTTAGCTACACTGAACTTTCCCCTATTTCCCTGCCTGGAATGTCCTTCCCTGCCTTATCCATATGGTAACATCTGCTATTTACCTCAAATGTCATCTCTGCTATGAAGCCTTTGGCCAATCCCCTAGGTAACTGGCTGTTCCCTTCTCTGTGCTTCTAGCACTTTGTTCATCTTTCACATAGTACTTAGTACCTACTATAATTATCTACTTACATATCTCTTTCTCCTCCTATAATGTGAGCTTGAAAACAGAGACTATCTCTTAACTTACTTTTATATTCCCAGCATCTAGGACATATTAGACACACAATAAATGTTTGTTGAACAAATCAATGAATGGATAAAGATGAAGAGCTAAACTATTCATTCCACAAATACTTTTTAATTTTTTAATGTAAATTCAATTAACATACACTGCATTACCAGTTTCAGAGGTAGAGTTCAGCAATCCATCAGTCTTATATAATACCCAGTGCTCACCACATCATGCACCCCCCCAATGTCCACCACCCAGCTATCCCATCCAGCAACCTTGCCCTCCCTCCAGTAACCCTCCCCTCCAGCAACCCTCAGTTTGTTTCCTATGATTTTTTTAATTTTTAAAAATTTTTATTTTATTTAAATTCAGTTAGCCAACATATAGTGCATCATTAGTTTCAGATGTAGCGCTCAATAACTTATCAGTTGCGTGTAACACCCATATCGTGTGCCCTCCTTAATGTCCATCACCCGATCACCCCAGCCCCCCAGCCCCCTTCCCTCCAGCAACCCTGTTTGTTTCCTAGAGTTGAGTCTCTCCTGGTTTGTCTCCCTCTCTGATGACTTCCCATTCAGTTTTCCCTCCCTTACCCTATGATCCTCTGCAATGTTTCTTATATTACACATATGACAGTGTTTCCTATGATTAAGAGTCTCTTAATGGCTCGTCTCCCTCTCTGATTTCATCTTGTTTTATTTTTCCCTCCCTTCCCCTATGATCCTGTTTTGTTTCTTAAATTCCACATATGAGTGAGATCATATGATACTTGTCTTTCTCTGATTGACTTATTTTGCTTAGCGTAATACCCAATACCCTCTAGTTCCATCCACAAATATTTGAGTGCCTACAACGTGCTAGGCACTTTTCTAGTCCAAGAAAGTAGCCAAAACTTTTTGCCTGTGAGACAATTAGAACCCTAGACACAAGGTTCTATTTTAAGCCTCTTTTTACATTTAATCTGTAGAAACTTCCAAATGAGCCACTTGTTTGGTTATTCATGCTGAGGAAAGAACCATTTACCAGATGTTTACAAGTAAGTAGCATTATGACAAGTGGCAGTGGGAAAACACAATGCACTTTGTCTATTCCCATAAATGTGCTTTAAGAGTCCAGACTCAATTTCATAGTAACCTTTATCACTTTCTGGAGAATGTAACTTAAATAGCTGGCAAAAGAGAAAGCAGTAAATGAAAACAAAGCGAAAGTGATTCTGCCAATAAATACTTTAATGAGAACCGAGGTCTGAAACATACATAGCAGTAACTGCCCTGGCCTATGCCTTCTGCTCTAGCCCAAGTCTGGGGCTAACCAACTACATTTAACCAACATTTGAAAAGAAGGCCATGTTGAATGTCATCCATCAGTATCCATCTTCATAGAAGATACCAATCTGGGGCCAGAGTCTCAATGTTAACACTTCCTCTCAGGGAAAAAGTTAACATGGTAACACAAACACATGAACAATTTTGAACCATCCTATAGTTCTTCCATCAGGAGGCTCCTGGGAGACCAGTGGTTCAGTAAACACAACTTTGTCAAAATACATTAGAACACAGAAAAAGGGAAAAGAGTAGAAAGGTTGGCAGGGCTTGGCTCACATATCATTCAGTCCTTAGATCTGAAGCCTCTTGAGCTGCTCGTATGTAATAAAAAACTGAAGAGTAAGTCATGGAAGATCACTGGATTGATAGTGAAAACCTAACCAAGTTCTAAAATTGTGTACTACATTCTCTTACATTGAGGTATTTAGCCTGGGCTCTTCTGAGTTGCACTTGCTTAAGTCTTTTTAAAAACAATACCTGGCAAGTCAAGCATGTGCTGAGTGCCCACCATGTACCCATTATGATTTGGCACGTAGTAATAAAAACAGATTAACATACTTATCGTCTTCAGGGGCAAACAGGACACATACAGACACACACACCCACCACTACCACCACCTCCACCCTGAAGAATATTAATGACAACATATAATTCCATGCTAAGAGTAACTGTTACAGACTTTAGGTGATTAGATCAATCCCAAGGAGGGAGAAGAGATACTATCTCCATCAACCTATAGTCTCTGCAAGGGCAAGGAATTATTTTTCAACCCTGCAATACTCACCACTGTACACATAAACTACACACAATATCCAATTCAACTCTCTGCACAGAGGAGGCACTCAAACACGGCTAAAGAAAGGAGATCCACCCATGAGGAAAAGAGCCCTACTTGGCCTGGATTCCTTTGCTCTAAGAGTGTTTTCTGTCTTATTATTTCCCATTACTTTGGTCCTATAGTTAGGAGTAGGAAATATGGACCACCTCAGCATGCACTTTCCTAGGGCAAATCCCAACAGGGTTTCCAAAAACTTCATAACCCCTTCCCGATTTGGTTGTACTTGTTTTGTTTTAAAGAGGAAATTTTGGTATATCTTTTCTGCTGCCTTCAGTTTGTACTAGACTCCAGCTGAAAGTCATTTCTCTATTAGTTCCATCCTCAATGGTCACAATTAGAATGCTTGAGTTTCTCACTTGCCTAAAGGTGTCAATAATGAAATTTTCCTTCCCATAATCTAGAATTACCTGGGAGCTTGAAGCATCTGATTTCATTGTCATATTCTAAAAGGATACAATGATGTTCCAGGGTCCAAGTCGAAGCCAGTTTGGCCAAAATCCTTTATAGAGTGCAAAAAATCCCTCATGTTTCCACATCTGAGGGATATAATAAAAAGAGTTATTTCCCCTTACTATTTACAACTGACAACAACTTTTATTTTAGTACTCCTCTTCCATGTCCCTCTCCAACAACTTACGGCTCCATGAATGCTGTTTTTCTAAAGACATACATTTTGAATTCGTATGTACTCTAAATCTACCTACTCATTCAACAAATATTTAAGCACCTTCTATATGCAAGGTACTCTTTCTTGATGCTTACTATACTCTTCTCTAGTTTACTATTATTACTATTGTAGTAATATTACTATTATAGTAAACCAGAGAAGTACCTGTGGCAGCCAGCCTCCAAGATGACCCCAATGAAAGCCACCGCCAGTTATTCATACCCTTGTGTAACCCCTCCCACAACATCCCAGGAGAGGTGTCACCAAGAGAATACAGCAGTACTCTGTCACCTCCATGTTATGTTGTAAAAGATGTTTTATATCTAAAAGGCTTTTGCTTCTTTTTCTCTCTTGAATTGTTCACAGTAGAGAAAGCCAGCTGTCCTGTCATGAGGAGAGGCCCAAATAGTGAGAAAATAAGGCTTCCTGCCAATAGCCACATGAGTGACCTTTGAAGCAGATATCCCAGCTCCAGCCAAGCCTTCAGATGGCTGCAGCCCTAGCTTGACATCTGACTATAATCTCATGAGAGAATCTAGGCTGAAATCATGGAGTTGGTTGCTTCTGAATTCCTGACCCACGGAACAGCGAGATAGTAAGTCTTTTTGGTTTTAAGGCACCGAGTTTTGGAGTGATTGGTTATACAGGAAGAGAGAACTTATACAGCTCCTCCCCTCATGGAGTGCATACTCTAGCAGAGCTGATAAACAAATACACAGATTGATATATATTATATTCAGAAATGATAAATTCTAGTAGGAAAATGGAAGTAGGGTAAGGGAATAGGGAGGTGGGTAAGTCACTATCCTTCTGTTTCATCAGAAACGTGACTACCTCATGTAAATGCTTTCAGGATTACATGAGGAACAATGTGAATTGCTTTGAGTTTAGGTTTCCTGTTTTATACAGTGGGAGCCCTACACACACCCACTGAGTGGTTATTAAAATTAAATGACAAATTATGCATACCAAAGGTCATAAACTGGTGGTGTGTGTTGAATTCAGCCAAAAGAAACAGTTCCTATTTAGTGGATGGACTGTTTTAAAATATCTATTAAGTAACTCCTGTATGTTAGGCACTGGGTCATTGAAAATGTTATTCTGCCCTTCCACTGGTAAAGTAAAATCCACCACTATACTAAAAAATGGATATATTTGGATAAGAAAATAATATGAGAATCCAAACTTATAAATATCCCCTATCCCATCCTATAGATTAGAATACTCAAGATAATTACCTCTACTAACCACTTTTTTCAATCCAACATTAACAGAATAAGGGCACTTTTTATAGAAACAGAGTGGTAATATGCTTCCCCCCAATGGGTTACCAGCAAATGTTGAAGGTCTCAGACCAAAATTAATGTTGGAAAATTGTGAAATTCAGCCAAAATAAAGCCCAGATGCAGATAACCTAGAGTTAGACTGCTAAAATGGCAAGAGACCTTAGAGATACAGTCCAATATAATAAATATAGTTAATTTATGTATTAAATTATAAATAGTGTCACTTTCCTGCCTGATGCTCTCCAATGGCTTCCCTGTGGATTTCATTCTAATTGCACATTTTCTTCGATGACCTGTAGGATCCTACATGATTCAGCCTCTGCCAGTCTCTCCAGTTTCATTTCCTGCTACTCTCTCCTTCATTTACCGCACTCAGCCACACCACCTTCTTTTTAATCCTTGAACATATCCAGTTCATTCCCAACTCAGGGCCTTTGTACCTGTTCCCTCTTTATGAAATGTTTTTCTCTCAGATTTTCATGTGGCCACCTTCTTCTCATCATTCAGACCTCTGCTCAAATGTCACCTCCTCACAGCCTTTTCCTGGCTAGCCTAGCTGAAGTACTTCCCTACCATCATTACCAAGTCACTGTTTCATGCTCTGTTAATGTCTTCATAGCATTTACTTCTATCTAAAATTATATTATTTTTTGTGTGCTTATTGTCTGTCTCCCCCAACTAGAATGTGCTCCCTGGGACAACAGGGACTATGTTTGTCTTGTTCACCATTATATCCCCACCACCTAACACTGTCTGCCACAAGAAAGTTCCCAATAAATACCTAAATGCGTTATTTGTTGAGTAAATGAACATACAAACACAGTGAGGATCTCTAACACTCCTGTGAGCCATATGAATCTTTAAAAAGCCCCAAAACAGTGACCAACTCCTTTAGAACATTAGGACTGGGAGGCCCACTTTTGGGCTTCAGGCAGTTGTGTGAAAACAAACAAGAACTTCTGTAGATAACAGAGACAACAGACTACCTCGTAAAGTTATGCATCCATTCAATGAATAATTTGCTGTGGATAAAGTGATAAGATGCACATAGCCCTGCCTTCATGGAACTTACAGTCTAGGGGGACAGACGGACATTAAATGCAATTACAATAAAATGTAACAAGTGTAAATAAATGTGATATAATCATACAATGGAATATTATCCAGCCATAAAAAGAAAAACAGAACGATACACACTACAACATGAATGAACCTTGAAACATTATGGTAAGTGAAAGAAGCCAGTCAAAAGGGTCACATAGTGTATGATTCCATTTATATGAGATGTCCAGAACAGGCAAATCTACAGAGACAGAAAGTAGATTAGTGGTATTTTAGGACTGGGAGGGAGGGAGGGAAAAGGGGGGTGATAACTAAAGGGTACAAGGTTTCTTTTTGAATTCATGAAAACTTTCTAAAATCAACTGTGGTGATAATGGTCACACATACCTGTGAATATACCAAAAGCCACTTTGTATAGGTAATTTTATGATATGTAAATTAGTTCTCAAAAAAGATGTCTTAAAAAATATAATAAAAGTTGACAGAGCAAGTACAAGAAACTATGTACACATAACCTGGTTCAACAGTCAGGGAAGGCCTTTATGAAAAAGTAATGAGATCTGAAGAACGAATAGGAGCTAGCCAAGTGAAAAGGATATTTAGGCTAGTGTGGGGACATCTAACAAAGTATGTGGCATAGATGAAAATTTGGGAATGAAAGAAAGTCTATCAGAACTTGTACAGTCCATCTGGAATGTAGAATAAAGATAGCAGCAATAAAGCTGTAGAAGGAAAAAGGGGCCAAATCATATAGAGCCTTGGGTCAATGAGAGGCCATTCCAAAGGTTTTAAGATAGAGGTGACAGAATAAGATTTGCTGCTGTTTGTTTCTATGTCAGGATGAATGCATAACTCCATTCACTAGTGCTCTGGGACTCTTACTGATGAAAAAAATAAAGCATGATGCGATTATATATAATGACAATATAGAGCAGTCATTATAAAGAATTTTAACAGCAAGTAAGTGAATGAGTGAGTAAATATAAGTAAAGATTACTGCCAATATGAAAATATGTTTCTGCCAATACAATACAACATGGTGGTTATATAAACTTTGGAATCAGACTCTGGTTTAAGTCCCAGATCTGCCACTTATTAGGTGTGTAATCTTGGGTAAATACTTAAGCCACTCTGACCTGAGTTCCCTTGTTTATAAAAATGGAAAACATATCTACTCCATAGGGTTACTGTGAGTTAAAGGATATACCACAGTGTGTGGCATTCACTAAATGCTACCTATTACTCTATTATTGTGCCTTCTATCTCCTCTTAACCAACCTTCTTGAAAGAGCATTTTACACTTGTCTACTTACCCTTGATTCCTATGTGTTTATCTGTTTCTATTAGAAGTGTCATGAAGGCTGAAACTTTTTGTTCACCCAACTAGAACAGCACCTGGCACTTAAGACTTAAACATTTTTGTATTCAATGAATAATTAAACACACTCCTCAATGCAATCTAGCTTTTGCAAACACCAACCCAGCAAACCTCTAGAGCATATTAAATCCAACAGATATTTTGTAGTTCTTATACTGGATCGATCTCTCTATTCCAGTTGGCATTCAATAAGTACTCATCTCTTCTTGAAACTCATTACTCCCTTGGCTTCCATGACTCTTCTAAGTTTCCCCATATCTTTTGACTGTTATCTTTTGGTTTCTTTCCTAGGTTCCCCACCTGCCAAGCCCTTAGCAATCGGTATTCCCCAGAGTTATTTCCTTGGCCCTACCTTTGTCCCTACACCAATTGTCAAGTGGAAGGATAAGCATGTCAGAAATATTGAGAGGCTTTTACCAAACGCTACTCCCCAGAGTCTGAGAATCACTTACTCTGTGAATCACTATTAATGGAAGGAGCTCATGATACTCTAGTGTGCTAGAAAGGCAAAAAAGTTGAGAACTCCTCTACCTTTTCTCCTTGGCTTTCCCTTGCACAGTTAGGTAACACCTGTACACTACTGATTCCCCAGGCTCCTATCTATACCCCCAAACTCTCCCCTGAGTTAAGACTAAGATATCCAAATAGATCCACTGGGTGTTCCTCATGCACTTCAAACTAAGTGTCCAAAACTGTACTGTCTCCCAAAAAACCTGCTCCTCTTCCTGTGATGCCTCTGTCAGTGAGTATCACCACATGGTCACCAAAACAAAAAAACCAGGAAGTTATATCTCTGACACCTCCTTTCTCCCACATCTCGCCACACCCAGTCAATCGAATCCTATTGATTTTATCAACTAAATTATTCTCAACTCCATCCCACCTTCTGTATCCCCACTACAATGCTCACGTTCAGGCTTCATTGCCTCTTAGATTACTATAAAAGCCCTCTAATCAGCTTCCCTATCTCTAAGTCAGTGTTTCTCAAAGTGTAGTACCCAGATCAGCAGCATCAATATTGCCTGAGAACTGTTAGAAATGCAAATTCTCAGGTCCTACTCCAGACCTACTGAATCAGAATCTGGTGATGGGGCCTCTGGTGACGGGGCCCAGCCAGCCATCTGCATTTTAATAAGCCCTCCAGGTAATAAGGTTCCATGTTAATGTCTTAAGAACCACTGCTCCAGGCTTATCCCCTTAGATTAATGACTTTCAACCTTAGGTGAACATTGCGATCATCTGAGGAGTTTTAAAAATACCTTCAACCTGGGTCCTACCCCCAGAAGTTCTGAGTTCACTGGTCTAAAAGGTAGACACAGGAGCTGTGAAAGTTCCCCAGGTGATTCCAACTGTGCATCAAAGACTGAGAACCACTATCTCAGATCCAGGCTCTACAAAGCCAAAGTGACCTAAAATACAAATCTGACTTGATTAAAATCTTTCAACAGCTCCTCATCAAGTAAAAAGAAAAAAGCCCAAGCACCTCAGCATAGCGCTCAATATCCTTTATAACCTAATTAACCCTTAGCCATCAACATGAGAAAAGCACTATAGTATAAAGCTTAAAAATGCTGGTTTGAAGCCAAATGGTCTGAGCTGAAATCCCACTAGCTGTGAAACCTTGGGCAGGTTAGTGCTTCAGGATCTACCTCATGGGGTAATGAGGATTAAGTGAATGAGTATATGTAAGTCTCATTAGGACGGTTTCTGATACACAGTAAAGCATTCAATGGACATGAGTTACTATTATTCAAGATGCCTATCCTAAACCTCCAAATTAGACTAAAATTCCCTCCCATAGGTCCCTGAGTTTATCACTTACCAAGCTGTTAGTTATCTGTTTGCACACCTGCAGTATACTCTAATTTCTCTGTATCTACAAAATGGTGCCTGGTAGATAATAAATGGTTGTTAAACTAAACTGACAGCAGCAGAGAAACCATATGGAAATGTCATACTTTAGCCACAAATTTGCTTTTTATAGAAGCATGATCACCAGTGATTACATAATACATTTGATATTCAGCTTCCTACAAACATAACAGCAGAAACTTTTCAAAGGCAAAACGTGAACAACAGCACAATACTAAACTGAAATTGAGTACTGGATTTTCTATTACAAGGTCTCCGTCTTGTCTGAAGCAGGCAAATGTGGGATGTTAAGTCCCTTCTATCAATAATTCTACATGGTGCTATCAAAGTATCCTGCAGTCTCAAGCATTCAACTTGGAATAATAATATTAAGGACCAATGTGTATCAGTAGATTGCCAAAGAGATAGCTTTTCTACCTGGGAACTACTCTGACAGGCTATTAAATATATACATCATGATTCTTCCATCTTCAAAATGATACATAGCAACTAAGAATAAGGACTAAATGTCTGAGATATCAAAGAAAATTAAAAAATGTAAAACAAGTCTACAGTGTATATACCTTTAAAATACCATCCAAAGTACCCTTGTAGAGGTCCACATGTCCCACGATTGCCCTCTGGTTCATCATGCGAGTTCGAACCACATCAACTGGATTGGAAGCCAGAGCCCCAGCCAAGCCACATGTAAAGCTGGAACTAAAGGTGAAAACTTTTAGACTGCCTCACTTCCAACCGTGACTAAACAGAAATTAAGCCAAACATAAATGCATGAATGTACAGTGAGTCAGACTCATCAGATAAAACCTGGCTCTTGCCCTTTCATTACAATCTAAAGAGAAACATTTTCTAAAGAAACATCACTCAAAAGTTATCTCCATGGGATGTCTGGCTGGCTCAGTCAGTAGAGTATGCAACTCTTGATCTCTGGGTAGTAAGTTTGAGCCCCATATTTACTTAAAAAGAAAATCTTAAAAAAAAGTTAGGGGCACCTGGGTGGCTCAATTGGTTGAGCTTCTGACTCTTGGTTTCAGCTCAGGTCATGATCTCATGGGTTGTGGAATCGAGCCCCTTGGGCTCCATGCACAGCAGGGAGTCTGCTTGGTGATTCTCTCCCTCTGCCCTCCCCCCACTCACTCACTTCCTCTCTCTAGAATGAATAGATAAATCTTTTTTAAAAAAATTTATCCCCTTCACTTTTTAATCCAAAACTCAGGGACGCCTGGGTGGCTCAGTTGGTTAAGCGACTGCCTTCAGCTCAGGTCATGATCTTGGAGTCCCGGGATCGAGTCCCACATCGGGCTCCCTGCTCAGCAGGGAGTCTGCTTCTCCCTCTGACCCTCCCCCCTCTCATGCTCGCTCTCTCTCTCTCATTCTCTCTCTTAAATAAATAAATAAATAAAATCTTTAAAAAAAAAAAAAACCAAAACTAAGCCTTGGGGGGGGCAATTTTTAAGTCTAGCAAGATCCCTAAGCAGAAAGTATCACACGTCATCTATTAGTTATATAAAGTTTTCATACCACAGCATCATATACCAAATGCATTTGAGCAGTAAAGTGTCATAAAAGTTGTAAGATGAAGAGAATGTAGATTGAGATTAGCAAGTTTTCAGCCCAAAACTGTGGTTTTGTTTCACAGGCCCTATAAATTTTCACTTTTTTCTCATTCTCATTGAGAAAAGTTTGCTTTCTGATCCAAAATTAACCAGAGCAAATAACAGATACGCTTAGATACAGAGGCTGTGTATGAACAAATGCAAATCCTACAGACATCTGATAGGCTGTTGTAATAGACACTGCTACCAAGTACCAAAGTACCCATAGCATCTGGGATCTCTGTGCAAGTACTGGAAGGCTCGAAGTTCTGGTGATAAGAAAGACGGGTATTTAGACCATCTGTACCTATTATTGATTCTATATAAGGACTTCAGTGAAAGATGCTTTTTGTGTTCAAAATAATGGAAATACAGAACAAGTACAACCTATCACACACTTACACAAAGTGAGTTAAAATTGTGTCTCCCATCACCCCTGACAGTATCAAGTGCTTCTTTGTAATATCATAGACCGGTAGCTCTACGCCCACAACGATGGCAGCCCGCTGAGCAGTTGGGACGACACCCTGCAAAACATAAGTGCTATTACACACCAAAGAAATACACAAGTAGTAACATAAGTCTAAAAGTGAACAAAATAGGTTGGAAGTTACAAAGTGACATAAAAATCCAAGTCTGAAGTACAGAGGTCATCCTTTCAAATCAGTGGCTAATAGTGGAACACTTACAAATCCCAATTCACTTACTGTACTAAAAATAAAATCATTGATATGACACCAAAAGCACAAGTGACAAAAGAAACAAAAATAAAACGGACTTCATCACAATTAAACATTTTTGTGATTCAAAGGATATCACCAAGAAAGTGAAAACACAGCCCACACAATGGGAGGAAATACTTGCAAATCATATATCTGATAAGGGGCTAGTAGCCAGAATATATAAAGAACTCTTACAACACAACAATAAAAAGACAAACAACCCAATTTAAAAATGGGCAAAATATCTGAATAGACATGTCCCCAAAGAAGATACACAAATGGACAATAAGCATTAAGAAAATATGTTCAACAGCATCAGTCATTAGAAAAGACAAATCAAAATCACAGTGACATACTACTACACACCAGTAGGATGGCTATAATAATAAGTATTGGTGACGATGTGGAGAAATTGAAACCCTTATACACTGCTGGTGGGAATGTAACATGGGGGGCAGCCACTGTGGAAAATACTTTGGGAATTCCTCAAGGAGTTAAATACAGAATTACTATATGACTTAGCAATTTCACACCAATTAATTATTATTCAGCTATAAAAAGAAGTACTGATAAATGCTAAAACACAGATGAAACTTGAAAACAGCATGCTAAATGAAAGAAGCCAGTCACAAATGCCATACATTTTATGATTCCATTTATCCAAAATGCCAGAATTGGCAAATCTAGAGAAACAGAAAGTAGATTAGTGGTTGTCTAGGGCTGGGAAGGTTGGGGGACATGGAAGTGATTGTTGATGGATAGGGGGTTTCTTTTAGTGGTGATGAAAATGTTCTAAACTTACACATTGGTGATGGCTGTACAAGTCTGTAAATAAACTAAAAACCATTAAATTACACACTTCAAGGGGCACCTGGGTGGCTTAGTCAGTTGAGTGTCCAACTCTTGATTTCAGCTCAGGTCATGATCTCAGGGCCATGAAATCAAGCCCTGTGTCCAGCTCCCTGCTCAGCGGGAAGTCTGCTTAGGATTCTCTCTCCCTCTTCCTCTGCTCACATGCCCACCACTCTTGCTCTCTCTCGTGTGCATGCACACGCTCACTCTCCAAAATAAATAAATAAATCTTTTAAAATTACACACTTCAAGATGATGATTTTTATGGTATGCAAATTATCTCAATAAAGATGTTAATTAAAAAAATAAAACCATGAAGCAAAAGTCAGTGGAGAGAGGAGAGCTTCCAAGTTTAATTTACAGAATTTTAAGATATGCAGAAAAGACACACCAGGATGACAGCAAAGGTATAATGCGGCCAGGGAGAAGGAAAGGCAAAGCGGTCCTCCTGTGGATGCTATCAGCATTTCACTCACCAGCAGAATGCCCTTATCACAAATCATGTTACAACACAGGGCTGCTAGAACTTTAAACGTCACATTTTTGAAGAATATTAATGACACAAGAAAATGCTGGTAACATTAAAGAAGGCAAGACATATAGCATTATTCTAACTTTGGGGAAAAGGATATATGCACAAACACCAAATTTTTATAAAGGATTAGAAGAAAATATACCAAAATATTTTTCTTTATCTGGAATTAGGGTAACTGATAAGTTAATTTTTATTTTTATGCCTTTCTTATATTTTAAAAAATTCACAATGAATGTTTTACTTTTATAACTCTGTTTAAATATCATTTGAAATTGAAAATACACCATGGGAACAACTGCTTTCTTGGATATCTGTTATATTAAAGTGCTCAATCATCTATAAGTTGCCAAACTCAATTTATAAAATGGAAGTGATATAGCTGTGCCATCACCAGGAGATGTCTGATTCTGCTGATCAGGCTGGCTGGCCCAACAGTGCCTTTTCTCTGACCTTTCCACCTGCTCAACTGCGTTAGAAGATGATCTTCACAGAAGACAACCTTGCTGAATAGTAAGGCCCCAAACAGGAGCCCATAGGCCAAATACAGGCCACAAAAATGTTGTGTGTGGCCTACACTGTATTTCTAGAAGGATGAATTACCTGTAATTCATCACCTATAAAAAACAGGATACTTCACATAGGAATAAAGATCTCCAGCTTCTCTTGAAAGCCCAGAAAATTTGGCCACTGGATTCCCATCATGCATGACAACAATGAACAGGGCAGGTGATCTCCAGTTCACCAGAGTCTCCATCACTCTCTACAGTCTCTCCAACTCTGATATAAGTACCAGTTACACTTTGTTACTGCACTTGTGCTGTTATTTCTTACAATGGAGTTAGAAAATAAAATGTTTCCAGTACCCACCCATGTGAAAATCAAAGCAGAAAAATAAAACACTAACAAAGAAGACCATGTGTTTGAAGACAAATGCAAACCTATTTCCTTGTTCAAGTGAAAAAATACTCCTGTATTTTAACATGCAAATAATACATGTCTGTGTCAAAAGAATACATAACACAATGTACTTCACTTCTTTATCTTACATGCCTGGATGATGTGAGCAGCCTGGATCATAAAAGTAGCTATGCTCCATTCCTCAAAATATTAAACACAGAATTACCATATGATCCAGCACAAAAGAACTGAAATCAGAGTCTCGAAGAGATATTTGCACACCCATATTCAGAGTAGCATAATTCACAAGAACCAAGATACAGAAACAATCTACATGCCCATTAACAGATGACCGGATAAATAAAATGTGGCATATACATACAATGGAAGATCATTCAGCCTTAAGAAAGGAAGGACATGTGACAACATGAATGAACCTGGAGGACATTATGCTAAGTAAAATAAACCAGTAACAAAAACACAAATACTGTATGATTCCACTTACATGAGGTACCCAGAAAAGCCAAATTCATAGAGACAGATTGGAGGATGGTCGCCAGGGGCTAGGGGCAGGGGGAAATGGGGAGGAGTTGTTTAATGGGTATGGAGTTCCAATTTTACAAGATGAAAAGAGTTCCAGAGACTGGCTGAATAACAATGTATATGTACTTAACACTACTGAACTGTATACTTAAAAATGGTTAAGATGGTAAGTTTTATGTTGTATGTATTTTACAATTAAAATTTTTAATTAAAAATAAAGTAGCTATGTTCCCCTGACAAAATCTCCCTGCTATATTTATTGCTCTTTGTCTTCCCCTTGGCATTAGTTTGTGAAAAATTTCTAGTTCGGTCCATTTTCTGGTTTTAAATTAAACTAATCAAGAAAGTGCACCCTGTTATCAAAAAGCAAACCTCACGGATCATTAATGGATGCTAAGACCATTAGGTGAGAGGTTATTAAATAACAGGATATATGCACATTGCTAGAATATCATCCTACAGATTACCTGCTAATTACAAAGTGAGAAAAGTTAAATCTTTTACGATGGTGAGATCTGGTGGACATCGTCTTAACAAGTAATCAAATTCAGCATCATTAATTGTGGGACAACCTAACATGTGCTTCATGCTGTGATGCAATATGAAATATACAGTGTCACCTATGAAGTTCTCGTACCAAAATGTTTAACGTGAATCTAATCAAGCCAACAGACCTAACTTCCAGTTTGCAGGAAAAACAGGGGAAATATTCTGTAAGAAAACTGGCCTGGTCTCATCAATAAAGGAAATCTGAATATAAACTAGATGTTACATATTAGGGACTTGTTAATTTTCTTAGGTGTGATAATGATATTGTTATTATGTATTACTATGTGGGAAAATGTCCTTACTCCTAGGAGATGCATAATGAACTATTTAGGAGAGTACAGGATGTCTGCAACTTCCTTTCAAATAGTTTAACAAAAAAAGAAACACAAAAAACAAAGAATGTGTGTGTGTTTATCTGTGTATACACATACACACAGATAAAGCAAATATAGCCAGACTATAACAGTCATTTAATCTGGGTATGTTCTGTTCTTTTCAACATTTCTGTATGTTTGAAAATTTTTATAGGAAGTTCGGGGAAAATATAAAGGAAGGAAAAAACAAAGCTCTCTTCTTTAAGAGCCTATTAATGGATTTCCCATTCTACTCTCTCTGCATATTCTGCTAGTAGTCTTACTTAGTATTACAATATTAAGTGATTAAAATAAGATAAAAAGTTATAGGAACAATAAAAAAGGAGTATAGATAAAAAACTGGAAGACGACAAAAAGTTAACAGTGATTACCTCTAGCTACTGAGACTACTGGGTTTTTTCTCTTCTATAGATTTCAAAATTTTTTTGTACAATTTTTACTTTCTATAAGGTTAAAAAAGTTGTTTTAGGTAAACAGAGACTATCATAAACATATACTGCTGTGTTAGTACAAAACTAGCAAAAATATATTTTGAAGAACTAAATTCACTGTCAATTTGAGCAAACCAAATGGCTACCTCAAATAATATAATAACCTTCTCTCAAACAACCCCCAAACATTAAGCAGAAATAAAGACAACTGGTAAGTTTTGGCCCTTTCATAGGTGATAAGAAGTTTCTTACCTTATCTTCTGGGTTACCAAGAATCTTAAACAGTGTAAGATGACAATTCATAATTTTACGGCTCTATATAAAAAGTATTCTTTGCAAAGTATAGGAAATGGGCATAAAATAATACCAGGAAAAGAGTACTCACCCTCCACAGACCCCTGGTACCTTCTTGTTGGTATATATCGATGAAGCTGCCGATCATGCTGCCCTGGAACAAACTCCCCTGGGCCTGCATTCGAATCTAAAATAAGAAGATTCTTACTCTTTGTTTTAACAGAGACCAAAATGAGATGTTTCACTTACTCAAAATAAAGAGAACAGTATTTGGGAATTATCAGAACTATTAGCCTGCTATGATGATGAAATTAATGGCAAACTATATATTTGAAAAATGTAATTTGTGTCAAAGAATATTTTATAAAAATTTATAAAAATTTTCATGAGCCTCACATCCCTCATACTAAGTCCATCAATTCTGGAGTTGAAAGAAAATTTGCAGGAAAGAGAGAACAAGTACTCAATGAGGGTAGAAAATAATTCATCTAAAATGTGTTCAGTTTAGTAAAAAACTAGAAACAATCTGCAGGTCTAAAAGCAAAAACAAAGGACTGGTTGCATAAATTATGATATGTCCATTTATGCAGCCATCAAATTTTGTTGTAGAATATCTGTTCACATTGGAAAATGTCAACAATTAACTGCTACATAGAAAAAGCATGTTGCAGAGCAGTATGCATGGTATGTCATTTTTATTAAAACATGTAAACTAATGGGATGCCTAGCTGACTCAGTTGGTAGAGCATGAGACTTTTTTTATACTTTTTAAGATTTATTTATTTGAGAGAGAGTGTGCATGTGCATGAGTGGGGGTAGGGAGAGAAGGAGAGAGAGCGAGAATTTCAAGCAGACTTCCTGTTGAGTGCAGAGCCTGATACGTATGAGGCTTCATCCCACCACCCTGAGATCACGACCTGAGCATAAATCAAGAGTCGGATGCTTAACCGACTGAGCCACCCAGGCGCTCTGAGCATGCAACTCTTTTATCTCAGGGTTCTGAGTTCAGCCCCAGGTTAGGTGTAGAGACTACTTAAAAATAAAATCTTTAGGGGCACCTGGGTGGCTCAGTCGGTTAAGTGTCTGTCTTTGGCTCAGGTCATGATCCCAGGGTCCTGAGATCAAGCCCCACATCGGGCTCCCTGCTCAGGGAGCCTGCTTCTCCTTCTCCCTCTGCTGTTCCCCCTGCTTGTGCTCTCTCTCTCTCTCAAATAAATAAATAAAATCATTAAAAATAAATGAAGAAAAAAATAAAACCCTTAAAAAAAACCGATGTAAACTTAAAAATAACTATGCACAGCAAAGAGACTGGATGAACATATACACACCCAAATGTAGACAGTGGTTTAAGTCTGAATAAGTGAGCATTTTCCTCTTTTGTGTTTTTCTGCCTTCTACTTTTTTCTACACTGAACATGCATTCTTTATGTAATTATTAAAAGCAAAAAATTTTAAAATATTTCATGCTTACAAGACCTTAAATAGAATTCTATTTGTAAAAAGCATGATACTGTATTCTGCAAAGTAGCCTTTGAGAGGTGCAAAAAAGTAGAGCTAACATTAAAAAGCCCTGTGAAAGATTTGGTACAATTTCCCACTGACTGCACACTTAGAATCATAGTAGTCAGTCACTAAATATTAGTGGCCCAGATGTGGCCTGATTTTCATGACGTGCAACTCCAGGTTTCAGTAAATGTCTCTGGGAAATCATGAAATAGCATGTTTTTATGTGGAAAGTCAATTGCTACTAAGAGTTTTGAAATAAAAACCTAAACTCAATAGACCAACCATGAGAGACGATGGACTCTGAAAAACAAACTGAGGGTTCTAGAGGGGAGGGGGGTAGGGGGATGGGTTAGCCTGGTGATGGGTATTAAAGAGGGTACGTTCTGCGTGGAGCACTGGGTGTTATGCACAAACAATGAATCATGGAACACTACATCCAAAACTAATGATGTAATGTATAGTGATTAACATAACAATAAAAAATTAAAAAAAAAACTAAACTCAAATAAATTGGAATAGAAACTGTCACAAAGACAAATGGAAACTACAAATATCCTACTCTAAGTAGGCGATTTCTTGAAGGAGGGGATTCCTGAGCAGGGCTGGGACTATGGTGAGGTAAGTGTGGCACTTTCCTCTAACACAAAATGTAGGAGGAGGACTCAAAAAACCTCAGTAATCCAGACAAATAATAATGCAATATTTCAAAACATGAAAATTTATGCACAAAACCCACAATGAACCAAATATCAAAACCGTAGTTAACTAAAGACAGGATCCAAAGGGGTGAGATTTGGGTGAGGTGAGATGAATTATACAAAATATTGGTATTTTATTCATCATGAGTATTTTGCATTCATTTTAGTTTTTGAAAAATATTGCATAAAAGTGTTATTTCTCTTGATTACTGAGTTTTTGGTGTCCCCTTCCATTTTGCATCCAAGGGAATACCTCATTTGTCCTAGTCCTGTCCCTGCTCCTGAGCAGCCTTGAAGGATAAATTCATGAAGAAAGGGGGAAAAGGCATTACA
Source organism: Callorhinus ursinus (assembly GCF_003265705.2). Lineage (NCBI taxonomy): Eukaryota > Metazoa > Chordata > Mammalia > Carnivora > Otariidae > Callorhinus > Callorhinus ursinus. The sequence goes on from NW_027397095.1 coordinate 4,329,059, forward strand.
GTCAGAAAGACAGCTACATACACAAAGGCAAGGAAGTAACACAAAAGAAATCAGAGACAAAGTTGTCCAAGGATATGTGAAAGGAGTGAACAGCTCAAGTGTGATTAGAGATGCTATATTGATGCTATATTGGTACTGTCACGGTCTAAGTTTGTGATTCTCCCCATCCCTAGCACCTTCAGCCCTACCTATGTATAAGAAAGGAAAAGGGAGATAATAGCATTGGTCCATGGTTGTAATTGTACCAGGCAGGTCAGAGGGACAGGAACTTGAAGCAAATCACTTAGGTGATTAAATCGAGGATCCAGATGGATAAGAAAGGAAGCTTTAGGGAGTTAAGTATTATTGTTCTTTGAAAAGGTCAAGTGTAATTATATTGCAAATGTTCTGGACTTTTAGGATACAATCAATTCTCCTCATAAATATTTGCTCTATAAACCTAAAGTGATATAAAAATTCTGTAGCTACATTACTCTCAGTTTAACCCAGAAAGATAATGTCATATCTTTTCTCCATCAACCATCGCTGGTTTCTTTCATGTGTGCTGTTTCAAGTCACTCTCTCAGTTCTCAAAATTCTCTGAATTGCAATAGATCTCTTTCACTAACCTAGTCACCTGTGGTTTCGAATAAATAAAGCATATGTCCTCTTTTTTCTCACATTTCCCCTAAAATAAATCACAAAAACTTAGGGACCCTCTCAGACATTATAATCATATATTTACTGCTTTTAATTAATCATAAGTTTAAATAAGTTATTAACTTCGCAGAAAATGTGTACCACTTTATGAGATAAAATGAGTATTGATATTATTAAATGTTTCATCCTGTTTTGATAAAATCTGAAAGAAATCCAATTATATTTTTAAAAATCAACACCACTGGGGCGCCTGGGTGGCTCAGTCGTTAAGCGTCTGCCTTTGGCTCAGGTCATGATCCCAGGGTCCTGGGATCGAACCCCGCATCAGGTTCCCTGCTCAGCAGGAAGCCTGCTTCTCCCCCTCCCACTCTCCCTGCTTGTGTTCCCTCTCTCGCTATGTCTCTGTCAAATAAATAAATAAAATCTTTAAAAAATCAACACCACTAATCTATGCTGTTCTAGTTCTGAATTCAAAATATCCCAACACAGACCAAAATATACCATTTTAAAGCCAAATCTCACCTTTAATGGAAATATAGGTAAGACAAGAAAAGACAGATGCATTATAGATTAAGGTACCTCAATTAGCTATTAAAGGAGGCTTCTCCAAAAACTGTATTTTGATTTATCCCTTTGTCCGGTACCCCAGATTACACCACAGGTCAATATACCATACTAAGATTTGAAATATGTGGGGAATATGCCTTTCTTTTGTAAAGTGGAGAAAGAACTTTTAAAAACACAAATTTGGGATGCCTGGGTGGCTCAGTTGGTTAAGCGTCTGCCTTCGGCTCAGGTCATGATACCAGAGTCCAGGGATCGAGTCCCACATTGGGCTCTTTGCTCAGTGGGGAGCCTGTTTCTCCCTCTGCCTGCTGCTCCCCCTGCTTGTGTGCGCTCTCTCTGACAAATAAATAAATTTAAAAAAAACACACATTCATTCTCAGATCAATTTTAGAAGAAAACAAATGGAAGTAAGGGATCTAGAAACTGATTCCCTTAAAATTGCATAGTCCTTGGAAAGAATCTTACAGGTGTTTGCGTACTCTAATTTAAAGACCAATGGATTAATGCATATCATAATAAATTGACTACTATTTACTGAGCACCTATATCTACCAAGTATGATAGGCAGTTCACATATATTATCTCTAATCCTAAACAACCCTATGCAATAAGTAGTGAGTTATCTTCATTTTACAAATGAGGAAACCAAGGCTTAAAGCAGTTATTTGCCCAAGGTTTTATAGCTGGCAAGTGACAGAGTGGAGATCTAAACCCAAATCTGGGGGCGCCTGGGTGGCTCAGTCGTTAAGCGTCTGCCTTCGGCTCAGGTCATGATCCCAGGGTCCTGGGATCGAGCCCCACATCAGGCTCCCAGCTCTGCGGGAAGTCTGCTTCTCCCTCTTCCACTCCCCCTGCTTGTGTTCCCTCTCTAGCTGTGTCTCTCTCTGCCAAATAAATAATAAAATCTTTAAAAAAAAAATAAACCCAAATCTGATTCAAAGTTCATGTTCTTTTCATGACACTTTGTATACATCCAATGCTACCAGACCTCTCTTACCTTTAGTACATCAGTGGGGTTGGCTATAGTGGAAGATATCACTCCTGACACTACCCCACAGATCATATTAATTAGAAGAGTTTCATCTGTAAAAAGGAAAAAAAAAAAAGTCTGTATTAAGTACTAGTTTCAAAGAACAGAATACTCATCTATCAGAGGACAGGAACCCTGGGCAGAGAAATGACTGTAAGAAATGACCACAAGGGCGCCTGGGTGGCTCAGTCATTAAGTGTCTACCTTCAGCTCGGGTCATGATCCCAGGGTTCTGGGTTTGAGCCCTGCATCGGGCTCCCTGCTCTGCAGGAGGCCTGCTTCTCCCTCTCCCACTCCCCCTGCTTGTGTTCCCTCTCTCACTGTGTCTCTCTCTGTCAAACAAATAAATAAAATCTTTAAATAAAAAGAAATGAACCACAAAGTTTACGAAACTAAAGAAACTTAAATATTTCTACATCCCAAATCAGTACTGAAACATAAATCATTATTTTTTTAAAGTATTTCTAAAAGACACTGGAATGTGTCCTATTATTCTATATACAGCAACTGCCAGTAACCCACATAAATTCAGAATGTGGTATTTCTTCTTCAATCATTTCAAACACCTAAAGAAAATTCTTTTGTCTTTTTCTGGAGAATCATCAACTCTAAAAGACTTAGGAACCAAATGTTAAAAAATAAAAACTTATGTGTTAACAGAAAAGGTTACCTAAATATTGTTTTTGACTGGCCTTGATATCTACTAGCTTCTATTTATTTAAAGAAGATTCTCTAGACAAATATGAAAAACCAGTCATTTGAAACTAAATCTGCTCAGCCAAAAGAGAAAAAAAGAAGAAACCACAGAGCATAATGTTCCAAAATGAAAATTCCATCTTCACCATGCCTCCTTACCATGAAGAGCCTACAAATAGAAACTAGGTAAACCCAAGTGAAGCATCTGTGAAAGGAAATTATTTTAGGAAGCGAACCCTTCAGAATCCTCAAAGAGGCTCCAGAAAAAGTCAATTTAGGACAATAAAGTAATTCAAAGACATTACTAATCAAAAGGCTCTCCAGCTATTCCCAACCATGCAAAAGCCCTAGGCCTGTGGCAAAATAACCATTAAGTACAGTATCAAGCTGGAAACACTGCAGCAGCACATTTAGAGACATATGATAATGCTGAATGTGGGTAAGGTGGTCACAGGTATAACAGAATCTACAACAGTCTAAAATTACTCCATCTAAAAAAAGCTTATCAAAATTGGCAGCTAGAGAATTGCTTATAGCTGAAGTCCTTTTGTTGATGAGGACAGCATTAATTTTCTGGACAAACTTACACATGTTCCCTCTGTGATAAGCAGAAACCTTTTTTTTTCTTTGACAGGAAAAGGGACAAACTTAAAGAGCAGGTCCCTCTAACCCATATATCACCTCTGCAAGGATTAATCCCAAGTCAGTAGGACCTTGCTTTGTCCTTGCAATGACTGTCACCCACTCTCAGGCATCCCATGATGCATGCTTCTCAGTAAGCATGATTTCAATAATCCCTCTATTACCCTAAAAGAGAATGAGTCTATACTGACCTTCTAAACGTTCCACAAATAATCTCTTCAAGCTTTGGTAAATGCCAATTTTAATGGTGCCATATGATGCCTGTCTTAGTAAGGCAGGGGCAATTCTGCCAAAAAAGAAAGAAAGAAAAAGTCAATTATACTCAACATGCACTTTTAGATTATTATATATGCTGCCGAAGCAAGCACTGCACTTGTAGATTATACATATCTATTTTACTCATTTCCATTACTCACCTCATTCCACCCAACTATATCAGAATATGCTTTTTTTCAAGAACCCATGGAACATTCATGAAGAGAGCACATTTGGATCATAAAACAAACCTCAACAAATTTAAAAGAATTGAAGTCATATAGAGTGTGTTCTCTGACCATAATGGAATTAAACTAGAAATCAATAAGGAAAATCCTCAAACACTTGGAAATTAAACAACACATTTCTAAACAATCCATGGTTCACAAGAACTCTCAAAGGAAATGTTAAAAATATGCAGAACTGAATGAAAATGAAAATTCAACCTATTAAAATATGTAGGATACAGCCAAAGCAGTGCTGAGAGGGAAATTTATGGCACAAAATGCTTACATTAGAAAGAAGGGGAAAGTCTTGAGCAACCCTCTTTAGGAGCTTTGTACTATCATGTTACTACCTCAATAAACTTTGCTTTGCTGCCCAACAAAAAAAAAAAAAAAAAAAAAAAAGAAGAAGAAGAGAGAGAAAGAGAGGAGGAAAGTCTTAAATCAATAATCTAAGTCCCTAACTCAAGAAATTAGAAAAAGAGCAAAGTAAACCCAAAGCAAGCATAAGGGGAGGGAATAATAAAGAGCATAAATTAATAAAATTGAAAACAGAAAAATAGAGAAAAATCAATAAAACAAAAAGATAGCTCTTGAAAAAAATCAATAAAATTGATAAAACTCTAGCAAGGTTCACAGTAATAAAAAGAGAGAAGACATAAGTCACCAATATCAGGAATGAAATGGAGAGCACCGCAAATTCTGCAGCCATTAAAAGGATAATAAGGGAATGCTATAAGTGACTTTATGCTCATAAATTCAAGAACTCAGAAGAAATGGACTAATTCCTTGAAAACTACAAACTACCAAAACTCAAAATGAAACAGATAAAAATATGGGAATCATCAAAAAAAAGATGAAACAGATAATCTGAATAGCCTCATAACCATTAAAACATTTTTAATTCATAATTTAAAAGTTACCAAAAAGGGGGGCGCCTGGGTGGCTCAGTTGGTTAAGCGACTGCCTTCGGCTCAGGTCATGATCCTGGAGTCCCAGGATCAAGTCCTGCATCGGGCTCCCTGCTCAGCAGGGAGTCTGCTTCTCCCTCTGACCCTCTTCCCTCTCGCGCTCTCTATCTCTCATTCTCTCTCTCTCTCAAATAAATAAAATCTTTAAAAAAATTAAAAAATTAAAAAAATAAAAGTTCCCAAAAAGGAAATCTCCAGGCCCAGATAATTTCACTGGGGAATTCTACCAAGCATTTAAAAAATCAACACCAATCTTACACCATCTCTTCCAAAGAGAGAGTATTTCCCAATTCATTTTATGAGGCTAGTATTACCCTGATACCAAAACCAGACAAAAAGAGTACAAAAACAAAAAAACTATATGCCAGTATCTCTCAGGAATTTAGATGCAAAAATCCTAACAAAATATTAGCAAACCAAATCTAGCAATGAAAAAAAGAAGTATACACCACTATTCACCTCATGGAGATTTTTTATTTTTTTTATTTATTTGGGGGGGTTATATGGTATCATTTATTTTTTATTAAATTCTTTTTTAATTTAAATTCAAGTGATTAACATATAGTGTATTATTAGTTTCAGAGGTAGAGTTCAGTGATTCATCAGTCTTATATAACAACCAGTGCTTATTACATCACGTGCCCTCTTTAATGTCCATCACCCAGTTACTCTATCCTCCCCCCAACCCCCTCATGGAGGTTTTTTAAAAATCAACCTTACTTCCTAACAATTGCAGATACATCTTTAATCTATCAAGGAGGTACAGAGCCAAGATTTCACCCTATTTAAGTTCCGCTTATAAACTGAAGACATTCTCACTCGTACCTCCTTTGAGATTCTTCCAAATTGCAGAACTACACTTTAGTAGTTATAAATAGAAAGACGACAGCAGCTTGGATGGTTATGATTTTTAAAATGATGACTAAATATGCATATTTCTGACATTATTGCTTGCTATTAGAAAAAAATAATCTTGTGATTATCCATGCTGATTAAAGAACAAGATGAAACAGTTGATGCATGATTCACTAGCTTCAGAATGTATTACTTGATCTTTTTCCCTAAGAGAATTATCTTTTAAAATTAAGTCTAACACAGGTTAATAATAAAATTGATGTCCATTCTCTGAGCAGTAAACTGGTAACCTGAATGCAAGAGTGACCTAGGAAATTGGCAGCAGATACATGACAAAATGGATGATAAACCACAAATCTACAGCTAATTAAAAATTGACAAATAGATGGGTCTCCTTCTCTCTCATTCTGCATTTTATGTTTCAGCTCCCAGAACAGTATTTCTTTAAAGAGGAAAATTTTAAAAGAACTGAGTATTTGGCAACTCAGGAAGAATATTACAGAAATATATACAGTTAACTGGTGCTGCTATTCAGTGGCTATCGATGACTCTCAGGAAAACAGGAGAAAGCCAATGCTGCAATGAGATATCCATTTTAAAACATATCACTTAAAGCCAGATGAACACAAAATTCAAAGCTCGAGACCTACAAGCAAGTGAAATATAAACTGGCACGTCAATATTGAATTACAAATTGGAATGGTGAATATGAAGGGCACACACTATCAGACAGCTGAAATACATGGCTCCTTTAAAAAGTATTTCCCTTCATGATGTAAGGAAAGAATCCACTCTCACCCAGAATACAGAGCCAATACACCTTCTTCTTTATAGATGCGGAACAAGGCATGAAACATTCCTCGGTATTTTATCTCTTTAAAGCGAACATCAATGCTTTGGCCTTGAACTTGAAGTCGTGTTTTGGTCAAGTCCACAGGGAACGTTCCTGTAAAGGAACACACTGATATATAAGTTTTTCCAAAGAGTCACAGTTAAAATTTTGGCCGAATTTAAGCCAATGACAACTTTAAAACATAAGACAAAGTCCTTTTTATAACACAGAGGGTATCTCTACTAGGAGTACCACTGTCAGAAGAGTTGAATGTGGTAAAGTGAAATATACTGTACTGTATCTAGGCAGTAGGATTTGACCCACAGTATAATTGAAACTGTGAAGTGCTTTAAGATGGTCCTAATATACTATAAATACACAATAATTTAAATGTTTTATTCATCTGTACCATACAATTTGGAATTTGTCTCTTCTTCTGTCCCCCATCTCATCTCCCCACTTCGTCTTCATAAAATCTCCCCAAATTTTCACAAAGAAGATAAGAAAGCATGGGATTGCTGTTCCAGGTACCCTTATATACTATTAGAAAGTTTTGTGTGTTTTTTTTATCTGTTTACAAGAAACAAATAGTGCCCTAATATTATGAAAGATAATGGCAAAGTCCTATTTGGTCTACTCATCTTGATTCCCAGGTAATTCGGGACTAATACCAGCGCAGTGCTTGGGAAATTTCTTTAACCAACTTCTTTTATTACATCAACAAACGGAAGTGGCCATTACATTGACAAAATATGTTCCAGGGAATATTTCAAAGTCTAAAACTAACAAGGTGATTATGTAGCCCTGGTCACTGATGACCTTGATATCACAACACCACAGCATTTGCCAAGAAAGTCAACAAAGATTAATGGATTAGAGTCACTTATGAATATTTTAGGAAAGAGAAAATTTGGAAAATGAAAAAACACAATCTAAAAACATTCCAAAATTAAAATCAAATAGAGAAGAATCTAGTTTGATCTTATTAGTCAATTTTCTTCTAAAATGGGACAGAGGTTTGAAAAAAAGAAGTTTGGATACTTTCTAAGAAAGCTATAAACAACTTAGCATAAAGGAAAGACCATTAGTGCAAAAATATAGCAGAAAACCCTATATTATCTAACTCCCTTTACCTTTTCATATTACTTAAACCTAGAGCAAATTAACAAATCATTAAACTATCAAAAGAGCTTCTTAAGTTTGACTTTTCTTAATCTCACTCACCATACCATTTGTCGTACTTTCTGAGAAAATATTATTTGATGGCTTGGAGATAATAGTTTTAAAACAAACAGAATGAGCTTCTTTAAACTTTTTTTCTAGTTTTCACCAAAAATAACTGTCACCATAAGCTACCATCTATAACATAGAAGCAGATTTGTCAGTTTTCACATTCTTACCAAACTCAGCAACAATAGAGGCAAGGCCGCCATATACAAAGGGCTTCCAATTCAGACCAGACATCTCATGGCTTACAGTGGCACTTTTCTGGTGCTAAAAATAAACACAAATCAGAACAAGGCACAAGAGTGAGGAGCATTTGTTAGGGTCTGATCACATTATTAATATTAACAAAATTGACAAATAAAACAGATGTAGAGGAAAAACCCCCGAATAAAACAAAATGGGGTATACTGTTTTATGTGCTGGATGATCATGAATGTGTTCTTTACTACCATTCTGCATGGGTAGGCGTGCAATTCCCTCAAAGATCAACTTGCACCCTTCATTCTCTCTAGTTTAATTTTATCCATGTCCCCACCCGAAGAAGAGGTTTCAGTCCATCCAGCACAACCAACTTAGACATTCAACTAGACAATTACAAGTTAAGGAACCTGGAGTTCAAATTATATAGGCTGAGGCATCTCATAAAAGCAGTTCATGGTATTGTTACCTTGATTCAGGGGCAAAACAAGGGCTGACACCACTCCCCTCTCATGTTCTTAGACCTCTCATCTCTTTACTAAACTTCAGGGTTTTAGTTCATCTAGCTAATTCTAGCTATATACAACTTCTCCCCTCAAAGCCCAAGCTGAACTAAGTACTTTTTCATCTTCCTTCTGATTCCCAGAAAAATGAAAACAATATAAATGATGTCTCTCTTCTCTCTGACATTTAACATATATCCATCTAGTGAATTTCTTTTTCCCTGGTCTTTTAAAGCACATACACGCAAATATTGTTTTTCTTTGATGTTTAGACTCTTCAACAATGTATTTCTATTCCCAGCCCCCTATCCTTCTTCCCCATACCACCCCCATTAGACCTGTCATCTTCAATCTTTTCATTTTTATTTTTCCTGCCACTCTCAGCTATTTCTCTCTTGGATTTTATTTTTTTCCCACAGCTCTGCCCTTTAGATCAGTGGTTTTCAAATTTTAGGTACACCAAAATGATCTAGAAGGTGAATTAAAACATAGTGTTGGGCCTCACCCTCAGAATTTCTGATTAGTGTCCTGGGTTTGGCCTAAGAATATGCAAGTTTCCAAATAATGCTGGTGCTCCCACACTTTAAGATCTACTACTGCTCGGGCGCCTGGGTGGCTCAGTTGGTTAAGTGACTGCCTTCAGCTCAGGTCATGATCCCGGAGTCCCAGGATCAAGTCCCACATTGGGCTCCCTGCTCCGCAGGAAGCCTGCTTCTACCTCTGACCCTCTTCCCTCTCGTGCTATCTCTCATTCTCTCTCAAATAAATAAATAAAATCTTTAAAAAAAAAAAAAGATCTACTACTGCTCTATGCATCACCTACTAAATCCTGGTCCAGCTGGAAGTAATCTCTTTTAAGATGGACTCTGAGATTTCTTTTAAATTATTCCTTTTCCAGAACTTCACAGTACGTATACTATTGAATTTCAAAAAAATCTTCAAGTGTTTTATGGTCAGGAATAAAGATTCAGAAGTCAGACTGCCTAGGTTCAAATCCTGACACTACCACTTACTAGCTCTGTGACCAAGTTACTTAACTACTCCATGCCTGCGTTTTCGTAAAATGGGGATGATAATAAATACTATCTTATAGGGTTATTGTGAAAATTAAATGATATATGTAAAATACCTAGAAAAGTAAGTGGCACCTAGTGCAACTATTTTTTTTTAAGTTTATTTTTTTAGTAATCTCTATACCCAACATAGGGCTCGAACTCAAAACCCCAAGATCAAGAGTCGCATGCTTTTCCAAGTGAGCCAGCCAAGCACCCTCTAGTTCAACTATTAGCTATTATCATTACTACATTTTGAAAAGTACTCAAAATCACATTTTAACAGCTATTACTTGCTGCTCACCACCCCCACTGCCCAATATGAGGTTAGCACCATTGAGCCACAGTCTCTTTTTAGGGGAGACAAGGTTTTGCTTTATTTCCACAAAAGGAAATCTCTGTAACTAAGCACAAATGAACAATTTTCCAAAGAGGACAGCAAACATGCAGACAAATGTTTTGGTAAGAGGCCACAAAAATAATTATGGACACTTCATTTAAGCATAGTGTGATCAGCCAGTCCATCTGATACATAGAGTCTGGAATAGATAGCTCTTTTGGAGGAAAGTTGAAAGAAATGCTAAAAAGCAAAGTAGGAATAGGCACTTCAAGTACCAGCTGCAGTTTGAAATGAGTCTTGAGTACTATTATCTTAACATTTTCAATTATGACATTTTATTACAATTGATAGTAAAACATGACACACATGGTGAGAGGGTAAGCATGGAAAAGCAAGGACCATGGCATATCCCCTCTCTTAGTCAATAGAGAGGGCATTCCCCCCAACACACAATTTAGAGATTTCCCAAAACAGTCAAGCATTTCAAATGGCTGCTATGCTTCTCTCCAAAGCTTTCTTTTTACAACTTCTTCCCACTCATCTCATTACAGAGAAAGCCTCTATCAGAGCTTCACTACCTGCTACCCAGACTTTTAATAAGGAAGATGTTCCCAGGGTTCAGGGAACAATAATAAATCAGTTAAAGGCAGGGGGCAGAGCCATAGCAGGGAATGGAATTTTAGGTCAGTCAGCCCAGTGGTTCCTTAATGAAGTTTTCATAATTCTGAGATGAAATGAAGAAAATAAGGGCACCTAGTTAGTGCTTTTTTCTTCAGCTGAATGTGTTTAATTTAAAGAACTATCTATTAGGAAATCATGTTCTTCCTCCTGGAGCATTTTTTTAAATCACCTTTCCTGTATGAAATGTAGTAGGTAGTTGATTTGGTTTAGTATTCTTCTTAGTAAAATAAGACTGGCTACCTTAATTTGTGCCTCCTCCCCACACTTTCACTTAAATGTTATTGGTGCACGAAATCCAAAAGTCTAGGGACCACTGGCCAAATTCAACACTGCTACCACTCCCCCAACTGTCAGTAAAATCCCTTTTCCTCCATGTTAGGAAAGAATCTTGTTATGAAAAAGTCCTTTATATCTTTAATTAGGTCTGCTTTTAGACATTCTTTCCTCATATGGAGCCAAAAGTCTGCTTTCCTCTAGTTTTCACCCATTTGGGGAGGTAATATTAAACATATTATTTTTCCCAATGGGGGTCTTTCAAGTATTTAAAGACAGCTATCATGTTCTCCTACATCTTTCTCAGTGTAAACATCCACAAAAATTTTCATCACTCACTATATTATACTCCATTTACTACAGCTGAAAATTGCAGTCACTTTTGTGGAGGCCATATCACACTACTGAAATCATTAAAATGTCAGCTAAAACCTCTAAGTCTTTTACATAAGGCCAAACACATACATGCATGTCATGTTATATCTATTCCACAGTTGTGCAACGTTTTTTGAACATTCATTTACCCCCTTCTATATCTTAATTTCAGGCAATAGGATGAGGTTTCTCTTTTAGTTGCCCCATGTTATTCTCTCTTAACTAGGTAAGATCTCTGAAGGCAAACACCATGTCTCACAGTACTTTTCATAAGCCTTGCACAGAATTGGGTATATAGCCATTAAATACTTGGTTGATTCCAGTGAAATGTCCTTTATCTATGTAGGCAGTGTGTATGTAAAAGATTATGTGAGAAATTAAAAAGTTAACTTGCCAGACCTGAGCAATGCTACACACTCTGTACACAACATTTTGTGAATCCTCAGCGATTCTCTAATTCTCTTCCCTTGGCTTTTTGCAGAGAATTACTTGTGTAAAAGACCCCAAGCATGCTAAACATGATTTTTACTTGTGAGGGTTATCCCCAGATATGGGTAAAAGGAAAGAAGTCACATCTGAGTTAAAACAAAAATACAGTACCTTAAATATTTATCACATAAAGCAGCCAATGAAAAATGTCTTTAAAATGCAAATGTGTTCTGAAGTCTAAGGAAAATATGATCGCCTAAAGAGTGAGAAGAATGTCTTACAACACAAGTTACATAGCACTACACTATTCCAAATATCTGCTCAGATAAATCTGGGTGCTTTTCTCACTTTCTCCTTTAAAAAAGAGTAGGCATTACAGATTCTCAGACTTCGGAGGTAAAATGGAAAGAGAAGCAAATATTTATTGAAGGCATACTTAATGCCCAAACCTGCAACATGCTATGGGTATAAACGTCATGTTAAAAAAAACAAACATATGTTCTAACATATGACAATATCTATCATTCAACCTATCTTTCCTGGATAATCAAGGAGATTGGGGTGGGGATAAAGTTGTACAAAATATAGTACTTGCCTTTCAAAAGCTTATAGTCTGGCAGAAGAAATCAAAGTAGTTCATTAGAGAAAAATTAAGTACTAAATTATATAGTACAAACTACAAGAGCAGGAGCATGGAAAAAGAGACAAACAGCATGGGCCTGAATAATCTGAAAGGCTTCTAGAGTTGACTTAAAATGGGCCTTGCCAGAGTGCAGGCAGAATCAGGATAGGTGTAGGTAAGAGAGGGGTGGAGGATGAAAACAGAATGAACAGAGACACAAATGTGGAAAAAGCACAGCATGTGGAGGCAGGCATCAGTAGAGTTTGTTCTGAGAAGGAAGAGTACAACCTAACTGGAACAGAAAATTCCCTTAACAGATTGAAACAATTATCAGACAAGAAGTACGGGAAGGAAAAGGTTACACTGAAAAGCTTAAAACCAAAATGCACGTGTGGCAGGGTGAGAGGGATACTATAAGTTTTTGAACAGGGAAGGGACATGAGGATATCCACATTTTAGTTAGCCTACTAGGGCTGCAGCAAGCAGTGAATTACAAAGGAGAGAGGCAAGGAAACTAGCTTAGGATGGTATGAAGTAAAGCAGACAAGATGCTTGTTGGCAATGAGGTTAGAGATAAACTTATAAAATAGAAACACAAAGGAACTTGATGATGTAGGGAATGAAGACAAGAGTTCATAATAACTCCAAGCATCCCTAGCCTGGAAAAAACAAGAAAACACTGACAGAAAACCACAAACGTCCCTACTGTTAACTTGTCTGAGAATCTAATTCATGTTGATAATGGCTGTCATCCCAATTAGTTAGCTGAACTGCATTTTAATAGATGCCTTCAATGCCTTGACCTTAAAGAGTGGCAGGGGGTAGAAACTGAAGGGGAGCATCTTTTAAACAGCATCCCTCACACTAACACAATGGAGGTGTTTGCTTACTCCGCTTACAATCACAGCCGCCGTTGCAAACTTCACCCTTAGAAAAATTAGGATTATTCCAGGAAAGATACCCATTCACCCTCTGGGTAGCAGGATCTTGCCAGTTCCTCAGCTGTCAGAGCGAGTTCGTGGAGAGAAGGGAGGCGCCTGAAGAAGGCGGCCTCCCAAGGGGGTCGAGGAAGCAGGGTTCAATCGAAGAAGTAAAACCACCGATGCCAGAAGAGTGAAAGACAGGGAAGGGACTCAGCTGAGGGGAGAGAGAGATCAAAGGACCGTTAAGCCCCTCCCAGGCCGGGAACCAGGCCAGCCCGGCCCCGCGCGGCCTGGCGCGGCCCAGCCCCGCTCCCCAGCCTGTTTAAGTCCAAGAGCTCCCCCTCACCTGCTCGGGCTCATCGGACGACTGGGAAGCCGAGGCTCCCACAGTCGGAAACGCCACCGCAATGCCAACCCGGAAGCATTGAGACCAACGGAAGTAACCAAGTCGTCGCCCCGGCAACGGTGGCACAGGCATTGCAACACCACCTCCTCAAAGCCTAAAAAAGAAAGTGCGAAATGAGAGGTGGAAACGACAGGGGTCTTAACGGGGAAGTCGAGCCGGCTGCGGATGCAAAGACCCAGAGAGGGCAACCTTTTGGGAGGTGTAGGGAGAGAGAACTAACGCGTGAGAATTTGGCAGCTTCTGCAGCTCACATGCTCGCCAGTTGGGGGCAGAGATGTCGCCTGGTTACCGCGTTACCACCCACCTCGCGCGTACTAGGGCTAGAAAAGGGGCGGGGGTTAAGAGGAGAGCGGCCAGCCGAACCTAAGTGACGCGAGGGGCGGGACAATCGTAGTGAAGGGACGGGACAATCGTAGTGAAGGGGCGGGGCGGAGCGCCTGCGCGCAGAGTACGAAAAAGGAGGGAAAGTGAGGGGGCGGGGCAGAGGACTTAAAAAGTAGGAAAATGAGGGAAAGGAGTGAAGGGTATTTAGTAGGTGCCCGAAGTCGGAGAGAAAATAAAGATCAAGTAAATAAACCGCGGCACCGAATGGGCGCCAGGTATTAGGGACTGAGGAATCATACTCAGGCCCTGTACTCAAAGCATACAGTTGAGAAAAAAGAGGTTGGAAACAGAAAGGGAGACCATAAAAACTTAAAGAATCTGAAGAGTAGAAAACCTAAAAAGGGAGTCCAAATTAATCCATACCTCACAATCAGCCAGAAAACGAGGAGCGAGCCTGAGATGCGGCTTCTGGCTCTAGCCCCTGGGAACCGAAAGGAGTGTTTGCAAAGCACCCTGGGTAATTCTGTTGACCAACGGGCTACATTTGATTTTTTTTAAGCCGCTCACGCAAAGGTTCCATAATCCCGCGAGAAAACAAAATAATACAGTTTGCGTGTTGCGTATAAGTAAAAGTGGGTCAATGCAAGGCAGTGGCCCTAAATTATTGTTGAATTAGTAAATATTTAGAATACTTTGTTCCGAAAGGATTTTTCTCATTTTAGTTAACACTCAGGTTTCTCTGCCCATTAAAAAGTTTTTTCAGGCAGAACACATATTACCTGATGTAGAATGCTTACCAAGGACAGTGCCAAGAGCTTCGTGTGCAGACAACTACTCCATGAGACAGGTACTATTATTTTCCGCTTTTGATAGATGAGAAACCTGAGGTTTTAAAGGAGAAACTTGGTATTGGCAGAGCTGGGACTCAAATCTGGGTCTGACTTCAGAGCTTAGGCTCTTAACTGCCCTGCTATACTGCGCTCAACTTTAATAGTACCCTTGTTACCTTCAGAAACTTTCTTACTAAAAATAGATAATATAAAAAAATGTGGGCGCCTGGGTGGCTCAGTTGGTTAAGCGACTGCCTTCGGCTCAGGTCATGATCCTGGAGTGCCGGGATCGAGTCCCACATCGGGCTCCCTGCTCAGCAGGGAGTCTGCTTCTCCCTCTGAACCTCTTCCCTCTCGTGCTCTCTATCTCTCATTCTCTATCTCTCAAATAAATAAATAAAATCTTTAAAAAAAAATGTGCATGCATTCCAAAATGTGAATTCCCTTCAGTTTACATCTCAGCAAACACTCCCTTCTAGCCAAAAAGGGCTGTAGCTTAGAGTCCTTCTTACTCGGAAGAACTGTGTTCTCTCCAACGATGTGAATTTTATGTCTCCAGCTATGGCCTGGTCCTGTCCCTCACATCCAAGTCACTGAACTTTATAAAATTAAGGCTTTCTCTGTGAGCAAATCACTGTCTTAACTTTTCTACAAGACTGCACTTTTGCCTCCTCAGCCACTGCCACCACCAGCTAGTCTCACTGACCACCCAGGTAAACTTTGTTAAAAACAGCTTTGTTTTCAAATGACTTATTTTAAAAGTTCTACAATAGATGAATTAAAAGGAGCATTTGTAGAAACATAAACACATACCACACTTTTATTTAACACATTTGCTATTTGATTGTTTAGTTTGTTTTCAACATTTTCCTAAAACAACATAAAAAAGATCTAATCCTCATTATGAAAGTTGACCATTTTCCTTTTTAATTACCTTCTATTTGTAGTCTCTATCTCACAGACCAGTATTTGATTATACTCTGTCTTATGTTATGCCTGAATTCTGAGCTCTCCAGGAGACAAAGTATTCAAGAGAATAGAATCCTGGAATCTTCAAGTTGGAGGGGCACTTAGAGGTCCCTTCTATAATATTCATTATGTACAGTTATCGAGTCTCTGCTAGGATATTTCCAGTATAAGTATACATCACAAGTCAGCCCATTACACTATTGGATAACTGTTAGGAAGTTCTCATTTATGTCGAACCAAAATATGCTTTCCTCTTTCTACTCTCCCAAGAGAAACACCTGGTCTTAAAGAATGAAAAGAGCATTGTATTTGGAGCCAGAAGAAATCTTTTTTATTAATTAAGGTGAAGTTTACATCACTAATACAATATTGTCAATTATATCTCAATAAAACTAAAAAAAAAAAACAAAAAATAAAATTGAGAACATTTTTATTTTTATTAAAAGACATAATTAAGAAAGTGAAAAGGCAAGCTACAGGCTGGGAAAACAGACTTCTAATCCATGTATCCTACAAAATCTCATATTCTGTATAAATAAAGAACTCCTAAACTCAGCAATAAAAAGATAGACAACTCAGTATGTATACATACACATATACACAGATGGAATATTATTCAGCCATAAAAAAGAATGTGATCTTGCCATTTGTGACAATATGGATGGATCTAAAGGGTTTTATGCTAAGTGAAACAAGACAGACAGAGAAAGACAATTACCATATGATTTTACCTATATGTGGAATCTAAAAAACAAACAAAAAACCCCAAAGACTCATAAATATAGAGAACAAAACTGGTGGTTACCAGAGGGGAGGGGGTTGTGGGAATGGGAGAAATAAGTGAAGGGGATTAAGAGGTACAAGCTTCCAGTTATAAAATAAATAAGTCACAGAGATGAAAAGTACAGCATAGGGAATATAGTCAATAACATTGTAATCACATTGTATGGTAAGAGATGGTAAGTACACTTATCATGGTGAGCATTGCATAACATACAGAATTGTTGAATCACTATGTTGTACACCTGAAACTAATATAACATTGTATGTCAATTCTACTCCAATAATGAAAAAATTTTTCTTATGTCTGCATACAGGCCAAAAAAAAAAAAGGCAACTCAATTTTTTTAATGGGGAAAATACTTGAGAGGTACTTCATTAAAGAGTATATCCAAATGACATATAAGCATATGAGTAAGTGTTCAACATTATTAGTCATCTAGAAAATTAAAATTAAAATCACAATACACACCCACCAACATGGCCAAAGTTAAAGGACTGACAGTACAAGGGGTTTGGTGGAAAGCAACTCAAATTCTCATACACTGCTGGTAGAAGGATGTATTAGTTTTCTATTGCTGTGTAAAAAACATTGCCACAAAGTTAGCAGCTTAAAACACCACACATTTATTGTCTTCCAGTTTCTGCATATCAGGAATCCAGGCATGACTTAACAGGGTCCTGGGCTCTGGGTCTCAGGAGGCGCAATCAAGGTGTGTTTATGTCAAGACAATTAGGGAAGAATTCACTTCCAAGCTCACTCAGGTTGTTGTGAAATTCACTTCCTTGCAGCTGTAGCACCGAGAGCTTCAGTTTCTTGCTGGCTATTGGCCAAAGGCCACTCTCAGCTCTAGAAGCTGTCCCAGTTTCCTACAACATGGCCCTCTCCGTGGGCAGTTCACAATACGGCCACTTGCTTCTTCCACGCCAGCAGGAGAATGAGAGCCTAAGATGTGGTTTTATCAACACAGAATATAGTGGGACTATTATTTTTCTGTGATGAAGTCTACACCTATTTTTCAAAATTAGAATGGTTTCTTTTTCTGATTTAAAAAAGTACATAGTCATTATAAAACATTTAAACTGCACACAGAAGTGGAAAGAAGGTAAAAATCACCCAAAACCCAAACATCCGAAGTTTACTACTCTTAACAGTGTGGAGAACCTCCTTCTAGTCCTTCCTCAGTGCATGCACACATACTATACTATCATTCTTGGGATGTGCATGTTTCTGTCACATGTTCCTACAGGGTGGCCTCTGTGCTGAAGTCAGTGTCCCCTGCTACCTCTTATGGTCCTCCCACATTTCCCCAATTTTAAAAGTTATGTATCTTTATAAAGGGAAAAAGAAAATATAAAAACCATAAACAAGAGGATAAAAATGCAAAAGAAGTAAAAAAAAAAAAGTAAGCATCACCCCCACTACCCAGATAATACCATTAACATTTCTATGTGTTTCCTTCTAGTCATCTCCACTACCCAGATAACACCATTAACATTTCTATGTGTTTCCTTCCTGTCTTTCCATCTTTTATATAATTGTATATATACCTCATAAATCTTGCCTTACCTCCTGGCTTCTCACAAATCTCAGACCCCTACTCATCCACCCCCCCATCCTGGACAGCCAACCTCTCCCTCCATTTATCCTTATTAGCTTCATGTTCTTCCCAGGGTACATGGGAAGAGAGAAAATCTTCTAACCCTGTGTCACCCTCCAGATACTGCCAGATCACCTTCCATTCATAGCCCTTTAAATTTTTTTCCTTTAAAATTTTTTAAGAATATTTTACTTAACCCAGTATATCTAAAATAATATCATTTTGGAATGTAATCAGTATAAAAAAGTATTGCGATATTTCAGTTTACTTAGATACTAAGTTTTTGTGTATTTTACACTCACAGCCCATCTCAGTTCAGACTAACATTTCAAGCATTCAATAGCCACATTGGTGAGTTGGCCACCATACTGGGCAGCAGAGATCTAACTCATTGCTCCATCTGATCACATACCTTCTCCAGCATCCCCCTCTCCCCACTCCAAGAATCATCTAGCACCCTGCTACTCAAATGTGGCCAATTGGCAGCATCAGTATCACCTGGAGCTTGTTAGAAATGCAGACTCTTAGGCCCCGCAGAGGACCTACCTAAATTAGAATCTGCATTTTAACACTATGCCCAGGTGAACTGTTTGCATATGAAACTTAAGAAGTCTGTTCTGCCTTCTATTAAACACTTCCAGTAACAAGGAACTCCCTATCTCATCCCTAAGGAAGCCCATCCCATCTTTAAATGGTTCTAATTATTAGAAAAACATTTGTTCTTCCTTTATTGAGGATTCCCTGTAAGTCTGGCATTGTGCTAAGAACTTCACGTCAATTATCTCATTTAAGCCCAACACTCTATGAGATAGTTGCCAATTTTGACTCCTTTTGTTGTCGCCATTTATTGCAATAAAATATACAAAACATAAAAATTTGCCATTTAACGATTTTAAGTGTACAATTCAGTGGCATTAACTACATTCATAATATTGTGCAACCTTGACCACGTACCTCATATAAGTGAAATCATACAATATTTGTCTTTTTGTCTGGTTTATTTCACCTAGCATAACGTTTTCAACATTCATCCATGTTGTACACTGTATCAGAATTTCCTTCCTTTTTACAATAATTATTCCATTATATATATGTACCACATTTTGTTTATCCATTCATCTGCTGATGGACATTTGGATTGTTCCCACCTTTAGGCTATTGTGAATAAGGCTGCTATGAACAGTGGTGTACAAGAATCTATTTGAGTCCTTGCTTTGAATTCTTTGGGGTAAATACCTAGGAGTGGAATTGGGGATCATATGGTAATTATATATATTTAACTTAAGGAACCACCATACTGTTTTCCACAGCAGTTGTACCATTTTATCATAGCCCTTAAAAAATAGGAGTCATCATATGTGGAATATAAGAAATAGTGCAGAGGGGAAAGGAGGGAAAACTGAATGGGAAGAAATCAGAGACAGAGATAAACCATGAGAGACTCTGGACTCTGGGAAACAAGCTGAGGGTTGCTGAAGGGGAGGTGGGTGGGGGGATGGGGCAACTGGGGAATTGGCATTAAGGAGGGCATGTGATGTGATGAGCACTGGGTGTTATACGCAACTGATGAATCATTGAACACTACATCTGAAACTAATGATGTACCTATATGTTGGCCAAGTGAATTTAAATTAAATAAATAAATAAAATCAAAAATAGTCATTGTGGTTATTTTTCTGATCAGAAAATTTTTAAAAATGCTCTTTCAAGAAAACTGGACTATAGAGAGAAAAAAGATTTTTAAAAAATTGTAATCCCATTATCCAATGAAACTCTTCACATGTTCATAAAGATTCTTCCAGGATTTCTTTTTATGACAGTTGTTCCTTAAAATAAAGGTTTCTATGGGGCACCTGGGTGGCTCAGTTGGTTAAGCATCTGCCTTTGGTTCAGGTCTTGATCCCTGGTCCCGGGATGGAGCCCCAACATGGGGCTCCCTGCTCAGTGGGGATTCTGCTTCTCTCTCTCCCTCTCCCTCTGCCCCTCCCCACTGCTCATGTGCTCTCTCTCTCTCTCGAATAAATAAATAAAATCTTTAAAAATAAATAAATAAAGGTTTTGTTTGTTACCATGGAATTCTAAACATGCTTTTGAAGGAATAATATTTTAGAAATGTACTTGCCTTAAAAATATACCATTTTTCAAATAATATACAGCCATCAGAAATTATGTTTATGAGAACTACGCCATCATAATAATAAGCTTTATCTTCTATTCAATGCCGACTGTATTCCAGAAACTTTACACATGCTGACTCTAATCCTCACCACAGCCCTGTGTAGGCTTTGCCATTGGATGGGCCCGGTTTTGGCAGCTGTGTGGCCTTGAACCAGCACCCAAACTTCCTGTCCCTACATTCCTTCACCCGTGAAAACAAAGAACCTACTCGCACCTACCTCTGGAGTTACTGAGCATTCAAATGAGGGGATCCACATAAGGCACTTGGAACAGAGCCTGGCTCATTATCAGCACTCAAGAAATGTCTATGTTCACCAAATAAATTCCAGGGGCCCTGACAATTTAAACATGAAAAATGAAATCCAGCCATGACAGTCCTCACAGTCCTTGAAGAATAGAATATACTAGGGGCACCTGGGTGGCTCAGTGGGTTAAGCCTCTGACTCTTGATTTCGGCTCAGGTCATGATCTCAGGGTTGTGAGATAAGCCCCATGTCACATATGGCTCCATACTGGACATGGAGCCTGCTTAAGATACTCTCTCTCCCTCTCTATCCCTCCCCTCAACCCCCCTCCACCTCCCCTGCACACTCAATGAAAAAAAAGAATAGACTATACTAGAAGTATAACCCTGGGGGCAGGGAAGGCCTTCTAAGCACACTATCAAAGGCAGAGACAAAGCAAAGGAATATTAGAACTGACCACACAATACAAATCATGGCTGAGTGACAGAAAACACCAAAAAGTTAGAAGATAAGCCATAATTTGGGGGGAAAATTGTAACTAATGTGACAGACAAAAAGGTCTTTAATATACAACAAGCTTTACAATAAAAAAAAATACGAACAACGGTATTTTCCTGGAAGAATAGATGAAGGATAGAAACAGTCAAGCAAGACAATCCGATGTGTATGCCTGGGGACATTTTGGTGAGCCCTCCTGACACAGCTGCCCTGACACTTGACACAGCTGCCCTGACACCTGACACAGCTGCCTGTTTCCGCTGTCCCTGTCACAGTGCACCCCCCGACCTCCAGTCCAGAGAACTCTCACCTTGTAGTTCAGTTCTTTCTGCATTATTTATGGGTTCCACAAAACTGTTATTTCTAATCCAAAAAAAAAAAAGAAAATTTTTTAGACAAGGCTAAGCTCCAAGGGGAAACTAAAATCATCTTTATAAGAGAAGTTTTATGATATTAAATATAATGCTTGCATATTCGAATCCTGAGAGAAAAGTTGAGAATTTCATTGAGCATCTCCTCTACATTCTGGCATTCTGGAGCTGAGAATAAGGAATCTTACATGTTCCAAATACCTTCCTTCTTCCCCTCCACTCAGTGTCCATGGACAGATAGATACATAACTAGCTAGCTAGCTAGGTAGATAGATAGATGCAATTTATTCGTCCAGTCACTGGATAGGTACTTAAGAAGCACCTGTTGGGTGCCAGGCACTGTGCTAGGCGGAGGGATCTAGCAGTGAACTAGAAGCAGTCCCTGCCTCCATGAAGCAGACCGTGTAGTTGGGGGAGGGGCAAACAGAAAGGAAGTCAGTATTCAGGTGAATGACATCGTCCGGTGTGAAGAAAAATGAGGCAGGGAAAGGACGCAGGGAATGGCAGGGGCTGCTGTTTTAGATTAAATAGTCAGGAAGGACTCCTCTAATGCAGTGATATCTGAGGAGAGGCATGGAGGAGGTGAGGGAGTAAGCTATGAGGATTTCTGAGAACATTCCAGGCAAAGAGAACAACAACAGGAAAGGCCCTGAAGTAGGAGGTGTGTTTGATGAATCTTCAGGTCACCAGGGTGACTGGAGCAGAGGGATGAAGGGAGAGAGCAGTAGGAGATGAGGTGGGAGAGGTCATGGGTTGAGAGAAATCAGGTAGAGCTGTGTATATTATGGTAAAAACTTTGGATTTTATTTTAAAAGTCTGGGAAGGTTGACATAATAAGGAGAAAGCAAGCCTACAGAAAGCAGAGGTATCTATCCTTTATATTTTTAAACAAAAAGAGTAATTTCCATTAAAACAAATGATTTCCAGTTATATGTGATTATAGACCAAATGGTGCCCAATCCCTAATCATCCTTTACTCCCCCATCACTAAGACCTTTACCTCAAACTGGCAGGGTTAGCAGTAGGGAATTTGGGTGTTATGAGGAAAGAGTTAACATAGCAGGTTTGGTGGCTTACTCCTTGCATGTCTCCAAGAGAACCAGGATAGACCCTTAGGCAACTCATGAGAATGTATCTGTCAAAGTGTTCTTTATAATGCCAATGGATTGATGATTTTGTTGTGTACACCTAGAGTAATAGGCCATGCCATGCCATCTTGTTAGGATTACTTGGCACAAACACAAAGACTGATGATGTGAACCTGATTTCATTGTTGAGGTCAACATTGTTGAGGTCCTGAGTCTCCTGGTCATGGCCACTTATCAATAAGATATACATATGTGACCAGCCCTCCCATCTGTGACCCAAACCCTGAGACTCAAAATGGGCTTTACTGGGCATAGATATTCCACATGTGTCCCTGGAATTCACTGCTATAAAACATTGAAAGGGAAATTAGAAAGTATTTTGAACAAAATGAAAATGAAAACCTAACAACGTAACAAAAGCTGTGGGATACAGATCAAGCTGTATTTAGAAGGGAATTTATAGCACTGAACTCCTATATAAAAAAGAAGAAAGGCTTCAAATCAATAACTCCAGCTTTGATCTTCAGGAACCAGAAAAATAAGGAGAAATTAAACTAAAAGTAAGCAGAAGAAAGGAATTATTAAGGTAAGGGCAGAAATCAATGAAATAGAAAATGGGAAATATAGAGAAAAATCAATGAAACCAAAAACTGGTGATTTCAAAAGATCAATGAAATTTATAAACCTATATCCAGGAGAAAGAGAGAGAGAGAGAGAGAGAAGACACAAAGTATCATTATCAGAAATGAGAGCAGGGATATCACCATAGATCCTCCAGACAGCAAAACGATAAGGGAATACTATAAACAACAAACAATGTAGGAAATTTAGATAAATTGGAGTTCTTCAAAATTTAAAAATTTTTGTGACTTAAAAAAATAAAAAACTTTTAAGATGTGGTTCATGTATACAGTGGAATATTACTCAGCCATCAGAAAGGATGAATAACCACCATTTGCATCAACATGGATGGAACTGGAGGGGATTATGCTAAGTGAAATAAGTCAAGCAGAGAAAGTCAATTATCATATGATTTCACTTATTTTTGGAACGTAAGGAATAGCATGGAGGACACTAGGAGAAGGAAGGGAAAAACGAAGTGGGGGGAATCGGAGGGAGAGATGAATCATGAGAGACTATGGACTCTGGGAAATAATCTAAGGGTTTCAGAGGGGAGGGGGGTGGGGGGATGGGTTAGCCCGGTGATGGGTATTAAGGAGGGCACGTGTTGTAAGGAGCACTGGGTGTTATCCGCAAATAATGAGTCATGGAACACTACATCAAAAACTAATGATGTACTGTATGGTGACTGACATAACATAATAAAAATAAATAAATACATAAATAAATACATAAATTAAAAAAATAAAAAATTAAAATTAAAAAAAATTTTGTGCCTTAAAGGACACTACCAAGAAAGTGGTAAAATAACCCACAGAAAGGGAGAAAATATGTGCAAATCATATATCTAATTATAGTTTAGTATCTAGAATGAAGAACTTTCATAATTCAACAAAAAGATAAACAATCCAATTAAAAGTGAGTACTACAGGGGCACCTGGGTGGCACAGGTTGTTGAGCATCCCACTCTTGCTTTCCGCTCAGGTCCTCATCTCAGGGTTCTGAGATCCAGCCCCACATCAAGCTCCGTGCTCAGCACAGAATCTGCTTGAGATTCTCACTCCCTCTCCCTCTGCCCCTTCCCCCCCAAAATAAATAAATCTTTTTTTAAAATAATAAGTAAATAAAAGTGAGTATTACCAGAGACAGAGATGGACATAATGTGATTATAAAAGGGGGTGGTAAATTTTGCAAGAGGACATACAATTCTAAACATTTATACACCTAATAACAAAGCTTCAAAATACATGAAACAAAAACTGATGGAATAGAAATGAAAAATAAACAAATACACACTTAGAGATTTCAACACACCTTTCAATAATTGATAGTAAAGTAGACAGAAAGTATGTAAGGATACAGAAGAATTAACACTATCTACCAACTTGGGGTGCCTGGGTGGCTCAGTCAGTTTAATGTCTGCCTTCGATTCAGGTCATGATCCCAGGCTCCAGCCATGATCCCAAGGTCCTAGGATGGAGCCCCGCCTCAGGCTATCTGCTCAGCGGGGAGTCTGCTTCTCCCTCTCCCTCTGCTTGCTGCTCTGCCTACTTGTGCTCTCTCTGCCAAATAAGTAAATCTTAAAAAAAAACACTACCAACTTGACCTAATTGAAATTTATAAAACAGTCAATGAACAACAGAATATACATTCTTTTCACATGACCAGGTAAGGTTTACCAAAATAGACCATATTCTGGGCCACAAAACAATTCACAACACATTTAAAAAGTATTAGAATTATAAAATGTATGTTTTCTGAACCCAATGAAATTAAATTAGATTTTACTAGATTAGATTAAATTAAATCAATAAAACAAAGATTTCTGGAAAATCCCCAAATATTTGGAACATGAATAACAAACTTTTTTAAAAAGATTTTATTTATTTGGGAGAGAGAGAGAGATAGGAGAGAGAGCATAAGCAGGGGGAGGACAGAGGAGGGGCAGAGGGAGAGGGAGAAGCCGACTCCCCACTGAGCAGGGAGCCCAATGTGGGGCTCCATCCCAGGACCATGGGATCATGACCTGAGCTGAAGGCAGATGCTTAAATGACTGAGCCACCCAGGCACCCTGAATAACAAACTTTTGAATAACACATGGGTCAAGGAAGAAATCAAAAGGGAAATTATAAAGCATCTTGAAATGAATGAATACGAAAACAGTAAAAGGGTGCCTGGGTGGCTCAGTTGTTAAGCGGCTGCCTTGGGCTCGGGTCAGGTCATGATCCCAGGGTCCTGGGATCAGGCTCCTTGCTCAGCGGGGAGCCTGCCTCTCCCTCTCCCTCTGCCTGCTTCTTCCCTGCTCCCTGCTCGTGCTCTCTGTCAAATAAATAAATAAAATATTTTTAAGAAAGAAAAAGAAAACAGCAAAAATTGTGGGTTGCAGTTATACCCCTAGTTAAAAGAAATTTTATAGCAGTAAATACTTATATTAGAAAACATTAAGGATCTTGAAACAATGACCTCAACTTTCACCTTAAGAAACTAGAAGACAAGAGCAAATTAAACCTAAAGTAAGCAAACTTAAATCCAAAGTAAAGATGACAGAATTCAAACACACTGAAAATTAGAAGAAAAAGAAAGAAAGAAAGAGAGAGAGAGAGAGAGAGAGAGAGAGAGAGAGAGAGAGAAAGAAAGAAAGAAAGAAAGAAAGAAAGAAAGAAAGAAAGAAAGA
>NW_027397095.1:4354987-4547244 GCF_003265705.2 Callorhinus ursinus
AAAGAAAGAAAGAAAGAAAGAAAGGAAAGAAGCTGGTTCTTTGAGAATGTCAATAATATAGATAAACTTCTAGACATACTGACCAGGGGGAAAAAGGACCCAACAAACCAATATTAGGGTTGAGAGGAAGAGCATAAATTATACATCCTACAAATATTGTGGCAGGTAGACTCTAAAATAGTCCCCATTGATGCTTGTCTCCTGGGATTCATGCTCCTGTGTAATCCTCTCCCCTTGAGTGTGGTCTGAGGTAGTGACTTGCTTCTAACCAATAAAGTACAAAAAAGGTAGTGTGGTATCACTTCCATGACTAAGCTATGACTACCATCTTGTTATAGTCTCTCTGTTGCTGGCTTTAATAAAGCAAGCTGCCATGTTGGAAAGGCAGCATGGCAAGGAACTGAGGGCAAACTTTTGCCAACAGCCACCAGAAAATCGAGGCCCTCAGTCCAACAGCCCACAAAGAACTTAATCCTGCCAACAACTATGTGAGTTTAGAAGAGAATCCTTCCCCCCAGTCAAGCCTTTAGATGAGACTCTGGCCCTGGGTTACAGCCTTGTGAGAGACCCCAAACAGAGGACCCAACTAAGCTGTGCCTTCTGGATCTGCAGAATCTGTGAAATAGTAAATGCGTGTTGTTTTAAGCTGTTAAGTTTGCAGTAATTTGTTATGTAGAAATAGGTAACTAGTACAAATGTTAAAATAAGGAAATAGTATCAACAACTTCATGCTAATAAATTTGTGAACTTTGATTAAAAGGAAAAATGGACAAACTTCTTAAAATACATGAACTATCAAAACTCATTCAAGAAGAAATCAATAACCTGAATAGTTCCATTACTATTACAAAAGTTTGTAGGGGCACCTGGGTGGCTCAGTCAGTTAAGCGCCAGACTCTTGATTTTGGCTCAGGTCATGATCTCAGGATTGTGAGACGGAGCCAGACATTGGTTGGGCTCCCTGATCAGTGGGGAGTCTGCTTGAGATTCTTTCCCTCTGCCCCCCACCTCTCAGCGTATGCACATGCACTCTCTCTCTCACATTAATAAATAAATATTTTCTAAAAATTTGTAGTTAAAAACTTTCCCACAAAGAAAACTCTGGGCCCAAATGACTTCACTGGTGAATTCCCCAAGCATTTAAGAAATAATTAAAATTCTATACAAACTCTTCCAGAAAATAAAAGATAATAGAATACTTCCCATCTCATTCTATAAGAAAGCATTACTGTGATACCAAAATTAAAGACATTATGAGAAAGAAAACAAGGACCAATACTGCTCAAAAACTTAGATGTAAAAATTCTTTGTGAAATTTTAGCAAATTGAATCTAACTATATGTACAAAGGATACTTCATCATGACCAAATGAAGGTTTATCTGAGGAATGCAAAGTAGGTTGAACAATCAAAATCACTGTAACTCACCACATTAACAAAAGAATAAAGAAAAACCATATCATCATCTCATTAAACCTACAGCTAACATCACATTTAATGATGACACACTAAATGCTTTCCCCTTAACATCAGGAATAAAGCAAGGCTATCCACTTTTACCATTTCCATTCAATATTATACTGGAAATTCTAGCCAAGCCAGTAAATTAAAAAAAAAAAAGTACATCTAGACTGGAAAACCTTAAGGAAAGGAAAACATTAAACTCTCATTAGTCATGGATGATAAATTGGCAACACAGAAAATCTTCCAGAATGCATAAACAAGCCACAACAACTAATAAGTGAGTTTAGCAAGTTTGCAGGATATAAAGTCAACATACAAGAATCAGTTGTATTTTTATATATTAGCCATGAATAACTGGACATTAAAAATTTTTAAGCATAAAAAATACGAAATATTTAGAGATAAACTAGATGAAAAATGTCCAAGTCTTGTATATTGAAAACTACAAAAAAATTACTAAGAGAAATTAAAGAAGACTTAAATAGAAAGATATACTATACTTATGAATTAGAAGACTTGGTATTAATGTCAATTCTCCTCAAATTGATGAATAGATTGAACAAAATACCAACCAAATCCTAGGAGACTTTCTTGCAAAAATTGACAAGCTGATTCTAAAACTCCTAATTGATATGCAAAGAACCTAGAATAGGCAAAAACAATTTTGAATAATAATGACAAAGTTAAAAGTCATACCACCTGATTTCCAGATTTCTTATAAAGGTACAGTAATCAAGACAGTAGTATAGCCAGGATAGACCCATATAGATCAACAGAACAGAATAAAGGGTCCACTGCTCTCTCCCAGGCTGGCGGGGGTCAGGCGCTAGGCGCGGGGGGTGGGGCCCTCACTCCCACCCTCACCTTCCAAGAAGGAGGAGCCCCTGCAGAGGGAGTGCCAGACCGGGGCGGAGTGCGGGGGCCCCCCGGGGTGAGCAAGCGCCTAGGTGGAGAAATGGATTCAAGTGAAACGGAGACCCCAATAACGGAAATGAAGGGAGACAGAAGAAGTGTTTGAAAAGCTCCTTCCAGACCAGCTTGTCTTTCTTCTGGAGCATCTCTTGGAGCAGAAGACTCTGAACTCCCGAACTCTGCAAAGCCTCAAGAGGACACACCACCTCCCCCAACAGGATGCAGAGGGTCGCCATAGGTGGTGTGAACTCATTGTTAAGCACAAATGCACAAAAGCGTACAAAGACGTGGAGAGATTCCTCCAGGAGGATCAGGGCATGGGTATATACCTCTATGGGGAGCCAATGGTGAGCAAAGACGCCAGGCAGCACCAGGTTGCCCAACGTGCTTTGTGCTGACCAAGGAGCAGATGGATAGATCCTCAGCCGAGGTGGTGGCTGAGATGTTTTTCTGAAGAGGAAAGACCACAGTAAGATTCTTTTTCATGCATCTATGCCTAGCCCTGATGGGACCAGGATCTCATTAACCCTGGACATCACAGGAAGGGTAATGGGGCTGCTAAAGCCAGCAGCCAGCAGCATCCACGCCTTGGTGCTTCTCTTTCCATAGGCTGCTCTCCCTGGAACTCGTGGACGGCATGGTGCCTTTGTCCCCTGCCCTGAACTTGCCACCTCAAGATACTGAATCTGCACTGGATCTCTTCCCTGAGGTGAAGGCACTTCTTTCACACAAATGATGAAAGCTGCCTAAGATACATTGGAAAAGCTGCTGAACATTTTGCATCAATCCCCTCAGCATATGGCTGCATTTCTAGAATTCCAGGAAGTCACAGATTCTGTATCCTGGGACCAGCGAACACCATTTGATAGTCTTCTCTAGATCATTTCAGAAAGATTCTGCAGGATTATTTTGATTGATATGTCTGTTGTTTAGATTTTTCCAAAATGGTAATACCCTTGGTAAAAGGGCAGGGTAAAATCCAAGATGTATTAATAATAAAACATAATGGATTACTAAACAAACAAAAAAAGAACAGAATAGAGGGTCCATGTTGCATATATGGTCAACTGATTTTTTACCAAAGTGACAAGGATAATATTTTCAACAAATGATGCTGTCAAAATTGGATAACCTTATGCAAAAAAATCAAGTTTGATTCATTTTGTCATATACAAAAATAAATTCACAATGTACTATAGACCTACAGGTATTAAAATACTTGAAGCTGTTATGCAGCAGTTAAACTTAATTCCTGATATAGAGGGATTCCGCGGTGTTAAAAAATATGAAGAATTATATTCCTCTCTTAAATATTTATAATGTAAAATAACCGATTAAAAACTGAGAAATATGGGACGCCTGGGTGGCTCAGTCAGTTAAACGTCTGCCTTAGGCTCAGGTCATGATCCCAGAGTCCTGGGATCAAGTCCCGCATCGGGCTCCTTGCTTGGCGAGGAGCCTGCTGCTCCCGCTGCTTGTGTGTGCTTTCTCTCTCTCTCTGACAAATAAATGAATCTTTTTTAAAAACTGAGAAATCCAACAATAAACAAATCTCTTTAATTTTGTTTAATCCAGTAATACACAAATGTATTTGATCATGGAGCTCTTTATTTGCACATTAGTAATACTCTATGAAACACACTTTGGAAACCATGATTCTGTTCATCACTTTTGCTTTACTTCTGAACAATCTGATACTCAGAGACAGTAACTCACTTGACCAAGACCACTTGTCTAATGATGTCTCCAGGCATAAATTCTCTGCTCCTTGTATTATGCAACAGATTATCATTTTCATTAGATATGGGATAAGTCTTGAAGGTTTCATAAGCAAGTACTCTTTCTATTTCTGTGCTTCCTCTACTCCAGGGCCTGTCCCTGTTATAGCACTTATCATCATATAGTACAGTAATCTGTCTTCCCCATTAGACTGAGCACTCCCTCTGCCCAGGGAATGTGGATGGATATATTTTGTTTTGCCCAGGTAGTTCCAGTGACTAGAATATAGTGGAATCTCAGTAATTGTTCCACGAATAAAAGGACTTGGGGTGGGGGAAGGACTTCCATGTGAACAGCCCAATAACGAGAGTACAGATATCCAAGAGAAGAGCACAAGACTCCAAGTTGGGAAAAAAGATACTGAGGAACAGTGATCCAGGGGAGGGAGACAGGACTGAAGAAAAATTAAGAACAGTATTCTCACAACAAGGAATCAGGAAAGTAGTCACCAATGCAGAGAAGATATTTGGTTCAGGACAGCTGGTGCATTATTGCATAATCTCTAAATAATTAGCTATACTAAATGCCAAGAAAATGCTCTCCTCCATGCAAAAAAAATAACATATTATGACATAACCACATTAAAATAATTATTTCAGGGGCATCGGGCTGGCTCAGTAGAGCATGCAACTTTTAATCTCAGGGTACTCAATTCAAGCCCCACGTTGGGGTGGAGTGTGCTTTAAGAAATAGGTAAATAAATAATTATTTCAGTTGGGTAACACTGAATATCTATCATAAGTATCAGTTCAATATGTTGGGGGAAATCATTTCAAGCTTGTTACTCTCAAAATAAAAATCAAATATATGAAAACAAAATTACATCACAAAAAGAACATTATTGATCACAACAAGCTGTTAGCATACATAAGCTCATTTAGGTCTAATAACTACCCCGTAAGGTAAACATTTCCCTGTTCATTTTTAAAAGATTTGAGGAGGGGTGCCTGGGTGGCTCAGTCGGTTAAGGGTCTGCTTTCAGCTCAGGTCATGATCCCAGGGCCCTGGGATTGAGCACAGGGGCTCCTGCTCAGCAGGAAGCCTGCTTTTCCCTTTCCCTCTGCCTCTCTCCCCTGCTCATGCTCTCTCTCTCTCAAATAAATAAATAAAATCTTTTTAAAAATTAAAAAATAAAAAGATTTGAGGAACTAAATCTTCTCTTCTAAGAATCTTCATTCTGTCATAAGAATCTGGGTTGCCCCAATTTTCCCTCCAATAATTTCCAAAACCAAAGTTGCTCTAATGCGGTGAACTTCTCCAGTGACCTCAATTTTATAAAAAGAGTTTAATTTGTCTGACTCACATAACTTCTTGTTGAGCATTTAATAATGATAACAGGTGCATCATCTTGTTCAGGACAAACTGTAGGAATTCAAAACAGCTGCCTCTCTAAGGAGCATCCAAGACTTTTAAGAGTTCCTAATATGGGTTTTGTATCAAAATCAATTTGTAACTTTTCATGGGAAGAGAAGAAAAAGCGGAATGAACGCTTACAGAGTGCTTAATAAATTCCAGATATTGTGCTAAACACTTTAAAAAGCTTCCTGTATATAATTCTCATACCTTCCTTTTGAGATAAAATGGACCTTGCTTTCGGAATGTTTATCAAAAATTACGAGTTTTAAAAGTTAGAAAAACAAGGGACACAAATGGGATAAATGTTTAAGAATGGAAATTAGTCATAAATATACACAAAGTAAACTTAAAGACAGCACTACTACAGGAATAAAACCTAATTTAACTTTACATATAAATTTCTATTCATTTATATCACTCAGTAACATTTTAAATAATAGTCCACAAATATAAGGCAACTATATTGGTACTATTTCCTAACACCACTTGGAAATATTAGTTATGTTCTATTGTAGAAAACTAGTCACTTAGATGAGATGAGAGATCTTAAGATTAAGTTTAAATTGTAAAGTTAACCTATGATCTTCGCTTTGGAAAAAAGTAAATTTCATTACATTTACATTTACACAGATGCAGTCAAAGTCGTGTTCAATAACTCTACCGCAGGAAAGATTTATTATAACACAGTTCTAGGGGCGCCTGGGTGGCTCAGTGGTTAAGCGTCTGACTTCCACTCAGGTCATGATCCCAGGACCCTGGGATGGAGCCCCACACTGGGCTCCCTGCTCAGCGGGAAGCCTGCTTTCTCCCTTTCCCACTCCCCCTGCTTGTGTTTCCTCTCAAGCTGTCTCTCTTTCTGTCAAATAAATAAATAAAATCTTAAAAAAAACACACACACACAGTTCTATAGAGCAGGTGATGGTCCTGCCTCCTACCCAGCACTTAACAACAAAATTCAACCCATTAAAAGTAAGGGCAGGCCCTCTGGTTTGAGTTGATATATTTTTTTAGGTCATTAAGTTATTCCCCCCTTCCCCCAAAATTCCAAAGCAGTCTTAAAATAAAAGTGCCCAGCTCAAATGGCTGGAAATTCCAGCCCTGTACTGGCTTTCCTATAACTGACATTTCAGGTATCATAAACCATTATTAATCTGATCTTGGGAGGGGAATGGAAAGGGATGTTGAAAAAAATTAATATTCTTTTTGCATATAAGACCTGATCCCTAAATTCCTAATAAACAGCAGGATCAGAGCGTGACTCATGATTACACTTTTATCCTTTTTAACTGGTTAAATCAAATGACCCCTCTGGCATTCACATTTTAAATCTGCAAGTCTAGACATTACATCAAAATTTAGATGTCCAACTTGGGGAAGCTGGATGGACTCCAGTCCCAGGAACTACCACCCAAAACAGATGGAGTTCACGCTACCTAGTCTACACATCGCCTTTTTCCCCCCTTTTTCTTTCTTTCTCTTTGTGGAAACCTCGTCAGAAGTCCAAGATGCCGTGGAAAATTCTCAAAGGGCACTAAAGTCGAGCAGGTCGCTCAGCTGCTTGTTGATCCCTGTGAGCGGCCATGCGCTGCTGGGATTCATCTTTGGCCACTTCTTAGGAAGTCCTAAAGCTGCGAAAAGGGGCTCAGTAGGAGACCACCAAAGCCCAAAGTGGAGAGTGGGGAGATGAGGCAGCGCGTTAGGAAAGAGGAAGAAAGTTGGGGGCGCTGGGCTGATTTCCAACGTCCCCTACTCCTTCCCAAAGTAGTGTGAACAGGAAGCGGCAGAACCCGGAACGGGTGCAGGCTCAGTTCGGCGTCCCGCCAGCTGGGCGGCGAGGAGAGACGAGAAGTGACCCGTTGGCCCCGCAAGGATAGAATTGACAAGCTGCAGGGCGCACGTCTGAGGTGTTACAACCGCCTTATATCCCCAGGCAGGTGTGCAGTCGGAAAGCTCCCCTCTGCAGGTCCAAGGCGCGTTGTTACAAAGAAAACAAAGATACCGACCACTAGTTGTCACTCTCGCCTGGCCTCCTCCTGCCTTTGCTGCCCTGTGCGCGAGCGACTACCCCTGGACGCGCCGAGCCCACGAAGCCCGCTGCGCGCCAAAGTCACGTGTTCTCCCACTTGCCCGGGAGCCCCGGCAGCCGCCCGCGAGCTCGTGACCGTGAGTCGCTGCGCGGCTCAGCTCGCCAACGTGGGGCTGACTCCGAGTTCGGCACCCTGCAGAGGAGCGCGGGCCAGGGCCCCCCCCTCCCCCCGCCTGAAATTGCCTGCCACCCTCAGGTCGCATCCAACCACCGGGATTAAAGTTCCCCTTGGCTGGGTTTACTTTGCCCCAAAGGGCTCTGGGTCCGAGCGAGGGCGGAGGGTGCTCCCAGCCCGCCCCTTCCTCCCAGGACCAAGTGGCCGCCCCCCCCCCCCCCGGGACTTGAACTGGTGGGTCTGGGGCGGGCATTTGTTCCCTGGGGTGGTTTTAGCCCGGGGCTTGGCCACGGCTCCAGCTCTGGCGCCCTCTATGCCTGGAAAAGCCCCTAGTTAACCCCTTAGTCCCCAGCTCGCTGTCGTCACCTGCGCGGAGGAAGTAGGGTGGGTGGGGGGACGCGGAAGAGCCGGCGGGAACCGGGAGGAACCGCTGTGCGCGCCGGCACAAAGCCCTCAGTGGCGGGAGGGAGGGCTGGCGGGAGAGGCATGCAGGTCCCCTGGGGAACGCAGCGCGGCGGGCGTGGGCACAGCCTGCCTCCCGCTCTTCTCACTCCTTACTCCGCTCCGAAGAGGAGCCAGAAGGAGAAGCAGCAGCGAACGCATCTGGATCCATTGCCCATGCCACGGCTAGCTGTCGTCCCCCATCAAGCCGCGCTGGATGCTGGAGATTCATGCCCCGCGAGGTTGCGCTGCGCTCCGCGCTGAAGATGGGCGCGTGGGGGAGGGGAGGCCAGGCCCTGTCGGCCCATCTCGGCCCACTCTCGAAGTAGGTTTTGGTTGGTCAAATTCGTGCGGCACCCAATGCAGAATAAAGGGCAGAACCGCCCTTGAATTCCACAAAGCAGTGTGGGCTTCATGTTTCCACACACTACAATCACTCAACCCCCTCCATGTCCACAAATCATGTCCTCCCGTCCGAATCCTGTTCGGAATGCTCCACGGAATTTCGCAGTGGAACCAGTCCTTGGAAATGGATCAGAAAAATCCTTTTCATTTCACAGAGGTGAACAAGACAGGTTTTGTCACATAGCCACTATCTGGCACAAATTTTGAACTTGACTTGAGGAAGAAGCCTCAAACGGAGAAAGAAAACATTACTAGACCTCTATTATGTTCATTTCAGGGATGGAAGTAAGGACTTCTCCACTGACAACCAGTCACTTTTTCGGTCAGTGAATGCAATAGAACCCGTAAGGCCCAAGCAGAAGAGGCAGTGCAGAGACAGAAGACAATCCAGAGTAATAAATTGAAGGAAACAGCCATAGCTGAGGGCAACACCAGGACAAGAAGGAGCCATTGGTACTCTGAATTGGATGAAAACAGGGAGGTAGAGTCAATGGAAAATATATGGATATATTACACTTACAAAAGAAAGTGTCCGGGGGCCCTGGGTGGCTCAGTCGTTAAGCGTCTGCCTTTGGCTCAGGTCATGATCCCAGGGTCCTGGGATCCAGCCCCGAGCCCCACATCGGGCTCCCTGCTCCGCGGGAAGCCTCCTTCTCCCTCTCCCCTTCCCCCTGCTTGTGTTCCCTCTCTCGCTGTGTCTCTCTGTCAAATAAATAAATAAAATCTTAAAAAGAAAAGAAAGTGTCCGGCAGGGAAGGCAATTGTAGCTTGGGGGTGGGAATTTCCATGATATCAATGGCTTAAACCAAGACCCTGAGGCAGACTGACCCTATGGTAACTTCCCCAATATCCGCTTCTCCTTGTTAGTAAACACCTGCTGTTCTTTAACGTTACATCCCTGCCCTGAATCCCTTCTGATATGTGTGATTCCAATCTTAGCGAATTAGCACAATTCAAATCTAAATTAATCAGCATAATCCCATTCCCTGCCATTGATTGACTACGAACATGACCCAGTTGGGGCCAGTGAGTGTAGCAATTTCCTGAGGGCTTTGGGAAAAGTTTTTCTTTCATGTTCTGGAGGAGTTTCAGAGGCAATCCCCTCTTCTGCATGTGCTCAAAGAAACAAGGAGCTCCTGATACTGTGGGCAGCCATATCTCAACATAACAAAGAGCCAAGTTAAAATAAAGCAGAGGTCAAGAAAACATAGGCAGAAAGAGATCTGACTTTGGTGTCATTTTTGATCCTCTGAATAGTGGAATTTTTCATATCTATCATGGCCCATAATATTTTATTTTATACTTTCTTTTCCTTATTAGACTGCAAATTCCATCAGGATTGGAGCTGCCAGGCCTCTTTCTATAACATAACTAACACAGTAGACACTTCAGAAATTGGGGCTGAAATGATATCTATCAATCACATGACGTTATAACAGAAATAATTTTTATGCTGTAATACAGTCTTTGCATGTGCCATTGTTAATGTTTTTAATGACATATTTTGTTATTCCCACCAGTGGATTTCCTATAATAGCTCTGTCCACTTGGGACTAGAGGGAACAAGATGATGCAAAAATTAATAACAATCAAGTTCATGCCTTTAGTTCACAGCATGCCAATCACCACTGAACTAAAATCCAAGATTGAGATCTACTCTATCATAAGCCATGTTTAGCATTTGCCAGCAGTTCCAAAATAGAAACACCTAAATATCCATCAAATGATAAATACATCAACAAAATATGGTTTATCCATACTATGGAATACTATACAGCCACAAAAGAGGATAAAGTACTAATACATGCTGCCACATAGATGAACCTTAAAAATACTATGTTATGTGAAGAGGCCAGGCACAAAAGCCACATTTTGTATGGTTAAATTTTATGAAACGTCAAGCATAAGCAAATAAAGAGAGACAGCAAGTAAATTAGGGGTTTATTAGTGCTGAGGGGTGTTAGTGTTAATATGGCAATACTCCCCAAATTGACCTCTAGATTGAATGTAAGACCAGTCAAAACACCACCTGATTTTTTTCTTTTTTCAGAAATGGATGAGCTGGTCATAAAATTCATATGAAATGACAAAGGACCCCAAATAGCCAAAACAAATTTAAAAAAGAACAATGTAGGATTACCATTTCTCCATTTCAAAACATTCTACAAAGCTACAGTAATCAAAAGAGTGTGGTCTTGCCATAAGGACAGAAATATAGACAAGGGGGGGGCGCCTGGGTAGCTCAGTTGGTTAAGTGACTGCCTTCGGCTCAGGTCATGATCCCAGGGTCCTGGGATCGAGCCCCGCATCGGGCTCCCTGCTCAGCGGGAAGCCTGCTTCTCCCTCTCCCACTCCCCCTGCTTGTGTTCCCTCTCTTGCTGTCTCTCTCTCTGTCAAATAAATAAATAAAATCTTAAAAAAAAAGAAATATAGACAAGTGGAATAGAATTAGAGCCCAGAAGTAAACCCAGACAACTATGGTCAATTGATTTTTTACAAGGGTGCCACAACCATTTAGCGAAGAAAATTAGTCTTTTCAATGAATGCTTCTGGGACAAGTGATATCCATATACAAAAGGATGATTTTGTCCCCTATCTCATACTATATACAAAAATTAAAACGGCTCAAAGACCTAAAACTATGATTTTCTTAGGATGAAATATATGTATAAATCTTGACTTTGGATTATTCAGGTTTTTTTTTTTAAGATTATTTATTTATTTGAGAGAGTGAGAGAGTGAACAAGTGGTG
Organism: Callorhinus ursinus; assembly: GCF_003265705.2. NCBI lineage: Eukaryota > Metazoa > Chordata > Mammalia > Carnivora > Otariidae > Callorhinus > Callorhinus ursinus. The sequence goes on from NW_027397095.1 coordinate 4,366,297, forward strand.
GGGAGGGGCAGAGGAAGAGGGAGACGCAGACTTTCCACTGAGCAGGGAGCCCAATATGGGGCTCGATTGCAAGCCCTGGGATCATGACCTGGGCCAAAGGTAGTGGCTTAACCGACTGAGCCACCCAGGCATCCCGGATTATTCAGGTTTTTTAAATATGACACCAAAAACACAACTGACAAAAGGAAAAAAGTAGATAAATTGCACTTCATCAGAATTAAAAATGTTTGTGCCTCAAAGGAAACTAATAAGTGAGAAGACAACCCACAGAATTGGAGAAAATATTTTCAAATCCTATTTCTTATACAGGGCTAGTTCAGAGTACAGAAATAACTTCCCAAACTCAACAACAAAAAGAAAAACAATCAACTTAAAAACAATCAAATTCAAAGGACTTGAGCAGACATTTCTCCCCAAAGGCTAACAAACACACAAAAAGATGTTCAGCATCATTCCAATGCAAATCAAAACTACAATGAGATACCATTTCACATCCACCATTATAAGTACTCAAAAAAAGAGAAAATAACAAGTGTTGGTAAGAATATAGAGAAATTGGAACCCTTGTATATTGCAGGTGGGAAAGTAAAATGGTGTAGCCACTATAGAAAACAGTTTGGCAGCTCCTCAAAAATTAGAGGTATAATTATTGTCTCAGTCGGTCTGGGTATCTTAAACAACAGATATTTATTTCTCATAGTTCTTGAGGCTGGGAAGTCCAAGATCCAAGTACTGGCCAATTCTATTCCTGGTGAGAGCCCTCTTCCTGGCTTACAGATGGCTGCCTTCCTGCTGTATCTTCACATAGTTCTGTCTCCTGTCTCTTCTTATAAGGACACCAATCTCATCGTGGGGCTATACCTTTATCACCTCATCTAAAACCATTTACCCCCCAAAGGCCCCACCTTTTTTTTAAGATTTTATTTATTTGTTTGACAGAGACACAGTGAGAGAGGGAACACAAGCAGGGGGAGTGGGAGAGGGAGAAGCAGGCTTCCCCCTGAGCAGGGAACCTGACGCGGGGCTCGATCCCAGGACCCTGGGATCATGACCTGAGCTGAAGGGAGACGCTTAACAACTGAGCCACTGAGGTGCCCCCCACCAACTTCTTTTTTTTTTAAGATTTATTTATTTATTTGTCTGAGAGAGAGAGAGAGAGAGAGAGAGAGACAGAGCATGAGTGGGGGGAGGGGCACAAGGAGAGGGAGCAGAGAAGCAGACTCCACCCTAAATGCAGAGCCTAACAGAGGCAGGGCTCAATCTCACTACCCTGAGATCATGACCTGAGCTGAAATCAAGAGTTGGACGCTCAACCAAGCCACCCAGTCGTCCCCCACAAGCCCCAACTTCTAATACCATCACATTGTGGTTTAGGACTTCAACATATGAATTTAAGGGGGACACGAACATTTAGTCCATAACAATACCATATGACCTATCAATTCCACTTCTGGATATATATCCAAAAGAACTGATAGCAGGGACTCAAACAGTTATTTGTACACCCATGTTCATAACAGTATTATTCACAACGGTTAAAAGGTGGGAGTGTCCATTGACAGATACATAGATAAACAACTTGTGGTATGTGTGTACAATGAGATATTATTTAGCTTTAAAAAAGATAGATTTCTGACACATGCTACAACATGGATGAAACTTGATAATATCATGCTAAGTGAAAGAAGCCAGACACAAAGGCAACATTATATGATTCCATTTATATGAAATGTTCAGACTAGGCAAATCTAAAGAGAGAGCAAGTAGATTAGTTGTTTATTATGGCTAAAGGTTTTGCAGGATAGGGGAATGATTGCTAAAGACTATGAGATTTTTATTGAGGTGACATAAATATGTTAATAATAATTGGCTGTGGTGATGGTGTACATATAGAGAAATTGGTGCACATGTGTATGACTCTACTAAAAATTATTGAATTGTACAGTTTAAATGGGTGAATTGTATGTTCATAAATAATATATCAATAAAGCTGGTTTTTAAAAAGATTTTATTCTTAAGTAATTTCTACACCCAATGTGCGGCTTGAACTCACAACCCCAAGATCAAGAGTCATATGCTCCACCAACTGAGCCAGCCAGGAACCTGTGGTTTTTTTTTTTTTTATTGTATTGCTACATACTTGCATAGAACAAATGAAAGCAAAATTAAGAAAAGAACTGTATTTAAAATAGAGTCAAAACTGATTTTAAAAAATACCTAGGAATTATTAACCAAAGAAGTAAAAGACTTATACACTGAAAACTACAAGATATTGTTGAAATAAAGAAGACATAAATAAGAGGAAAGCCATTCCAGTTTCATGGACTAAAAGAACATGATGTTGTTAAGATGGCAATCTCCCCAAATTGATTTAAAGAGTGAACGAAAGTCTATTAAAACCTGCCCTTTTTTGCAGAGATAAACAAATCCTAGAATTCATATGGACTTGAAAAGTACCCTGAAGAGCAAAAATCATATTGAAAACATAGAGGAATGAAACAGAATGAAAGTACAGAAATAACCTCACACATCGATAATCAATTGATTTTCAATGAGGGTGCCACAACCTTTCAATGAGAAAATAATCTTTTCAACCAGTGGTTCTAGAAGAAATGGATATCTACGTGCAAAGGAAGGATTTTGCCCCCTACTTCACACCATAAGCAAAAATTAACTCAAAAAAGATCAAAGACCTAAATGTAGGACTTAAAAATCTAAAATTCTTGCAAAGAAACATAGGTGTAAGTCATGTTTCTGGATTAGGCAGGTTTTTTCCCACTCTTAGGTATACACCTAATGAACTGAAAACATATGTTTGTACAATAACTTGTCCATGAATGTTCATAGCAGCATTACTCATTTTTTTTAATGTAAACTCTAAACCCAACATGGGGCTTGAACTCACAACCCCAAGATCAAGAGTTGTGTGCTACACAGACTGAACCAGCCAGGCACCCCTAGCAGCATTATTTTTAATACAGGAAAAGTAGAAAGAACCCAGATGTCCACCAACTAGTGAATGAATAAACAAAGGAGGAAAACCCATACAATAAAATAGTATACAGCCATAAAAGGAAATGAAGTACCGCTATATGCTGCCACATGGAGGAACCCTGGACACATTTTGTGAAGGGAAAGAAGCCAGACACAAAAGGCCACATATTGTATGATGCCATTTATATGAAATATCCAGAATGGACAAATCTATAGAGATAGCAAGTAGATTTGTGTTTGATTGGGGCTGGGAGCCTAGGGGTGAAAGTGATGTAGCTAAAGTATAGGGAGTTTCTTTTTGAAGTGATAAAAATGTGCGATAATCCACCATGGTAAAGAAGACATGCAAATGGCCAATAATCACCTGAAAAAAGATCATTCGTCATTAGAGAGATACACATCACAACAATGAGATACCACTTCACACTTAGTAGGATGGCTATTTTTTCTATTTTTTTGAAAGATTTATTTATTTATTTGAGAGAGGTGAGGGAGGGGAAGAGGGAGAGAGAGAGAGACTCTCAAGCAGACTCCACACTGAGCAGGGAGCCAGACACAGGACTCGAACTCACCACCCTGAGATCAGGACCTGAGTTGGAACCAAGAGTCAGATGCTTAACTGACAGCACCACCCAGGTGCCCCAAGGATGGCTTTTTTTTTTTTAAGGAAACTAAGTGTTGGCAAGAATGTGGAGAAATTGGAACCTTCATGCATTGATGGTGGGAACATAAAATAGTACGGTTGCTGTGGGAAACTCTTTGATGGCCCAGCAAAATTCCATGCCTAGATACACACCCTAAGAAAAGAAAAACATATGTTCACACAATAACTTGTAACCAATGTTCACAGCAGCATTATTCATGATAGCAAAAAGTGAAAACAACCCAAATGTCCATCAAATGAAAGGATAAACCAAAGGAGGTATACCCATGGAATGCAATATTATACAACCATAAAAAGGAATGAAGTACCACATGGATAAACCTAGAAAACATGCTATATGAAAAAAGCCAGACACAGTAGACTACATGTTGTATGATTCCATTTATATGAAACATCCAGAATAGGCAAATCTGTAGAAACGCCTAACAGAATGGAGGTTGCTTATGGTTAAGGGAGAAAAAAAAGAGGTTAGGAGTGACTGCTTAATGGGTATGGGTTTATTTTTTAGGGTGATGAAAATGTTCTGACATTAGATTGGTGATAATTGCACAATATTTTGAATATACTAAAAAACATTGAATTATACATTTTAAAATGGTTAATTTTATGGTATGTGTACTACAACTCAATCAAAACTATGTTTTCTATACATGAGCAATATAGAAACAAATTAAAAAATTTTGCTTCACTTCTAATCCCACCAAACAGCCAATAAGGACTTTTTGGTATGTTTTCTTTCCCTTCTAATCTACATGTGTGTGTGTACATATATAACATGTATTTCAAAATTAAATGTGAGATCATATTCAAATACAATTTTACAACCTAATTATATTTTATAAAAAATTCATACCCTTGGGGTACCTGGTTGGCTCAGGCTGGGGAGCATGTGACTCGATCTCAGGGTCATAAGTTCAAGCCCCATGTTAGGTGTGGAGATCACTTAAATAAATAAAACTTTTTAAAAAGAGCATACCCTTACAATATGAATAGAATGGTATAATTAACCTCCATGAATCTGCTATCTGGGTCAACAAATATTAAACTCATGGTCAATTTTCCTTCATCTTTACTTCCTGATTAATTCAAAGCAAATCCCAGACATCAATTCATATTTTCCATAAATATTTCAGCATATATATAAAAGGTAAAGATACTTCTTAAAACCATAACAAGAATACCAATATTACAATTTTTGTAATAATTTTAATAGCATCAACCTTTCGGTCAGTGTTCAGATTTCCCCCATTGTATCATGAATGCTTTTGCTATGATTGTTTGTTCAAACTGGGATCTAAATAAGGTCTACACACTACAATTGTTTGATATATTTTAGGTGTGTTTTAATCCAGAGCATCTCCCTCCTTCTCTTTCAATGCATTTGTTGAAGCAATACTGGGTTGTCTGTCCTATAGAGTTTTCCATAGTCTGGGTTTTCGTATTGTGTCATTTAGTGTGTATTTATCCTCTGTATTTTCTGTGACTTATTATTTAGAGTTAGAGGCTTAATAGACTTTAGTTAGGTTTTTCACAAGAATACTTCATATGTGGTGTTGTATACATGCCATCAGGAGGCAATTATTGTCTGCTTGTCTTTATTTTGGGGAGGCTAACAGCCACTTAAGATCCCATCCTAGCTACAATTTTTCACTAAAGATAATAAAATTATGACATTCTATCATTTCTTCTCCATTTATTAACCGGACTACTTCTATAAAAAAAGGAAATGTCCTCTTATTAGTTATGTGGATAACCTTAGGAACAATGGGCATATGAAAGGTGAGATAAAGGGGACGCCTGGGTGGTTCAGTCAGTTAAGAGTCTGCCTTTGGCTCAGGTCATGATCCCAGGGTCTAGGATTGAGCCCCTCAAAGGGCTCCTTGCTCAGCGGAGAGCCTGCTTCTCCCTCTGCCTGCCGCTCCCCTTGCTTGTGCTCTCTCTGTCTCCCCTTCTCTGACAAATAAGTAAATAAATAAAAATCTTTAAAAAAAAGAGAAACATCTGCCTCTAAAGCGGGGCTTGCAAATAATGAGTTAAAAGGTGGCAGCAAACATGAAATAAAATCTCTGGAAGGAAAAGTATGTATATTTAATCCCTAATACTCATTAGCCCTTAAGGATGTTCTGCTTTCTGGAACTATAATCCCTTGACAGTCCCTGGACATTTCATCACCAGCCAGCTAGGTAAGACTTGGTGGGAATAAGACAACTGAAAGGTTTTTGTTGTTAAGCGTCATTGGAGGTGGCTCACTTTTTCATCTCAGCAAGAAGCTTTTATTTAGAAAACTACTCTCTTACTCCTAAGAATTATAAACAGAAAGTCACTCTCCCAACCACCCAAAATTCCCTATTTGGTTGCTTGGTGATATTTGTATTGGCTGAAATGTTAGAGTGAATTAAGCCATTTCAAACTTGGTATAAATATCAAGGCAATTGGTATATATTTTGGAGTACTAAAAGTTTTCTTTAATTTTTGACCATGATGCTTCTAATTCCTCTTGATACATTATAGAATCTCTCTCTTTCTCAGACAGAATGTTTGAAAGCTCTTTTTCTAAGACTCCTAGACATGGGCAATAGCTCTTTAGGAAGAAAACGAAGCATTCTCCAGAGAAATGCCAGCACATATTTTCATATTTTTTAATTTACTACATATTTTCTTTATTTACTTTAAGACTCATTTCATCCATATTTTGAAAGAAATGTAAGTCAGGTTCTATGAGATAAAGGTGCTTTTGATCAAATTTCATTAAGTAAAAGTAGTTGCAATTCATAGTGTATTTGGGGGAAAAAAAGACTTCATTCTATGGAATAGTTAATAGGGGAAGCCACTCACCCTTCAAATTTTAGAGACCCCAGGCATGGACTGCTTACAACAGAACTCAGTGTGCTTGAATCTATGTAGAGTTTACCGTTCTGCTGTCGTGCTCTCTATAACCTACCATGCCAAAACAGAAAACTGGTTTGCATGCATTCCTGTAGGCTATGTTAATTTTTCCTTTTGTTCAATTTGTTAATTGTAGGGAGAGGGGTATATGGATGAGTGCAGGTGCTGGATAAAATACAGGCCATGCTTATACTAAAAATTATTTATTGTTTATCTTGAAATTCAAATTTAACCATGAGTCTTGTATTTTTATTTGCTAACTCTGACAGCCCTACTTATGAGTAGAGAGTAATAGTGACTAATCTTTAGAAATTAAAAAGGACTACATATTGTATAACGTAAAGCAGCACTTCTTTATTTTTTTTTATTTTGAGAGAGAGAGCACTCAAATGGGGGTGGGGGTGGGAAAGATAGAGGGAGAGGAAGAGAGAGAATCCCAAGCATTCTCCTTGACCAGTACAGAGCCCAGTGCTGGCTGATCGATCCCACAACCCCCAAATCACGACCCGAGCAGAAATGAAGAGTCAGACACCTAACTGAATGAGCCACCCAGGCACCCCTAAAGCAGCACTTCTAAACTTTAATGTACATACAAATTATCTGGGGTGCTTGTTAAAAACCAGATTCTGATTCTGAGGATCTGGAGCAGGACCAGAGGATTTGCATTTTTAACAGCCGATGGCAATAATCCTGGTTTGTAGACCACCATTTGAGCAAGGCTGTGGTGGAAAATTGTGTGTGTGTGTGTGTGTGTGTGTGTGCACGTGAGTTTTAGCTGCCCAGCATCTGAACTCACTTTCCTTAGGGAATTCACCAGTGTATGATTCTTGGAGGAAAGTAGAGCCTGGTTTCCACTATGGAAGCTGATAAAAAGTGTCAAATACTCATTTTACCAGCCTGCTTTGCAGCCTGGATTTAGCTGTATGATCTACACTGGACCAATCAGAAGCCCCTACAAAGTGATCTGAATCAAGAATTAGTATCACATAAAAACAATGATGGCAGTGAGTTCTCTCTCTGACAAGAGCCACAGCTGTGGCCAAAATGAGTTCCCAGGGCAGTAGGGGTGGTGGAGGAAGGGGCAGAGTCCAGCATGAGCAAGAGCATCAGTAACAGCAGTCCTCTCGCAGGGCTGAATCTGCAGCATGATTTTAGGCATTGTTCCTGACTGCACAGCTCTGAACTTGGTTCCTAGTCCTTATAATGATTCTGTGAGCTGCTGGATTCCTTTCCTACCTCAATCACTCAGAACTGATCTTTGTGGCTTGAAACGAAGACCTCTGTCTGATCAAGCCAAAAGATCTGCCAAAGGCTAGTTGATTTGCATGGCCCTGTCAGTTGGCAGTATATGTGTGAGATACTATCAGGTCACCGCTCAGGTCATCTTTGCCTCACAGGGTGAGCTTCATTCTAAGAGAGAGGCAACCTCCACTCATGGGAAGGATATTTATTTCTTGGCATACATTTCTATGTCTCTTCTTTTATTATTCTGGTGACAATTGGTCTTGGCTTAATAGGACAAGCTTCATATATCCACCCTATCACTAACCAGTTATGTGATTTGGGCAAACCACTTAGTCCTCCGTTTCCTGTTAAAGGGGGACAAGGCTCCATGATTGTACTATTGCATTTATTCACATTATTTCATAATTATTGTTTTTTTTACAATCTTACTGAGATACAAAGTATACATCATAAAATTCACCCATTTCAGGTATACAATTTAACGACTTTTAGTAAATTTAGCAAGTTGTCCAACCATCACCATAACCCAGTTTTAGAACATTTCATCATCCCAGTGAGATCCCTAAGGCCCATTTACAGTTAGCTAATCCTCATATTCACCCTCAGGCCTGGGCAACCACTAATTTACTTTCTGTGTCTATAGATTTGCTTTCTCTGGCCATTTCAAATAAATAGGATCATTCAATCATAATTATTTGCTACACAGGTTTTTTCCTGCTATATATGAGTGCCCCAAAGGCCTGTGTCTAAGAGAAGAAATCAACAAAACTGAGAACAGAAAGACAATAATCAAGGAAACAAAGAGTTGGAGCTTTGAAAAGATCAGTAAAATTGACAAATTTCTAGCAAGTCTGACAAAGGAAAAAAGGCACAATTACCAATATCAGGAATGAAACAGGGAATATCACTACAGATCCTGCAGACATCAAAAGGATAGAAAAGGAATATTACAAAAAATTCTACACACCTATATTTTAGAATTTAGATGAAGTAGACTAGTTGCTTGAAAATCACAAACTACCAAAAGTCACTAAAGACAAAAGAGATATTCTGAATGTTCCTGTAACTATTAAGTAATACTAATTCATAATTTAAACCTCCTCAAAAACAAATCTCCAGTCTTAGATGGTTTTACTGAATAATTATACCAAACATTTAAATAGAAATAATACCAATTCTACCCAACATCTTCCAGAAAATAGAATAGGAGGTAACACAATACCAAAAAAGAACTTCAGAATAATATGTCATGAACTTAGACACAAAAATCTTCAACAAAACACTAGCAAACAAAATCTAATTCTATCAAAAGAATTATATAGCACAACTATGCGGGATTTATTCCATGTATGAAAAGCTGGTTCAACATTTAAAAATCATTCAAGGCAACCAACCATATCAACAGCCTAAAGAAAAAAAAATCCTCTGATCATATCAATTGATGATGAAAAGTATTTGTCAAAATCCAAACTCCATTCAGAATAAAATCTCTCAGTAAACTAGGAATAGAGGGAATTTCCTTAGATCATAAAGTACATATACAAAAACCTACAGCTAATATTATACTCAACAACGATAGAGCATCATACTTAACTGTAGAAACTGAATGCTTTGCCCAGGGGAGCACAGTCCGCCCATGTGGCTCCAAGAGTGTAGCTTTGGTCCAGTCCGCTCACCTCCCTCTGGCCCAGCCTCTGGGCGGTGGAGCGGCCCAAGAGAAAAATTTGTCCTTCTGCAGCGGGGGTACAAGATTCTGGGGCCCCAGAGACCTTGTCTGCTTGTCTGGCAGGATGAGTGGCAGGAGATTAGCCTAGGGCTAATGCGGAATCTTTTTAGTTGAGCAGCCTCGACTCCCATGCTTGCTCCCCTTCCCACTCAGCATCCTTTCTTCCACAGCCTTTCTCCTTTGAACCTCCTCCAGTTCTACACCCTGCCATCTGAACACCATGATATTTCTCTCTACAGTGAAAATGAATGAGCGAAGAGGACGTTTGTTAGAATAGTAGTTAGCATTTCTGTCAAGGTTTATACTAAACGTTCCACTGCTGTCCAGGCTTTCTTAACAGATTGCGTTTAAAGTAATGCCATGGAGACTTCTCAGTGAGGAGGGAGAAAGAATGCATCTCTCCTGATTCTTTAGCGACTCTGTGATGAACCCTTTCAGCATTCTTGAGTGTTCTCTATTAAGAGAATCTTAAACTGGTGAATTTCTCACTTGGTTTTCAGCTGTGGTCCATTCAGAGCATTTGATACATCTTTTACTTTTTATATCTTGGTGGGGGGGAAGCACCACTCCCTCCTGCACACATTTTCAGACTTATGAGCCACATTTGATGCACTTATTTGAAAGAGGAAAATATATTGTGCCTTGTTTTCTCACTTGCATTACATCCTCCTGAGACTGTGGCTGACCTGTAGCCCGTGGTGTTCCTGAATTTGATTGACATGGGTAATCAGCAAGCTAGTGAGAAAGAACAAAGAAAGTTATATCAAACAAGTACATAGAAGGACATCAGAACAATGGCTTCAGAGCCTGAGGACTTAGTGGACCACCCTAACTCTGCACAGATACCCTCTGGGACCTTGGCCAGGTTAGATCAACTGGATGTATCTTCACTTCTTCTTGGTAAATTAAATTAAATTAAACTCTTCTTACCATTCCTTATCTCACAAGTATGTTATAAAAATAAACTTACATAATCGAGGTGAAAATATTGAAGGTTTTACTTGGCAAGGGAAGGGAGTGGTGGGTGAAAGGAGCTCTCTGAATGGAAGATTTAGTAGAAGAAAGCCATCTGACCTTCAGTTTACAAGCCATTCATTTAATTAAATTCAATGCGCATCTATTGAGCACTAACTCTGTATATGCAGCATTTGGGGTTGTGTGCTATGTGGTTTTCATAGGAGTTATAACCCAGGGGAGCCATGCCAACACCTGTGCACTCTGACCTTCTCTTATGCCTGTGCCAGTTCCCAGCCCTGAGGCTGGTCCATTTTCATTCTCTTCCTATTTGTGCTCAAAGGCTGCAGAGCATTCTAAATACAGGCACAAAATGGTGTGGAAGTTGGGGCTCTCCACTTGAGCCTAAGTTGTGGGTTGGGATTCAGACATGTCTGAATACTCCAGGGACGGAGGAACCTCCTGGGAGAGCACATGTCCTCAAGGAAGAAGAAGCCAAACACAATAAGCTTGAGCCAAAAACAAAGACTAGGTCATCAGAAGGGAGAGATCCTCTGAGCCCAGTTCTGTCTCCTGGCCCCTGTCTGAGTCCAGAGGGCAGTGAGGTGGGATGGGGTGAAGAGAAAGAAGAGGGAGGGGGACTATAGGTAAAAGCTGAAGTATCTGTTTCAAACTTTTCAAATCCCAAACTTTATATTTATCACACATGCTCTCATTTCTTACCTTACTTGAAGGATCAAGGCATCAACACAAGTGCAAGCAATAGAATACCTGACTAGAAGTGACTTTTTAAAAATAAGAAATGTATTATCTAATAAAATAAGTTTGGGGGAAGATGATTCCAAGGTTGGTTAACTGAGTAGCTCAAGTACATAATTGAAGACCCAAGTGGATTTCTTCTTTCTACTCTGCCACCCTCAGCATGATGGTAATATCTCCTATCATCTCCTGTCAGGGCTACACCATGGTTTCAGCATTCCTTGGCATCAGATGCAAAGGGAGGCATCCATCAAGGAGGGACGATGCCTCCCAGGTCTGTGATTCATTCCTTACACCCTCTCTCTCAACAAAGGAAGGAAAAGCCTTTCAGGAGTCCTCTAGCAGAATTTCCCTTGGGTCCTATCAGGCAAAATTGTGTCATGCACCTATCCTAAACTAATTCTTTGTAAAAGGAATGAGACTAATCATAATGAGCTCCTCACGCTGAGGAGGAAAATCACCTTGCCAAAACATGTGGCAGAGTAGGCTCCAACAACATCAATTTTTTCCAGAAATAAGGAAAGGTGACTGTGGCTTAAGCCTCAAGTTCCTTCACCTTCCCTCTCCTCCACTTCAAAGGTTTGTACATACTTCCTTCTACTATAAAATCTTTGTGGATCTATCCCTCTTCATCACCTGTATATTGTTCTGTCTTCATCCAGATTCTGTACTATCTCAATCTGAGAGGTAATACCCCTCCATTTCAAGACCTGGCCCTCTGTGTACCTGACAGGTCCTTGACCTTGCTCTTGTCCTAGCCCCTCACAGTGATTCCTGAACCACACCTACATGCTGTTCCACCTGGCACTCCATAGCTGAAAATCAGAGAATATCTGAAGGCCTTTTATTTGTCCCAGAAGAATACAGATTTAAAGATTCAAGAACACTTTCAAACCCTATGAGGTGGGACAAGAATGGGGGTAGAGAGGTAAGGACCAAGAACATGCTTTATTCTTTCCTACCAGGATTCTATACACAAGGATTCTCTGTCCGATTCTGGTATGTAAGAGTATCATGTGGTATCCACAGCCTGTTTTGAGGCTCCCTCCTTTCTCCACCAGCCACAATCCCCTGGAAATTGAGTTCCACTCTAATTTTCTGTGTCTCATCCTGGAGATATGAGAATGACTGAGAATGATTTGGCTTGAACTTGAAACTTGTTCCATTTTCTTACACTCCATTGATGCGTTTATTCATTCAACAAATGTTCAACTCTGTTTCAAGAACAATATGCTGGGGAGACATTGGTAAATGAATCAGGGTTCCCAGCCTCATGGAGCTTACATTCTGGTGGAGGAAATTGTTTCTCTCACAAGACTTGCCTTGAAATTCATGGCTCTCCGGCAGGGACCAGAATGGAAACAAGACCTAACAGCAATGCTGAGTTATTAACTCTATACAGTATAACTCATATTTTAATCCTTCACAAACAGCTACTATTATTAGTCTAAAGTATTTTGATCTTTGTACAACTCATAGCATCGTATTTTTTCACTGAGGGCGTTGTTTCAGTCAATTACCGTTTCCAACAAGATAAACATTGTAGGGCGATGTACTTGTGGTACAATATGCTTTACTAACAACATGCCTTGTCATCTGGATGGGCTAGGCCAAGGATAGATGATTACAGCAAACAAGGAGCTTGTATCTGATCCAAGTTTATGTGCCATCAGAGTTGTTACCCTCTCTGCTCATGGTCAGGAATCAATCTGATTATTTAACAGAATAGTTTGTAGATGATTTTTTAGGGGATAAAGTATTTACTGTTACCCACTACCTTTTGGTTACACTTACTGGAGAATATATGGTAAAATAGAATTTTATTTTCTATTTTAATGTTTAAAAATTCACCCAAGTTTATCATTCCCTTTTTTTTTAAAGATTTTATTTATTTATTTGACAGAGAGAGACACAGCGAGAGAGGGAACACAAGCAGGGGGAGTGGGAGAGGGAGAAGCAGGCTTCCCACGGAGCAGGGAGCCCGATGTGGGGCTCGATCCCAGGACCCTGGGATCATGACCTGAGCCGAAGACAGATGCTTAACGACTGAGCCACCCAGGTGCCCCTATCATTCCCATTTTTGCTCAGAAAAAAAGAAATGTTTCACAAATGGTGCTACACTATATGGAAATACAATACTGCTGTTTTATATTTTCTACTTACGGTAGTTTTACTTCAGATGGTATCATGGACCCTTGGTTTCTAATTTATTCTGACAGTGTCCAAAGTGGAACTAAGCCAGTTCAGAAATATGAGTCTGAGAAGATGGATGTGAAATGAGAACATTTAAAGGAAATATGAACCCCGGGCAATCTGAATGAATTCCCTAGCACCTTGGTTCAGGAAAGAACTTGTAAGGGTCTTAATTCACTCACAAGGAAGTTCATGACCCCAAGCAAGTCACTTAATTTATCTCTGGGTCTTGGTGTCCCTGCTTTTATAACAAGGTTAATAGGACCAATAGTGCAACTGCACTTACAGGAGAAAAGAGAATTACACCCTTTCTGAAAGTTACTTGATAATTATCAGTCATCAAGAGGAATTTACTGAGCCTTGGGTGTACTCATCATTATATGCCCAAGGCCTACTAAGTACCTTACGTATAAATACTCAAGAAATCTTTGTTGCATGGATGAATGAGAAAATGAATGAATGAGCCATTTACTGAGTGCCAGGTCCTGTGCTATAGAAGATCTGAGATGCATCCCTGCCTTCAAGGAACTGATCATCTAGTCAAATAAGACATATATAGATAAGTTATTTAACAATTTAAGGTAGTAAGCACCAAATGAATGTTATAATTCATCATCTTCAAACTAGAATTTCCAGATTCTCTGCTTCATTATGAATTCTTCCCTAAAATTTATTTGCTTTATCTATGATTTTATTGCATAGAAGTACTTGAGGATATTTAATTAAAGACTTCCAAATATAGAAATATATTTCATTAGGATAAAATTCTGTAGAGAAGTAGAATGGAATATAAGTTCAAGGGGAAAAAAAGAAAGATATAAAACATTTCCATCACTTCCAAAATTTTCTCACGCCTCCATCTTGTGCATTTCTCCTTCCATCCCCAACTCCAAGCAACCACTGATTTTGCACATTGTTACTATAGGTTAGTTTGCATTTCTAAGATTTTATACAAATGCTATCACACACTACGTACTCTCTTTTCTAGCTTCTTTCACTCAGAGTGTTGATTTTAAGATGCGTCTATATTGTTCCATGTATTCATAATTTTTTCCTTTTTATTGCTGTATTCCATTGTATGGATATGGCCCGATTTCCATTGTATACCACAATTTGTTTATCCATTCATCTGTTGATAGACATTTGGGTTGTTCCTAGTTTAGGCTGTTATGAATAAAACTGCTATGAACATTTGTGTACAGATCTTAACAGGGACATATGTTTTCATTTCTCATGGTGAATACCTAGAAGTAGAATGCCTGGGTCATATGGTAGGTATATGTTTTTTTTTTTTATGGTAGGTTTATTTTAAACTTTTTTATTTGAGTATAGTTTACATACAACATTACATTACTGTCAGGTGTACAACATAGTGATTTGACAAGTTTATACATTATGCTATGCTCACCACAAATGTAGCTACCATCTGTTACCACACAATGCTATTACAATATCAGTGACTGTATTCCTTATGCTGTGCCTTTTATTCCGTGATTTATTCATTCCATAACTGGAAGCCTGTATTTCCCACTCCCTATCACCCATTTTGCCTGCCTCCCACCTCCCTCCCCTCAACTATTCATTTGTTCTCTGAATTTGTAGTTCTGATTCTGCTTTTTGTTTATTCGTTTTTTGGATTCCACATATGAGTGACATCATATGGTATTTGTCTTTCTTAGTTTGACTTATTTCACTTAGCATTAATACCCTCTAGGTCCAACCATGTTGTAGCAAATGGCATTATCTCATCCCTTTTTGGGGCTGCATAATATTCTTGTGTGTGTGTGTGTGTGTGTGTGTGTGTGTGTGCGTGTGTACCACATATATAAATACCACATTGTACATATATAGTATATATGTATATATACTTATATATACCACATCTTCCTTATCCATTTATTTATCATTGAACGCTTAAGTTGCTTACATATCTTGACTATTGCAATAAACATAGGGATGCATACGTCTTATTTTTTTTTAAATTTTTTTTATGGGGGGGGCTTAGGGAGAGGGAGGAACAGACTCCCAGACTCCCAGCCAAGCAGGGACCCCGACGCGGGGCCCAATCCCAGGACCCCGGGATCATGACCTGAGCCAAAGGCAGACGCCCAACCGACAGAGCCACCCAGGCACCCCAGGGAAGCATATACCTTTTTGAATTAATGTTTTCATTTCTGGGGCGGTAATACCCAGTAGTGTAATTATTGGATCATATGGTATTTCCACTTTTAATTTTTTTGAAGAATCTCCATACTGTCTTCTACAGTGACTATGCCAATTTACATTTCCTCCACATTCTTGCCAACACTTGGGGTTTTTTTTTGTCTTTTTGATTTTAACCATTCTGTCAGGTGTAAGGGGATATCTCATTGTGGTTTAGTACCATGTTGAAAAGAAGTGCTGACAGTGGCATCCTTGCCTTGTTTCTATCTTAAAAAAGTCATTCAATCTTTCACCATTAATTGTGATGCTACGTGTTGGTGTTTTATAGATGCCCTTTATTAATTTGAAGAAGTTCCTTACTATTTCTAATTTTCTAAAAATGTTTGTCAGGAATAGATACTGGATTTTGTCATGTGCTCTCTGCATCTATTGGAATAATCATACGGGTTTTCTCTATCCTGTTAATATGGTGAATTACAGGGGCACCTGGGTAGCTCAGTCAGTTAAGCATCTGCCTTCCACTCAGGTCATGATCCCTGGGTCCTGAGATCCAGCCCCGCATCGGGCTCCCTGCTTGGTGGGCAGCCTGCTTCTCCCTCTCCCACTCCCCCTGCTTGTGTTCCCTCTCTCGCTGTGTCTCTCTCTGTCAAATAAATAAATAAAATCTTTAAAAAAAACTATGGTGAATTACATTGATTGATTTTTAGAAGTTAAATTAACATTGTGTTCTGGGATAAACCCTCTTGAGTCTTGAAGTATAATTTTTATATCCTGTTTATTTTACTTGCTAATGTTTTGCTAAGGAAATTTGCCTCTATATTCATGAAGGATATTGATCTGCAATTTTTTTAAATATTTTTCTTTTTTTAAAGATTTTTATTTATTTGAGAGAGAGAGAGCAAGCACAAGCAGAGGGGAGGGGTAGAGGGAGAAGCAGACTCCCCACTGGGCAGGGAGCCCAATGCGGGGCTTGATCCCAGGACTCTGGGATCGTGACCTGAACCGAGGGCAGATGCTTAACCGGCTGAGCCACCCAGGCACCCTTTAAAATACTTTTCTTATGTTGTGGTATGAAGGTTATGCTAGCCTCATAAAGTGAGCTGGACAGTGTTTCCTCTTTTTCTGTTTTCTGAAAAATGTTTGTAAGATTGGTGTTATTCAGTAGTGAAGCCATCTGGCACTGCAGTTTTCTTTTGATGAAATTTTTTTCTAACAAATTCAATTTGTTTAATAGATAAAATGATATTCAGATTTTCTGCTCCTTAAGTCTATTTTGGTAAATTGTATTTTTTCAAGAAATTTATCCTTCCGGCTATGTTGTTGAGTTGTTGACATAATGTTATTCATAGTGTTTTCTTCTTATTCTTCAATGTCTGTAGGATCTGTGCTGACAACCCTTAGCCATAATCATAATCATTACTATATATGCCTTTGTCATGTATGTTAACATGTAATAGATTTATTATTGTTAAAACAAATTAATAAATAATTTTTAAAATTTTCACACATTTTACTTACCAGAATTTGGTTTAAGGAACACCAGTCCAAGATAACATGGTTCAAATTTCAGTTATTACCATATATGGACGTGTAAGGGAATACTATGCACAATTTATTTATTTATTTATTTATTTGAGAGAGAGAGAGAGAGAGAGAAAGAGCATGTGCAAGTGGAGAGACGGGCAGAGGAGGAGGGGGAGGGAAAGGGAGAAAAAATCTGAAGCAGATTCCATGCTGAGTGTGGAGCCCCACATGGGGTTCAATCTCTTGACCATGAGATCATGACCTAAGCCAGAACCAAGAGTCAGACACTTAACCAACTGAGCCACCAAGGCGCCCCTATGCACAATTTTACATGAACAAGTTAGATAACTTGGATGAAATGGGCAAATTCTTAGAAAGACACAAGTTATGAAAACGAATGCAAGAAAAAATAGAAAATCTGAATAGGTCTATTACAAGGAAAGAAGTTTATCTAGTAGTTCAAAATTTCCCACACAGAAAAGTCCAGGACCACATGGATTAACTGTAGAATTCTACCAAACATTTAAAGAATTAATACCAGTGTTTCACAAATGCTTCCAGGAAATAGAAGAGGATGTGATGTTTCCCAGCTCATTCTATGAGGTCACTGTTACCCTAATACGAAGACCGGAGAGAGACATCATATAAAAAAGGAGGAAAAGAAAAGGTCCCTATGGATATAGACTCAAAAAATCCTCAATATGACTTAAATTAATGGAAAGACATCCTGGAATCATGGGTTAGAACACTTAATATTGTTAAGATGACAATGCTACCCAAATGATCTACAGATTAAATACAACTTTATCAAAATTCTAACTGGCTTTTTTTTTCCAGAAATAGACAAGTTGACCCCAAAATTCATGTAGAAATACAGGAGACCCTAAACTGTCAAAAAAAATCTTGAAAAAAAAAAGAACAGTTGGAGAATTTACACTTGCTAATTTCAAAACTTAGTACAAAGTTACAGTAATCAGGGTGCCTGGGTGGCTCAGTCAGTTGAGCATCCAACTCTTGATTTTGGCTCAGGTCATGATCTCGGGGTTGAGGGATTAAGCCTTGAGTGGGGCTCTGCACTCAGAAGCATGGAGTCTGCTTGAGATTCTCTCTCCCTCTCCCTCTGCCCCTTCCCCCACTCGCACATGCTCTCTCTCTCTAAAATAAAAAATAAATAAATAAATAAATAAATAAATTTTTAAAAAAGCTACAGTAATCAAGGCAGTACAGTACTGGTATAAAGATAAATATAAAGGTCAATGGAATAGAATTGGGAGCCCAGAAATAAATCTTTGCATTTACAGTCAACTGATTTTTGACAAGAATATCAAGATCATTCAATAGGGAAAGAATAGTCCTTTCAGAGAATGGTGCAGGGACAACAGGATATTCACATGCAAAGAATGAAGTTGGTCCCCTAAGTCACACTGTATATAAAAATTAACTCAAAATGGATCAAAAACCTAAATTTAAAACCTAAAACTATAAAACCCTTAGAAGTGCCTGGATTAACTCAGTCGGTTGAGCATCTGCCTTCGGCTCAGGCCATGATCCCAAGGTCCTGGGATCAAGCCCTGCATCGGGTTCCCTGCTCAGCGGAGAGCCTGCTTCTCCCTCTCCCTCTGTGCTCTCTCACTCTCTCTCAAGTAAATAAATAAAATCTTTTAAAATAAATAAATAAATAAAACCCTTAGAAGAAAACATAGGTAAATGTTTGTGACCTTCGATTAGCCAGCAGATACGATACCTAAAGCATATACAACAGAATAAGAATATAAAGTGGATTTCATCAAAATTAAATTTTGATGCATCAAAGGACACTATCGAGTAAATGAAAAGACAACTCACAGAATGGGAGAAAATATTTGCAAACCGTAGAACTATATATCTAATAACAACCTAGTATCCAGAATGTTTAAAGAAGTCTTACAACTCAACAATAAAAAGATAGAGGTGTCTGGGTGGCTCAGTTGGTTAAGCATCTGCCTTCAGCTCAGGTCATTATCCTGGCATCCTGGGATTGAGCCCCACGTAGGGCTCCCTGCTCAGCTGGGAACCTGCTTTTCCCTCCCCCTGTGCCCCTCTTGCCTGCTCGTGCGCTCACTCTCTCTCTCTCTCTAATAAATAAAATCTTTAAAAAAGATAAACAATCCAAGTAAAAATGAACAAAGGATTTAAATAGACATCCATCCAAAGAAGATATACAAATGACCAATAAGTACATGAAAAATGCTCAAATGCATTAAGTGAATCAAAATTACAATGGGATACCAGTTTATATCCATTAGGATGGCTTCACACCCACTAGGATGGCTATAACAAAAACCAACCAACCAACCAACCAAAAACAAAAAAAAAACCACCAAACAAACAGAAAAAATAAACTATTGGCAAAGTTGTGGAGAAATTGGAATCATAATAAATCCTAGTAGAAATGAAAGGTGGTGCAGCCACTGTGGAAAATATTGGTAGTTCGTCAAAAAGTTAATCAGAGTTACCATATGACTCAGCATCTACACTCTTAGGTACATACCAAGAAAATTAAAGAAATGCATATATGAATGTTCATAGCAGCATTATTCATAGTAGCTAAATGTGGAAACAACCCAGTTACCCATCAATTGACAAATGGCTAAATAAAATGTGCTATATGCATACCATGATATATTATTCGGCCATAAAAAGGAATGATGTATGTGCTACAACATGGATGAACCTTGAAAATACTATTCTAAGGGAAAGAAAAGCCAATCACAAACAATGACACATTATATGACTCCATCTATATGGAATGTCCAAATCAGGGAAGTCAATAGAAACAGAAAGCAGAGTGGTGGTAGCCTAGGGCTGGGGAGTAACTGGTAGGTGGGTAGGGGCATGGCAGTTAACGTGTATGGGGTTTCTTTTGGGGTGATTAAAATATTCTAAAATTGACTGTGGTTATGATCACACATATCTGTGATTGTACTAAAAACCATTGAATTGTACAATTAAATGGGTGAATTGTATGGAATGTGAACTATATCTCAATAAAGCTTTTTTTGAAAAAGTCTTATACACAGTGTTCATAGCTGCATTATTTATAAGAGCCCCAAAAGTGGAAACAACCCAAATATCCATCACCTGAAGAATGGATAAACAAAAATATGGTGTAATCTATATGATGGAATATTATGCAGCCATAAAAAGGAATGGAATACTGACACATGCTACCACATGGATGAACCTACCTCAGAAACATTATGTTAACTGAAAGAAACCAGATACAAAAATCTACATATTGCATGATTCTGTTTATATGCAATGTGCAATGTCCAGAAGAGGCAAATCTGTAGAGACACAAAGCTAATTAAAAGTTACCAGGGTATGTGGGCAGGAGGGAATTGGGAATGGCTTTAAACAAGTATGAGGTTTCTTTTTTGGGATGAAGGAAATGTTCTGAAAGTGATGATGGTTACATAATATTGTGAACATATTAAAAACCACTGTGTTGTACACTTTAATTTTTTTTTAAAGATCTTATTTATTTACTTGAGAGAGAGAGACAGAGAGAAGGGGAGAGGGAGAGGGAGAAGCAGACTCCCCACCTAATAGGGAACCCAATGTGGGGCTCGATCCCAGGACCCCAAGATCATTACCCGAGCCGAAGGCAGATGCCCGACTGACCGAGCCACCCAGGCACCCCTGTAATGTACACTTTAAAATGGTGAGTTTTTTTATGTGAGTATCTCGATTTTTAAAATTGCCCCAAAAAGGCTAATAGGAGTAACTCCTCATTTAATGGCAGTCCTGAAAAGAAAAAAAATAACCAGTGGCCAGATAATCAACAGAACCAACAGACTGGTTATAGCTCTTATAAATAGTGCAGCTATGAACACTGTGTATAAGACTTTTTCAAGCTTGAGGAGGAGTTTTAAGGAGAGTCAACCATTCAAACAATTTCCCATGTGTTGACTCCATTCTCACCAGGCATCCTTTTTATTATAGTTTGGCTTCTGTGTACATTTCCTTTTGAGAGAAAATTTGCTGACCAGGGTTTTCTGGTCTTCTTGGTTGTTATATTTTCCATGAAGAAAGAATAACATGGATTGGAAGTTTGATTTGGTTTATAAATGTTTTCTGATCATCCCACTTTCCATATTTGTTATTTTGATATTCTGTTTTTCCTGTAAAGCTTATTTTCAGGACCAGTAGCAGGGTAGTATAGATGAGAAAGAAGAAACTAACTCAAATAGAAGAATTGGTAGGATTCAGCAACTGACTGAACTTACGTGTGTGTTCAGGAACTAATGAAGCAAGATTTTAAATCTGGGTAATTTGAGAGCGGGACCACTGGTGCCATAGACCTTCTGAAGGTCTGTTGGGAGAAGAAACTTTTTTACTCTTCAGAACACACATGTTTAGAAAATGTTTGTGCGCAGTATCTTGGCAAATGTTTTTCTTGTAAATGTATATTTTTCTTAACATTTTAATAACTATTATAGATATCTATATGACAAGACTAACAGAGTTGCAAGTGAAGTTATATTATTTAAAACAAATTTGGTGAAATTAACCAATAATTCAAATAATCTGACTTTTATTCCTTTTACTCATCTGGTTTATGTCTTTGCCTCTCAGGTACAGTACTTCTTTTTATTGGTGTTCCCGTCTCTTACACTCAAGGAAGACCCAGAATTCCCATTTTCAACGTGGGCAGCCCAAATTCCAAGATTGCAACTCAGGTTGAACAATGGATTCACTGAGGAGATGGGCATCAGCGTGGTACCCTTACCCTGCCCCTCCCCCCACGATCCGTGGCGCAGAGTCCACCGCCAGAGTGCCTCTGCCTTCGAGAAAGTGTAAGACCACGCACATGTCCGCGCCGCCCTCAACAGTCGGTTAGAAAAGAAACCCGGATGTGCAGGGGCGGGGAGGAGTTGGCGTCTACCCATGAGGCAGTGCGCGTAGTTATATACTTTCGCCTCGGTCTGAGGCGCTCATTCCGCGCTGGGAGTCGCCGCGGCAGCCGCCGTTTCTGTGGCTGCCGCCTAGTGTCTTCGCGCTCCTCCCTTTCCTCCTCCTCTTTCTCCTCCTCCTTCGAGTCCCAGTCAGGGCGACCTGCTCTGCTCACGGTAAGTGATCCCCCGCCCCCGCCTGCTTCTCGCTGAAGCCGGCAGCGGTTGTGGCACACGGCCGTGGCCGCATTGCTCTGAGGGTGGCGGCGCCGGCTTGAATCTGAGGGGGGCAGGTTGAGGGTCCGGATGCCGGCGTGTGTTGCTAGGATGGCCCAGGGAGCGGGGGAGGGGACGAACTTGGCGGCGCGGTGGCGGGTGGGCCACCATCTTGCGCCAGCCCCGGCGGGGGAGGGATCTCGGAAAGGTAGCTGCTCGGCGGCAGGGTTTGGTGGCCCGCTAAGGCCGTTGGCCGGGCGGGCCGCCGCCGCCGCCTCCTCACCACCCAGGGCCTGTGCGTCTTGTCAGTCCTCAGCCTGGTTTTGGCTTTTCTTTCCGGAGGCAACTCCCTTTGGTCTTTTGTATATTTGATACCAATGTTTGGTGAGACCCGCCCACCCTCAAGTCTCTTCAGTCTTAAGAGACCACAGAAGGTTCTGAACTTTCTGGCTTCTGGGCCTCTTGGGCCCCTCCTTTTCAGTCCCGGTTCCCCCGTCCAGGTTACTGGTCATTCAGTGCTGATACCCTTGTTCTTGCCAAAGGGACTGTGCTGCTTGTTGTAGAAATCGTGCTCCATTCAGTTATTGTCTAGAAGAGAAGAGCCCTGAGGAGAAACGTGGAGTTAGATACAGAATTTTTTAACAGTGAGATTTGCACGTTTGGCTTGGATGGAAAAAATTATTTCATTTTGAGGTTTTATCCTTCTCTAGACACAGAGGGAGTTCCTCTTAAGTTATCTCAGTTTTAATGCTTTTTTAAAGGAGAAATCATAGAAGAAAATGTCAAGTGAGCCAGCTTCTGCAAGCACAGGAGATCTTCATCCAGGGGATTGTCTTTGTTTGCAAAGATTTTTTAGATGTGTTTTATTTTTTTTTTTTAATCTGTGAACTTAAATTTTGCCTTTATTGTTTTCAGGTTTGGACTGAATTTTAATGTGTTTTTGTGCCATTAAAAATAAAATTGAAACCAAGAAATAGAGTTTCAAACTACAAAAGTCTCTTAGCATTTGTGAGATGTCCTGATTTGGGGGTTAATGTAAAAACTCAAGTTTAAGCAGAAACTTTACTGAGCTTATGAGGGAATTGGTTTGCTTATAAAATTAAGTTAGGGCTGTGTGCCCTTGGTGCTTTAACATCGGTACAAATTCCGCTATAATTGCGTCTTTCATTTGTATAGTCATTGATAATTGGTCCTTTTAAGGTGAGCTGTGGAGTGTTGGTAGAATTGCTTAGAAGGTGGGAAGACAGCCTCAAGGAGAAGACTTTCCCTGAGGCAAATTGGATAGGAAGTGATAGAACCAGTTCTTGAACCTAGGTCTTCTGACTTCTCCAATGCACAGTTCACTGTATCATGCCGCACTTCTAATGGGAATGAGGTGGTCAAGGAGAATAAGCAAGGACACTCACCTAAAAAAATATGGGAGCTATTTTTCAATTCCCCTTTCCTTTATATTTTCATTTTTAAGACTTAATATCTTTTCAACTTTTTAGTATTTAAATGATATCGTTATTATTTCTAAGCATGTTGAAATGTTGAAGAATAGCCCATTCTTCCAATAGCTCATTTTTCCATCAGAAAAAGTTGTCATGTTGAAGGGCTCCAAATTTCAGCTTCCCTGTTTAACCCATTTCCTCACTTAAGTTTTCTAGTCCAATCTGATTTCTTCAGCCCAGTGTTTTACTACCCAGCACCAGCATTTTTAGTAGAAAAGGAGAGTTAAGTGGAAAGAGTATATAATTCAGTATCCTTGCTTCTCTCTCATTTGTTTTCTTTATTAAAGAGGACATTTAGAACCATATCAAAAAAATTGTTGCTGTTGTTATACTAATTGGACAGGAAAAATATTTAGCTGAAACGTGATTTTTGTGAATAGAAAGTAATCCATAGTTTAGTGACTGGATATAGGAAACATATTGAAAACATAGTTTGTTGTTTCAAAAGTAACTTTTCAAAGAACAGATATTTATGATATATTGAGTAATTAAATATACAACGCTGAATATTTTTTCTGTCCTCCCGCTTCAGGGAGGGACTTGAAAATGTTTGGTTTTCATAAGGTTTTAAATAATGACTCAGGAAGACATGGTTTACTCAGTAATTTGTATCAAAAATGTGTTTTTGATTCATTCTCTGCAAAGCAGTTTTATTTTAAGGAGTGGTTTTATTAACCCTCAATATGTCAAGGAAAATAGTGATCTCTATGTATCATCTGGATAAAATGGACCATTTTATTTTATTTTTTATATTTTAAGTCCTTTTACAAATAATGTACATAAAAATAAAGAAATAGTGAAATCAACTTTATTAGATATTTAATAAGGATTGAAACATGGTGTACTTCTTTGTATATATTCAGAAAAAAATACATTTTGGAAGCTGATAAAGAATCCAGCTGTCTTTTATTAAACAGATATTAAAGACATTTGCAAAAATGTAAATCAGTGCCACTCATTAAATTTTTTGTTTTAGAAAATGGTTATTTTCATTAAAATATTTATATGAACATGTAGTGGCCTTATTACTTTAAATAAATTAATACATATTTAATTTTTTCTCATTTTCAATTTCTAATATGGTAAGTATCAATAGATACAATCCATATAAACAAGCTCATTTGGGTCTTCAGGTTTTAAGAATGCAGAGAGGTCCTGAGACATCCTGAGACCAAAAAGTTCGAGAACTACTGGTCTGGTGTACATTATTGGTGACAATATCTTAGCAGTTCTTTACATCAACTAGGATTTTGTTTTCCTTTAGTGTTTATATTCATCAACTTGTAATATGACTTCCAGTAAAGAAGGAAAAGTTGAGTAAAATAATGTAAAGTACGGTACAGTAATTTTTCTTGTGCTTTATTTAATCTTCCTAATAATGCTGCAAGGAAGATACTACTGTTTTTACTTTACAGGTAGTATAACTAAGCTCAGAGAGATTGATTAAACATCCTGTAGGTTTGGCAATCAGAAAGTGGTAGATTCAAAATTCCCAGTTATTCAGCCCTTATGTCAAGTGTTTTCATCATTGTACTCTACTCTTTTATTTGACATTTTCCATAGTGGATAAGTTTTGTCCCTATAAAATGTGAATTAATTAATAATACTTCCTGAGATTACTTTAGTAATTAGTGATCATAGAATATCTTATGAAACTTATATAAAATATTTATTATATAATTTGGCTTTGAAAAGCCAATTATTTTAGTCTTTTCTGCATATGAAGTGCAATAAAAACATTCTTATAGGTAAAATCTTTACCTTGAGTATGATATAAAAATTACTTTGCAGAAAGTAAATTTTATAGCACCCCACCCAAAAAACTAACATAAAAGAAAATGTTTTAAAATATAAGCAATCTTAGCAAAGTATTATGCTAATGAACTTCAGTTGTAGTGTCAACTAGCTACTTTCCACAAATAGATGAAATCTGAATGTCGACAGAGGGAAAAAAATGAAAACCTAAATAAAATAAGGGGGAAATAGGAAAGTTATTAAATAAATATCTTCTCAAAATATGCCAGGACTTCATGTGTTCAGACTTGCAAAAAAATAAGTCCCACAATGTAAAAATTTCTTAAAAAAAAAAAGATGATGAGCCTAAGTTTTCCTTCTAAGTTATATGTGATTTGTTCCCAAAACCTGGTTTGAGAGTTTGAATTGTTTAGGTGTCAATGAAATTGTCTAAGGAATTAAGGTATATCCCAGTGTTCCTTGCATTTGAGTACCGTGGCAATTAATTTCTGTTATAAGAAAACATTTTCATAGACATCTTCCTACTTAAAGTGTTTAAAATAGGGGCGCCTGGGTGGCTCAGTTGGTTAAGCAACTGCCTTCGGCTCAGGTCATGATCCTGGAGTCCCTGGATCGAGTCCCGCATCGGGCTCCCTGCTCAGCAGGGAGTCTGCTTCTCCCTCTGACCCTCTTACCTCTCGTGTTCTCTATCTCTCAAATAAATAAATAAAATCTTTAAAAAAAAAACTTATTTGTAATTTAACAGTTCATCAGATTTCTTCGAGTAATAAATGCTTAATACGTTTCAGAATTTTATGTACTAAATTTGCATTTATAATTAGGTAAAGTCAGTAGCATATGTATATCAAACATATCAAACTCAAAAGGTAAGCTCTTTGTAGGAGAAAATGATTAAATGTGAATACATTTAACAAATCCACCCTAATAGTAGGTATCTTTATCTTATAGGGCAGAAAACTAAGACTTAACTTGCCGTCTTCTCTGGAGTCATATGGTGAGTTTGCTGGAGATCAAAATTAGACCCAAAGATTTCTAAATCCCAAGTGTCATGTTTCAATATTTGGTGTTAAAGTAACTCATAAAATTGATTGATGTCATGTGTTGGTGCTTAGGTGACTCTGCAACTTGATGGACGACGACAACCCTTTTCAATCAAAAAGTAAGTATTCCTGCTGCAAGTGATACTAGTATGCATGGCTTTTGTACTGATTTACCTTCATGACAGAAGGTAAAAGAAACAGAAGTATGCACATTTTAAAAAAACACTTAAATTTATTAAAGTAATGCATGCTCATAGTAAAAAAGAAAATATACAATAAAAATGTCAGTAAAGTAGAAATGAAGTGTTTCTTCCTGAGCTTCAGAGATAACTACTATTATTGGTTTGGTACACATAATCACAAGCTTTTTTCTTTTTTTTTAATTTAAATTCAATTAGGCAAGGTATAATACATCATTTTTTTTAAAGATTTTATTTATTTGACAGAGAGAGATAGCGAGAGCAGGAACACAAGCAGGGGGAGTGGGGGAGGGAGAAGCAGGCTTCTTGCCGAGCAGGGAGCCCGATGCAGGACTCGATCCCAGAACCCTGGGATCATGACCTGAGCTGAAGGCAGACACTTAACGACTGAGCCACCCAGGCGCCCACATCATTGGTTTTTTTATATAATGTTCAATGTTTCATCAGTTCAATATAACACCTAGTGCTCATCACATCACGTGTCCTCCATCCTTAATGCCCATCACCCAGTTATCCCATCCCCCCACCCACAAATTTTCTTCTATGCATAGTCAAAAAATTTCTAAATAAGACCATACTATATATGCTATTATGTGCCTTTAAAATTTTTTTACTCAACAATCTATCTTGAATATATTGACAGTGGTAGTACCCCGTTAAAAAGAATGAGGAAGATCTATGTGTCAGACATGGTATCAAGACCATGGTATCAACATAGATATAAATTATTTTTTTATTCTCTATATACATGAGTGTCCCTCATTTTTTTTAAATTTGGCATTGCCTGACTGCCTAGTTTCTTAGTTCACTGATTATCATGTTAAGTGCTGATGCTTATCCAGTAGACTACTATGTATAGGAGGAGATACAAAGGAAGAAGAAAATAAGTTCTTCACTCTTCCTTTGGATCTTACTTTGGTGTTAGACGTGTACAGTAAAGAAACACACTTTAAGAGGGGTGTCTGGGTGGCTTGGTGAGTAGAGCATCTGACTCGATCTCAGGATCATGAGCTCAAGCCCCACATTAGGTGTGGAGCTGACTTAAAAAAAAAAACCACATTAAGAAATAGTGAGCAATTTGAAATTATAAATAGTAAATCTTGAACCGTATGGTATAGAATGCCAGTGTAGTAAAAGGTGGAAGAAAAACAAGGTCTACTGGTTTACTGAGGAAGTTGTAACTGAACCAAGAGTTGGGAATTAAGATTTTGTTGAGTATTTACTTGAGGTTAGGTTAGGAACTTTATATGACATTTTTCTCAGTCTACATTGCCACTTCTATTAGGTAGATATTGTACCCATATTAGAGGTGAGAAAACAAGATCCAAGTAATTTCTCCAGAGTCACGTGATTAGAAATGGTGCAATGGAGATTTGAGCTATTCACTTTGATGTCAAGTCCATGCTCCTTCTACTATACTTGAATAACATGGACAATATAAGGTAAAGAGGAAGAATATTTTAGTTAGAATAAACACTACAAAGGAGGACTCCAGAGGACACAATGAGGATGGTGTTTTCAAGTATTCAGAATACGCAAATGCTAAACTGAGTTACTGTTTTAATTATTTGACTTAGACCATTCTGTGTATGTGTTTTCGAAGTAAAGTTAGAAAAGAAAGTTCATAAAACTGGTTACATTTGGAAGGGTGAGAAGGTTTTTGTTTTGTTTTGTTTTATGGTAAGTAGAGCACTAAACATTAAACAACATTATGCCAAGAAATTATTTTGGCATACCTATATAGATGAGGAAATTAAATAATTTTAAAAGAATAGTGCCGGGCGCCTGGGTGGCTCAGATGGTTAAGCGTCTGCCTTCGGCTCAGGTCATGATCCCAGGGTCCTGGGATCGAGTCCCGCATCGGGCTCCCTGCTCCTTGGGAGCCTGCTTCTCCCTCTGCTTCTCCCTCTCTCTCTCCTCCTCTGTCTCTCATGAATAAATAAATAAAAAATAAATAAATAAATAAAAGAATAGTGCCTATTTGGTTTTTTTTAAAGATTTTATTTATTTGAGAGAGAATGAGAGAGAGAGCATGAGAAGGGGGAGGATGAAAAGGAGAGGCAGACTCCCCACTGAGCAGGGAGCCCGATGTGGGACTCCGTCCTGGGACTCCAGGATCATGACCTGAGCCGAAGGCAGTCGCTTGAACCAACTGAGCTACCCAGGCACCCGAATGGTGCCTATTTGTTATGGTGTTTCTTTTGTAAGCCATCCCCAAATCATTGTTTTCACACACGAATTTTGAGTCAAAATTAGAAATGACATTTAATCTAGTAAAATCACCTTTAGAAATGATTGCATTAAAAAAACAAAGATATCATTGTCTAAGAAAAACAGATGATTATTGTCTAAGCCAGAATCCTGGAATTATTATTTTGTTTTGTTTTGTTTCCTTCTAGTTGTTCTTCCACCCACATCTCACTCCATATATCTAGTACCACTTGTATTCATCCCCATTGCTATTATATTAATTTAGGGGCTCCCTTAATACTTTTTTTAAGATTTTATTTATTTGAGAGAGCGTGTGAGCACAAGTGGGAGAGGGGCAAAGGGAGAGGGAGAAGCAGACTCCACTGAGCAGGGAGCCTGACATGGGGTTTGATCCCAGGACCCTGGGATCATGACCTGAGCTGAAGGCAGTCGCCTAACCAACTGAGCCACTCAAGCACCCCCCTCAATATTTTTTTAAAAGCAGAACAATGCATGCATAGTTCTAAAAAATAATCTGAAAGTTATAAAGTTGCATAACCACAGTTTCTTGAAGGGTAAGAGTGAGAGAGAGTGGTGTGTATGTGTTCTGGGCCTGTTACTCCCTGTTTTTGCAAGGCATTCACTTTCAATATTTTAGCTTTTTTTTCCTAATAATTTCCATATTTCTAAATTAAAAAAAATTTTTAAGATTTTATTTGAGAGAGAGAGAGAGAGCACAAGCCGGGGGGGAGGGGGGAGAAGCAGAGGGAGAAGCAGACTCCCCGCTGAGCAGGGAGGCCCAATGTGGGGCTCGTTCCCAGGACCTTGGGATCATGACCTGAGCCGAAGGCAGATGTTCAACTGACTGAGTCACCCAGGCGCCCCTCCATATTTCTAAATTTTTAAAACACACATACTCCTGTCTCTTAAATCATCATTTTCTTGCCATTATCTAATAATTTTTCTATCAATGGAACATGATGATTTTAGTTTTCTTACACTTACCCCTCCCTCTAAGCATCTCCCACTGCATTTATATCTCAATTTTTGGTTAAATCATCTTAAATGTTTTTATTATAATGGCCATAATAAATATTGTTCACTGATGAGTGTAGTGCTATGGTATTAATATGTTATGGATATATTCCCTTTTTCTCTTTTTTGTATATACCCAGATACTTAAATTTTTAATTTTTTAAAATTTGCTAAATTTTATTTTATTTTTTATTGAAGTATAGTTGACTGAATTTGCTAAATTTTATTAAAGTCTATAGCCAAGTCTTCTTAC
This sequence comes from Callorhinus ursinus, assembly GCF_003265705.2. NCBI lineage: Eukaryota > Metazoa > Chordata > Mammalia > Carnivora > Otariidae > Callorhinus > Callorhinus ursinus. Next base: position 4,396,521 of record NW_027397095.1, read on the forward strand.
ACCCTTCCGTAGCCTCTTAACTCAATTTTCTACATGGTAAAACTTGTCAGGTAATCTAACATTTTAATTTTTGAATGTGTGTGTGTGTGTGTGTGTGTGTGTGTGTGTGTGTGTGTGTCTGTCTGTCTGTGTGTCTGTGTGTCTGTGTGTCTGTGGTCTCCTGGAGACATTCCTCCTGGGAGTCATGTTCTCTTGCTCTACTCTGGCTGGTTGTTATCTAGACCTATCGAACAGCTATTATCCTGGGACTTTCCTTTGTCTTTGTATTGTATTGAATGTCATGTTTTCTGCATTCTGTATCTTCCTCTTTCTTTTTTTTTTAAGATTTTATTTATTTGAGAGAGAGAGAATGAGAGATAGAGAGCACGAGAGGGAAGAGGGTCAGAGGGAGAAGCAGACTCCCTGCTGAGCAGGGAGCCCGATGTGGGACTCAATCCCGGGACTCCAGGATCATGACCTGAGCCGAAGGCAGTTGCTTAACCAACTGAGCCACCCAGGCGCCCCTCTTCCTCTTTCTTAAGTCCCATATTTTGGTGGATTCTTCCTAAGAAAGAAAGGGTGAATGGGGGGTAAATTTTGCGTGATGTTGGTGATCTTTATTTTTGATGAAAGAATATGTACCTCTTGCTTGATGAAAACCTTGGCTGGTGGGTATAGAATTCTAAATTGAAAATTATTTTCACTAATACTTTTGAAAGCATTATTCTAACTCTCTCTTGTGCTGATTTTGGGATAGTTTCCCTCTCCAGCATTCTCAAGTCTTATGAGAGATTCCTCTACTGTAGACTTTTTTTCTTGATTTTTGTGCTGGGTCCTGGTAAGCCTTTTCAATCTGGACATTTATGTCCTTTAGAAGTAGAAATTTCTTTTGTATTTTTCCTTTGATTATATCCCCTTTTTTCTCTGTTATTTTTCTGGAACTTTTATTAGGTGAATTGTACCTTTGAAATTGATTTCTAATAATCTCATCTATTTAGTGTATATCTATTTTTTGTCTTTTAGTTCCACTTAGGGGACAGTTATTCAACTTTGGCATTTGTGTTTTTGGGTTTTTCTTTTACTGAATTTTGGCTGTCTTATTTTTAAACTTTTTATTTTCTGAATGTTAGTTTTTATAACATACTTTTTATAACATTTTATAACATAACATTTGTTTCTCTAAAAATCCTAATTACATTCTAATAACTTTTGCATTCTGTACTATCTCTGTTTTCTTTAAGAGCTTTTAATCTGTTTTATTGTTTTGGTCTTTCACATTGGAGGTTTAGTCATATTTCTGGTATTCAGTGGTTGTCTATCCATATTTAGGAGGCACTAAAATGCTTCCTCAGAACTCTGAATGGCTTGGTCAGTACTAGTAGGCTGGTGGTATTCACCGTATGTTCTTTGCTTAGTTTCTTCAGGTGAGAAACGTCTAATCTTTCCTGGGATAGAATAAGCCTCAATTAAGTCCCCTATTTTCATTCTTGCACTTCATCCCTGCTTTGCTCTGTGCCTGGTGTTTATGGACCTAGTTCAGTTTTTCTAGTATATCTCCAACCTGTTGCCTCTTATTCTTAGCTTACCTCCTTTTTGTTAATTTAAAAGTTTATGGGGTTTTTTTTCAGATATAGATATAATAGATATATATTATTTAAGAGATATATTCTGTTCATAAAACTGAAACTCCTTTTGATTGGATTTGATTATTCTTTTTTAAGTTTTTATTTAAATTCCAGTTAGTTAACATACAAGGTAATATTAATTTCAGGTATACAATATAGGGACTCAGCACTTCCATAAAACACCTGGTGCTCATCACAAGTGCACTCCTTAATCCCCATCACCTATTTCAACCATCATTCCCACCACCCCCCCAACCACCCCCGACCCCGCTCTGGTAATGATCGGTTTGTTCTCTGTAGTTAGGAGTCTGTTTCTTGGTTTGCCTCTCTCTTTTTCCCCTATGCTCATTTGTTTTGTTTCTTAAATTCCACATATAAGTGAAATCATATGGTGTTTGTCTTTCTCTGACTTATTTTACTTAGCATAATACTCTCTAGCTCCATCCACACTGTTGCAAATGGCAAGATTTCATTCTTTTTATGGCTGAGTAATATTCCATTGTATACACATACCACCTTTTCTTTATCCATTCATCAGTTGATGGACATTTGGGCTATTTCCATAACTTGGCTGTTGTAGATAATGCTGCTATAAACATAAGGGTGCATGTATCCCTTTGAATTAGTATTTTTGTATCATTTTGGTAAATACCTAGTAGTGCAATTGCTGGATCGTGGGTAGTTCTATTTTTAACTTTTGAGGAGCTTCCATACTGTTTTCCAGAGTCGCTGCACCAGTTTACATTCCCACAAACAGTGCAGGAAGGTTACCCTTTCTCCACATCCTCACCAACACCTGTTGTTTCTTGTGTTCTTGATTTTAGCCCTCTGACAGGTGTGAGATGGTATCTCACTGTAGTTTTCATTTGTATTTCTTTGAAGATCAGTGATGTTGAGCATGTTTTTACGTGTCTGTTGGCCATCTATATGTCTTTTTTGGAAAAATATCTCTTCATATCTTTTTTTTTTTTTTACAGATTTTATTTATTTATTGGATAGAGCACAAGTAGGCAGAGCGGCAGGCAGAGGGAGAGGGAGAAGCAGACTCCCCATTGAGCAGAGAGCTCAATGTTGAGCTCAATCCCAGGACCCTGGGATCATGACCTGAGCCGAAGGCAAACACTTAACCAACTGAGCCACCCAGGCGCCCTTCTATTCATGTCTTTTGTCCATTTTTTAATTGGATTGTTTTTTGGGTCTTGAGTTGTATCGTTTTTTTGTATATTTTGGATACTAACTGTTTATTAGGTATGTCATTTGCAAATATCTTCTCCCATTCCATAGGTTGCCTTTTAGTTTTGTTGATTGTTTCCTTCACTGTGTAGAAGCTTTTAATTTGATGAAGTCCCAGTAGTTTATTTTTGCTTTTGTTTCCCTTGCCTCAGGAGACATATCTAGTAAGAAGTTGCTACAGCTCATGTCAAAAAGATTACTGCCTGTGTTCTCCTCTAGAATCTTAATGGTTTCCTGTCTCACATCTTTCATCCATTTTGAATTTATTTTTGTGTATGGTGTAAGAAAGTAGTCCAGATTCTGGGGCACCTGGGTGGCTCAGTGGGTTAAGCGTCTGCTTTCGGCTCAGGTCATGATCCCAGGGTACTGGGATCGAGCCCTGAATCGGCTCCCTGCTCAGCAGGGAGCCTGCTTCTCCCTCTCCTCCCCTTGTTTGTGCTTTCTCTCTCTCTCTGTCAAATAAATAAAATTTTCAAAAAAAAAAAAGTGGTCCAGTTTCATTCTTTTGCGTGTCGCTGTCCAGTTTTCCCAACACCGTTTGTTGAGGAGACTATCTTTTTCCCATTGGATATTCTTTCCTGGGTTTGATTATTCTTTTTTTTATGTTTCAGGTTTTTATTGGATTTGATTATTCTTAAAATTTATTGACAACTACTAGTAACTACTGTCGTCTGTTACTTAGCCAGCTAGCTTAATTTTACTAGTTTACTAGTTTAGATCTTAGAGATTGAGTTGAGTTGTACTGACTGTAAATATCAATTCAATAATTAATTTTAAGATTATTAAAGTATATCTTAAATATACTATGCATTGCAAAAAGTTATTTAAAAAATAAGATGCGTTTCTCTCTTGAAAATTAGATAACCCAAAAATGGCAGAACTCTTTATGGAATGTGAAGAAGAAGAGCTGGAACCATGGCAGAAGAAAGTAGAAGAAATTCTGGATGAAGATGATGATGAGCTGATTTTTGTTGGAGAGATATCAAGTTCAAAACCAGCCATTTCAAGTAAGCATTTATTTCAGTGAAGTAAAGTTTTGTAAGTTGCTGTTTCTAATAGAAAAACCTGTGAGCTGTCTTCTATGTCCTTGTTATTCTGTAAGGAGTTGAAGCATACAGATCAGTAAGAATTTGTGAGAATCAGAGGGAGGATGTGATTGGGGACTTGAGTAAGGTCAGAGGTTAAAATATCATTCGAGAGAAAAGGGAAATGTTAACTAAGGTAACTAAAGGTTAAGATTACCTGACAGCATTATAGGCCTTCTGAAATTGGAAATCTTAAGTTTTAGTGGAGCTAAGTAGCCTATTCACCTGTTTGTTAATTTTTCTTTTTCTCCCTTAAGTCCAAGCACACCTAGAATAGGAAGTGTTTGGAGTGCTTTGCTTAAAATATCAGAATACTGAATAAGTTTGTGTTAGTCTCTGGTGAGGGTTCTCACATCCAGACAACTGCCTCATCACAGTGTCATCTTGAATCATGGCTACAAAATGAACAGGCACTGCATGATTATACAGTCTCTAGTATGTGTACCAACATGAGCTATAGTTTCTGGCCACACCCATCTTCCAACAACTCCTGATTATATTCATGAAGGAAGGAGGGTCTGGTCTTTAGCTACTGTGCTTGTACACTGCAGGCGGTTAGCACACTTAATCCTCATGGCTTTCTAGCAGAACACGTTCAGTAATTTTGTAGATTGTTAGATTTCAGTTAGAGTTAGAATTGCCATTGTGATAATATTATAGTGAAGATATTGATGACACTTGTTAAAATGTTCAATAAAAAATGTGTAAAGTGCAGAGGAACAACATACTGAATTTCAGGGGAGAAAGAGGAAATAGATTCTTTTCCATTATGTTTACTTTTTTTAAGCCAGGAGAATTTAGCAAAGAATGTAGCCAGCATACCAGTGTTTTCTTACCTACCATGGCAGTGTGTAATATTGTGGTTAAGAGATGAGTTTTTAATTTTCTGAAAGCCCTGTTTTTGCTTCTCTTGACTCTAAACTTCAAATAGCACTTCTATTCAATTTTATCAGAGATAGAATTTAATTCTCAATATCATTTCCTGGGGCAAATTGAGAGGTGCTAAGTGGAATGTTACTTCAATTATAAAATGAAGTATGTTGGCATGTTTGTTGCTGATAGTGGAACAGAATATTATAAATATTGTTTCCTAGTTGCTGTGATTATTTTTATCCTGAAATATTATCATATTTCAGATTATTATTCAGATCATCTTATTTAAAAGCATGGCAATTCAGATTGGGTTTATATCAACTGTAGACAAGTGTTAACAGTACTCAACTTGAATAATGTGTATTAGTTTTAAGTGATTCTATCAAAAGAAACGTTGACCCCAGTGAAATTTCTTTTCTAAATGAACTCAAAATTTAAGTGATTTTATTGATGTTTTATGTGTGAGCCATAAAATATTTTTGGCATATGGAGTATGAGCTAAATATTTATATAGAACCATCATTAAGTTGGAGGGATGGTAAAAGGTTGTGTTTGATAGACTACAGTCACCACAAAGTACTATAGGTTTAACTCTTTAATGGCTTGAGTAAATACTTATTTTAAAATTCTGAATGAAAACAATATCAAGTTGTTTGAGCAGATTTTTCTCCTAGGAAACTTCTGTAGTGCCTAGTTTTAGAGAACTCAATTTCCATTATCATAAAACAACCCTACTTTTGTGTGACCCTTTACTTTATAGAATTATTCTATGAGATCTGGTTATTTTCTACCAGGAGGGGAAAAGGAAAATTTTTTGAGGTTTTATGGGATTTTTAAAATGTATGTTTTCCTGATTAGCAATTTTAGGCATATCTCTACTCTTCCAGATTTTCATTTGATTCCTTAATAACCTAGAAGTTATGGGTTCACATGGGTACAGGAGTGAGCATCTTAAACTGATTCATAGGGTCATGTCAGGCTCAAATTGACTTTTGGTATAGTAGTAGATTTGAGATACTCTGGTAAACTATAAATTTAGTCTGCAGTCTTCACTAGTGTCCCTCTCAGAACTCAAGAGGAGTGGTACAGATAATGTGACCAGCTTACCCATAATGAAGCTTCCAGGCTTTTGGGGGTATGAATGTGGCATGGGAATTGGGGAAGGGTTTGATCTGGGGTCACCACTAAAAGAAAGAAATATACTTAAATTATTAGTTGTATGTGGATATATTTTTGGGACGTTTTTTATTATCTAAATATAAATTCAAATAATGAGTTTTAAAATAAACGTAATATTTGTAGATATTTTGAACAGAGGTAACCCCAGCTCATCTTCAAAGGGAATAAAGAATGAGACACTCACTCAAGGTATAGTATTATACCATTTTAATTATAAAGTGAAGTATTTTAACAAAATTGGTTGTATAGAAAAATATTCAATATGTTGTTTAATTTTGAAATGCAGGTGTTACTGATCCATTCAAGCCTACAAGTCAACACTACAAAGATCCAACATCAAATCCAGTGGCTGCCTTGCCTAGATTTCATCCTGAATCGAAATCTTCACAGAATTCTGTTATTGTTCAGAACGTGTCTAAGCCTGTAAGTGTTTCTGAAACTATAATTAGCTCAGGGATGCAATGGATATTATAGTACCCAGTTAGAATTGTGGACTATCATAGCTAGTCACCATTCCACTAGAAGCATAATCACAATCAGAAAATGTCACTATCTTTGACAGCTCAACCAATACCCAAAGTAGTAACTGTAGGAACTAACCAACTTGTCAATAAATCAGGTAATATGCTTAAATTAAATAGGTATAATATTGAAATCTAGGCTAAAACTGAGTAAAAAAAAAAAAAGATCAGTAATGAATGTTGCATAATGGCAAAACTCTTAAGAGAGTAAACAGAACCAGGTATTCTTATTTGGGAAGATTGTTCTGAGGTCATTGTTGCTGTTTACTCTGAAAACATACTTTCATGGCTTAGCTTTTAAAACTTTTAACAGAAGTAATAGTTAATGGTAATATTTAACATTTGTTATTCTGTTACTGTGGGTAAGTCTTTATTCTAAATGTTGTATATAAATTAATATCATTTAATTCTTATGATTTCCCTCTGAGGTAGGCATGATTATTAGCCCCATTTTATAGTTGAGGAAGCTGAGACTCAGGCTAAATAATTCACTCAAGGCCATATAACTCATAAATAAAAGATGGATCTGGGATTTCAATCCAGGTTAGCCCAGAGGTTTTATTTTATTTTTTTAAGGTATTATTTATTTAGGGGCGCCTGGGTGGCTCAGTCGTTAGGCGTCTGCCTTCGGCTCAGGTCATGATCCCAGGATCCTGGGATCGAGCCCCGCTTTAGGCTCCCTGCTCTGCGGGAAGCCTGCTTCTCCTTCTCCTACTTTTCCTGCTTGTGTTCCCTCTCTCACTGTGTCTCTCTCTGTCAAATAAATAAATAAAGTCTTTAAAAAGAATTTTAAAAAAGATTTATTTATTAGAGAGAGAGAGAGCATAATCAGGGGGAGGGGCAGAGGGAGAGAGAGAAGCAGATGATGCAGGGCTTGATCCCAGCACCCTGAAATCATGACCTGAGCCAAAGTCAGATGCTTAACCAACTAGGCCACCCAGGTGCCCCAGCCCAGAGGTTTTGAAATATGCATACACATATCCATTCATACATTTAAGCATTGCTATACATAGAAACACTGCCTTAGAGCAATATCATAGTGCACAGACCATTGGGGTTCCCTGAGACCCTTTCGGGGGTTCGTGAAGTTAAAACTGTTGTGATAATTACACTGAGACATTTCTTCTTTTCACTCTCAACATTTGCACTGATGATGCAAAAGCAATGGAGGGTAAAACTGCTGTGCTTTAATATGAATGAGGGCAGTGGCACCAAACAGCATGGGTAGTTTTTGTATTAGTGACCATCAAACACTCACGGTAGAAAAATTTCACTTTGACTTGAGAATAACCTTGAAGAAGTGATAAATTGTTACTAATTTTATTAACTCTCAATCCTTGACTTGTATCTGCATTCTGAAACAATAATAATTTGAGTGTTGGAGTAGTAGTCCAAGAAATCTAGGTTAAAAATGAAAGACTTGAGTGTTGATTCTGTCTGTTCCTAGCTAAAGCATTGTTTACAACCTCAGTGGGCCTCACTTTTTTCATTTTTAAAATGAGAATCTTTACCCAAACCAATGGCTCTCAAACTTGGATCCTCTAAGCAACCACAGGCTGTTCTTAATAAACACTTAATAGGTGTACCTGATAATGGCAGGCTGCCAGAAATGCTAAAATTATTTTATTTTAGCTGGGATCAAACTAATTCAGTGGTTATGCTATCATAAGCTGTTTGGCATTTAAGAAAAGCAAAAACAAAAAGGGAACATGATTATTTACATGGAGATAGATGAAAATTATTCCTACCTTGGACCTAGAGAAGGAGAACAATGGAGGGGGTGGTATCTTTCATATTAAAAAAAAACTTAGAAACTAGAACTCATTCAAAACTCAGAACTTTTTGTTTTTGTGGGCTTGGTTGTTTAATCAAAGCTCCTCAATCAGTTTCCCAATCCTAGGGAGCTTTAAAAAAAAGTTTTTTGTTGTTTGATCTGGGGTGAGGCCTGGGCATGATAGTTTTTTTTTTTTTTTTTAACTCTCCAGGTGATTCTAATGTGAGCCAGGGTGGAGAATGACAGATCTATATTTTCAAATTAATTGAGAATCCTATGTGAGGGAATTTTCTCTGATAATTTTAAGTTTTTTCTTCTCTTTACCACAACTCTCCATGGCAGTCTAGAAGATAATTGTTATTGTCCCTTTTAATGTCAGTGTGATATAGCTTAAGGGCACAGGTTGTTTTTTTTTAAATAGGCTCCACACCCACGGGTCTTAAACTCAGGACCCTGAGATCAAGATTTGAGCTGAGATCAAGAGTAGGATGGATGCCTGGGGTGCCTGGGTGACTCAGTCAGTTAGGCTTCCAGCTCTTGATCTCAGCTCAGGTCGTGATCTCCATGCTGTGTGGAGCCTACTTAGAAAAAAAAAAAATTCGGACGCTTAACCGACTGAGCCACCCAGGCGTCCCAAGGGCACAGGCTTTATAATCAGGCCAACCTCGGTTCCAATTCCAGCTTCATCATCAAGAACAAGCTGGATTGTATTGGGAACCTTACTTAACTATACTGAACTTTAGCTTACCTATTTATAAGGTGGGAGATAATATTAGGTCTTTATTAGTACTGTTGTCACAACTACCTGATATAATACATGGACTGTAAAAGAGTCAAGTACGTTTTAAATAGACAGTTGGCAGCTATTATTTCAGTTGGAAAGGTGAAAACTTGAATCTCAAGTGCCTGGCCCATAAATAAATGGAGATCTTTTAAATTCCAGTCTATTGCCTGTTGTACCTCACTGTTGTATTTGGTATCTTTCTGAACTATTTTATGAGATATAAAAAATTCCCAATTAGAGAATTATTTTAATAAGTTATTTGTTGACTAATATGTCTGCTCTCTGAAACAATGGTACTTAATTGGCCAGAGTTATCACTTAGGAAAAGGTTTAAAGTATTAACTTTAGGGGCGCCTGGGTGCCTCAGTTGGTGAAGTGACTGCCTTCAGCTCAGGTCATGATCCTGGAGTCCCAGGATTGAGCCCCTCATCAGGCTCCCTGCTCAGCAGGGAGTCTGCTTCTCCCTCTGACCCTCCCCCCTCTCATGCTCTCTCTCTCTCATTCTCTCTCTCTCAAATAAATAAATAAAATCTTTAGAAAAAAATGAAGTATTAACTTTATTTGGAGGAACTTCTGTGAAAGAACTGTTTGGAGAATTGCTAGTGAATATTTTCCATTTGTAAGTGCAAATATTTGGAGAAAATATTTACCTTGCAGAAGATTATGCTTGGTTATAGTTAAGTCATAAAGCCATCATTGAGTCATACAGTCATTTTATATAATACATATTAAGGCTCAAATGCAGAAATCTGCCTGTTATGCTCAAATTCTAGGAATGGAATAGTTTGGTTCAGTTCAATATCTGTCTCTATAACTTCTTACTAAGCCCATGTAAATAGAAAACAATAACAAAGTAAAATTCTTGAAACCTGATTTTTTCTCAGCTTGTAAGCACAAAACATGCAAGCAAGATCCCTATATTCCTGTTTTATAAAGGTACTGTGTATGGGGGCAGTAGTTAGAAAAGAAACAAGACAATACATACTGTACTTTGACTTTGTTTTTTTGCAGATGGGTAGTGTGGTATATAGAATATATCAGGATTATATTTTGTATGCAGATATGTGCTCCTCTTTTTTCACTGAACTTTATATTGGAAACATTTTTCTTTGTTTTTGGTTATTTTTCAAAAGCATGATGTTGCATTATAGCCTATCATTTATTTTATTTAACCATTCCTCCATTGTTGGATATACAGGTTTTTATTTTTTGCTGTTATAAATAATTCTCCATTAAATATTTTCATTTCCTTAGCATAAATTAATGTAAGTGGAATATTTGGGTCAAAGGATATGAACTTTTTAAAGCCCTGATAGATATTGCCAAAATTTTCTTGTAGAAAAGTTGTACCAAAACATGTCTACTTTGCCAATAATATTGTCATTATTTCTTAACTTTAACTTTTAATTTCAAACTAATTTTAGATTTATAGAAAAACTGCAGAAGTAATCCAGAGAGTTCCCATATAACCCTTACCCACTAAATGCTAACTTTGACAGAATAATAATTACCTTAGTGTCTTATAGCTTATTAGTAATTAAATTATTAAGGTGTTATCTTTATAGTATTGTCATACAATTAAATTTACTTTTATAAAAGTTTATGAAACAAAATAATTATAACTTTTTACAGGATTTTACAAAGAATTCATCACAAGTTGAATCGGATGATTCTTCAGAGTTACTATTTGACTTGACCCAGGATACAATTCCACTGTCCCAAGAGGGATCAACAATTTATATAGAAGGTTTGGCTTAGCACTTTTTTGGGGTATAATAAAAAGAAACTTGATGAATATAGATGTGGAATGAATTTTTATTTTGAAACCCATACCTTCGTGTTAAGTTTTTCATATACCGTAAAATAGAAGCTAATAATCCCTGAATGCCTTTCTTGTGTGATTTCTTTTTTATAAATTTGTATTTAATAATAGAATATTGTATCTCTTTCTATTAAGTTAGCTAACATGTATTTTTTGAGCTCATTCTCACTTAGAGCCAGCCATGGGCTGAAAAAATCTTAATATAAATTCTCTGAGTCTAGGAAGTCTCCTAATGACCTAATACTATCATTTTTTAAAAAAAAGTATTAATCATTTGGAAGGCCATTAGTATGAGAAAAAGTACATGGTTATAGTTGAGTTTTTTAATAGACTTGTGTCTTTCTTTCCAAATAAATGATGTTGATATGATAGTTAAATATGATTATAGAGTATCATTATAAAAAGGAAGTATTACAAAAATAGTGATTTGTGCATAGTAAGTACTTAGTAAATATCCATTGAAGGAATAATGTAAATTTTTAATTGAAGAATTAGTTCTTTGTGTACAATAACAAAGTTCTTCATTAACTTGAAATAAATTAGTATGCCATGAAAGAATTTTATTTAGTTGAAAAATTCCCCATAATCAAAGCAATTGCTGTTTGTATATTAGTAAGTTTGTTATATTTCAATAATTGGACAGAGGTACATAAGAATTTTTTAATGTTTAAATTGTTTACTAGAAAATTCATATACATTTACCAAACCAAAATAGAAAAAAAATTATAGTAATATGTTTGCCAAAAATATTTTTCCCATTTTGATAACACGTGGCTTGTTATTTACCTATCTAGGTGTCATTATCTAGTTAGTAAAGTAGCCAAGAACCAAAATAAACGAGAAAGTAAAATAGTTGTCTGAAATCTGATTTTATAATGCACATGGTCTTTATTCATAAAAACATCTGAATTCTTGAAGATTCTAGGGGGTAAAACAGTGATGCCTACTCTTTCTGTAAGTTGTTGTATTGCAGGGAGTGGAACTTTGCCTTGATGGGAAATAGGGTTATAGTCAGTTAGGAAGGTGTAGATTTGAGCCTGTATCCTAAAGATTTTTGTGACCTTTATCAAGTCACCTCTTTACACTTCAATTTTCTCATTTTATTGAAATATATACTTTTATCTTTCTCAGATAATACATTCATTTTCCAGACCTGAAGTCACCATTTGGAGATAGAATTTTAATTCTTGCTCTCCTTATCTCAGGCCTCTTTTGAGGTTCAAATGAGATAAGTGAGAAATGAAAAATGCCCTAAGCCTTTAAAGAACTTGACAGTAAACAGTTCTTAGAATGATAATTATGAATGATAATATGTATTATGTGTTCAGAAGCATGATTAATGGACTCCTGTCAAGGATGATCATAGAAGGTTCTTGGAGAAGGTTGGATTTGAACTTGATTTGGAAGAATGAGAATAGGATTTTTATTGGCATTGTTGAAGAGAGTGAATGGCACAAGCCAAAGGCAATAGAAATAAACAAGTTAAACGGTTAGAATTTAAAACTATTGAGCTCAGAGTGATTTTATTTAACTTGGAGATTTACTCATGCTTAAAAAAATTATATACAAAACAGTCTATTTTTACTATACAGCCTGCTAGAGAACTAATTGCCAAAATACCAGCACTCATTGGTTGTTCAAGTAACCTAAGCATCTGAGGAAAATGTTAGTGATTACACAGAAATCAGTCCCAAGTGCCTGCAGTATAGCTGTCAGTAACCATGTGCTTGAAGATGGAAAAAAAATCGTTTCTGTTATCTCAAAGAATGAAAGACAGATTTGACAGGGAGCCCACTAATGCAGTGCTCTCCTTTTCCTTGTATTTCTCTATTCTACTGCTTCGCCTATTAGTGTACAGTTGGGAGCATTAAAATATGTGCAGTTTTAGAATCTTTATCACAAAGTACAGTTGTGTGTTATTTTCAAAAGGACTTTTGCTGTGTCTGATTATATCCTAAATAGCCCCACTGTTCTTGCAGATGCCCTGAATTACACAATCCCTTAGCCTTTAAGGTGATGGTTTTCAAGCTCAGAACTATCTTTAGTGATGAAATCTCCTCAAACAAAATTTTATGTAAAAATCTAATTTTTTAAAAAGGGTAAAAGGAGAGTTTTTCTATCTGACATGCTTACTGTATTCCCTAAAACAAAATCGTCAGCCTCAGGGGAGTGTCATTTGAAGACCATTATACTAACTTCTTAAGACTTTCCATATGAATGAACAAGGTATTATTCAAGATTAGTTGTTTGTACTTTGTTCATAGGGAATAAACAGATAATTTAAATCCATCAGATTGTTAATAAGTGGAAAAAGAACCAACTAGAGTTTTCCATTAGACATCTTAAGTTTTTTTTAAGTATCTTAAAGGGTTTCTCTAAATTTTTAGAATAAAGGTGGTTTTTGTTTCCAAGCCCAAATGTATTTAAGCATCTAAAGATAAATTCATTTTTGGGAACTGAGCTTAGAACATTCTCTGTGCTTTAATTTTTTTGCTTCGGATTCTTTTGGTCTGACCTCTTTTATACCTATTTACATATTTATTTGAAAGTATTTTTAGAATTTTATTGTATAAAAAGTTTATTTCATGAATTGTTCAAATATGTGTAGTTCATAATAGCTGTTTGTACAATTTCTTTTTACCTATTGATCATATAAATTTTTTCTTTTTTTGATCATTCTTTGTTATTTGTATGATATAATTCAATTATGTTATCTTTAATTTAGCTTCAAAGTGTTTTTACTTAAATTCAAATATAAAGCCATTTTAGTAGCATTTGTAAGCAGTGTTCTATACATATTTACAAATATTTTTCCCACTATTTATATCATTGTAGGTATAGATCAAACTCTGCCTATATTAAAACGTTCTTCTGCTTCTAAAGTAAACAGTGTTACTCCAAAAAAGCCAAAGACCAGCGAAAGTGTTTCTGAAATAAGTCCTTGTGCTTCATTGTCTCTAACTAACTCTCCTCCAGTGACATCTTCCCATGTTATGATATCAAAAGGTAAATATGAATCTAGCATATAAAATAGAAATTATATTATTTATACATAAATTTTAGAAATTGTGATGAATTTTTAAACTTTTTTTACTGGTTGTTTAATGTTTAAAAAAGAATTTGAGTCATAAAAGTTCTTAATCTATTTTAGGTACAAATACCTCATCAGCTCACTATAAAACTGGAACACCTTTTCTAAGATCTTGTCCAAAGTGCAATGTAAAGTTTAATCTTCTGGATCCTTTGAAATATCACATGAAGGTAAAACTTTTTCCAAAATTTGATTTTTAAAAATACTGACAAATCCCTGAAAGCATTAAGGATTGATATATAGTAAATGCTAGTTTGTCCAGGTATTTAGATAAGAAATCTTCTCATTGGTATTTCTATATAACTTAAGTAAAAATTGATATTTGTGATGATTAGCTTTTAAGATTTTATTTATTTAAGGAGGGCATGTATTGAATGTAGCACTGGGTATTATATGCAAATAATCATGGAACACTACATCAAAAACTAATGATGTAATGTATGGTGACTAACATAACATAATAAAATAAAATTTAAAAAAGATTTTATTATTTGACAGAGAGAGACACAGCGAGAGAGGGAACACAAGCAGGGGTGAGTGGGAGAGGGAGAAGCAGGCTTCCAGTAGCACAGGGGGCCCGGCCCGATGCGGGGCTTGATCCCAGGACCCTGGGATCATGACCTGAGCCGAAGGCAGCCGCTTAACTGACTGAGCCACCCAGGCACCCCATGATGATTATCTTTATACAAGATTTTAAAATCTTTCCCAGTCATGAAATCTTAAAAATTAAGCTTATATGTACTATCGTATATGCATATTATATTTTTGGGGGGATATTAGAGGATACGAAGTAATCCTTGGTAATTTTATTAGATGTGGTAATGGCTTTATCAACCATAAAATTATTGGTAAAAATATCTGTTTTCTGGAGCTGGGTGCTGAAGTAAGGTGAAAATGACAATTTGTGGGAGTTGCTTAAAACTAATGATGCTAGATCAAAGCTTTAGTTGTTGCTTTGTCTAAGAGATGTGACTGTCATTGATCTCTCTGAGGCTTGAGAGAATACATTAAACACAGAATGTAGTATTTTAAGAAATGGAAGAAATAGACCTACCTCCGACCTCTTTAAAGTATTATATCTAGAAGACTTTGCAGAAAGTCCGATGTTTCTCTTAGTGACAGCCCTGAGTGTTTGTGGGTATTGGAGCTTTCCCAGGTTGAGTCATTTATTTCTCGGATCTTAACATTTCTTTCTCTTCATTTCTGACATTTTGCCACTTGTAGAGCAGATGTCTGTGGCAAATCTCATTTGGAAAATACTTTGCCGCAACCAGCAAAAATGGTTCAGGGGTGGGGGAATCCTCTCCCTCTCTGGGGTGGCCTCTAATCGCATTGCTTTATTCGATCCCAAACGGTTCCCAGCTAAGTGAGTCCCATGTACCACAGCCACCGAGTCGTGCAGGGGCCGCAGCCTTTGTCGGGTTGGGCCCCCAGGTAGATGGCACTCACACATGACACTTGAATCTCTACTCATATTGTAGGGCACCTGGGTGGGTTAGTCAGTTAAGTGTCTGACTCTTGATCTCTGCTCAGGTCTTGATCTCACAGTGGTGCGTTCGAGCCCTGCATTGGGCTCCACGCTGGGCGTGGAGCCTAGCCTACTTAAAAAAAATCTCTATGCATGTTGTATTTTAACTTTTAATGACAATAATGTATTAATCAGAATATTTTATTGACTAGGTCATGCCATTCTTCAAAGCTCTTGTAAAGCAGGCCTTTTGTTTGGTGCTTAATCTTTCCTGTAACTTAAAAACTCCTTTTTTTAACATGATTTTTTTGTCTGGTGACATATGAATGTCACATTACTCAAAATCTCAGTCTTGCATTTTAATGTTCAGAACTCAGACATAAACTCATAATGGTGGAGCATTTCTCAAGAAATCATAGTGTTAGCTCAATCCAGAATATAGTTTGTATAGTTGTTATAAATTCTACCTTTATGTTGGTGTAGGAAGCTCTTAAAATTAAGTTTTAGGCAATTTTCGAAGTACTAATGAAGTATGAGGTCTAGGTATTATTCCACTTAAGATATTTTAGTAGATATTACAGTGTTCTGTGTGTCTGTGGAAAGAGAATCTGTATTCTTCTTGCATGCCCAATATAAATGGCAGGAAGGGAGAAAGGAGGCAAGAAAAAACGCAATGCAAATTATATTCAGGAAAGAGGGGGTGAGAAGACTGCAAAGCAAAGAAGCAACTTAGAAAAAGTTATTGCTTGCTATTTCAAAGATCGCCAGTTTTTTCATTGAAATTCAGCATTTTACAAAAAATGTAGAAAGAAAAGTGTAAAATTCCAAACACAATTTCTTTATTCTTGGGCAAAACTGTATTTGATTTATCACTATTTCTACCTCCCTGAGTGTAATTCCTGTGAACTGGACTTTGGGTTTTGGTTTTATATAAAAATTAACTTCTGCCAGTGTTTTCAGTCTTCCTATCTATGTAATATTGTATAGAGATACTTCATGTTTTATGTTTTGCATCATAGATGGAAAGAAAAGAAAAGGCTGAGTAGTTTAGTTATCTTTAGTTTATTTAATTTGGGGGAAGGGTAATAAAGTCACGTGATTCAAAAAGTATAAGAAGGTAGGTGTTCATCATCCTTTACCATCAAGGAAATGCAAATTAAAACTACAATAAGATACCACCTCACACCTGTCAGAATGGTTAAATCAACAACACAAGAAACAACAGGTGTTGGCAAGGATGTGTGGAAAAGGAACCCTCATGCACTGTTGGTGGGAATGTGAACTGATGCAGAAAACAGTATGGAGATTCCTCAAAATGTTAAAAATAGAACTACCCTACCACCCAGCAATTGCACTACTGGGTATTTACCCAGAGAATACAGAAACACTAATTCAGAGAGATACCTGCACCCCTATATTCATAGCAGCATTATTTACAATAGCCAGGATATTGAAGCAGCCCAGGTGTCCATCAATTGATGAATGAATAAAGATGTGGAATATATACACAATGGAATATGATTCAGCCATAAAAATTGAAATCTTGCCATTTACAATGACATGGATGGAGCTAGAGAGTATAATGCCAAGCGAAATAAATCAGAGAAAGACAAATACAATCTGATTTCACTTATATGTGGAATTTAAGAAACAAAACAAACGAGCAAAGGGAAAAAGAGAAAGAGAAGAGACAAACCAAGAAACAGACTCCTAACTCTAGAGAACAAACTGATGGTTACCAGAGGGGGAGGAAATGGGTGAAATAGGTGATTAAGGAGTGCACTTGTTTTGGACACCTGGGTGGCTCAGTTGGTTAAGCGACTGCCTTCGGCTCAGGTCATGATCCTGGAGTCCCAGGATCGAGTCTGGCATCGGGCTCCCTGCTCAGCAGGGAGTCTGCTTCTCCCTCTGACTCCCCCCCCCACATGTGCTCGCTCTCTCTCATTCTCTCTCTCAAATAAATAAATTAAATCTTTAAAAAAAAAAAAAAAAGGAGTGCACTTGTTTTGATGAGTACCAGGTGTTGTGTGGAAGTGTTGAATCATTATATTGTACACCTGAAACTAATATAACACCGTATGTTAACTATATTAGATAAAAGGCTAGTATACAAAATGTATAAAGAACTTATCAAACTCAACACCCAAAGAACAAATAATCCAATCAAGAAATGGGCAGAAGACATGAACATTTTTCCAAAGAAGACATCCCAATGGCCAACAGACACATGAAAAAGTGCTCGACATCGCTCGGCATCAGGGAAATCCAAATCAAAACCTCAATGAGATACCACCTCACACCAGTCAGAATGGCTAAAATTAACAAGTCAGGAAACAACAGATGTTGGTAGCGATGCAGAGAAAGGGGAACCCTCCTACACTGTTGGTGGGAGCCACTCTGGAAAACAGTATGGAGGTTCCTCAAAAAGTTGAAAATAGAGCTACCATACAACTCAGCAATTGCACTACTGGGTATTTACCCCAAAGATACAAATGTAGTGATCCGAAGGGGTACATGCACCCCAATGTTTATAGCAGCAATGTCCACAATAGCCAAACTATGCAAAGAGCCAAGATGTCCATCGACAGATGAATGGATAAAGAAGATGTGGTGTATATATACAATGGAATATTTTGCAGGCATCAAAAACCCCAAAATCTTGCCATTTGCAATGACGTGATTGGAACTAGAGGGTATTATGCTAAGTGAAGTAAGTCAGAAAAAGATGTGTATCATATGATCTCACTGATATGAGGAATTCTTAATCTCAGGAAACAAACCGAGGGTTGCTGGAATGGGGGGGGTGGGAGGGATGGGGTGGCTGGATGATGGACATTGGGGAGGGTATGTGCTATGGTGAGTGCTGTGAATTGTGTTAAGACTGATGAATCACAGACCTGTACCTCTGAAACAAATAATACATTATATGTTAAAAAAAAAAAAAAAAGGAAGGGAAAAATGAAGGGGAGGAAATTGGAGGGGGAGACAAACCATGAGAGACTATGGATTCTGAGAAACAAACTGAGGGTTCTAGAGGGGAGGGGGGTGGGGGGATGGGATAGCCTGGTGATGGGTATTAAAGAGGGCATGTATAACTGGGTGTTATACACAAACAATGAATCATGGAACAGTACATCAAAAACTAATGATGTATGGTGATTAACATAACAATAAAATAAAATTTAAAAAATAAAGTAATTTTAAATTAAAAAGAAGGTATACAGTGAAGAATCCCACTTCATCTATTTGCTTAGTTCCCAATAGGACTTGCAAAAGAAATCAGTTTTTATTAATTTGTTTTATGTCTTCTTTGACTTAATTTCTGAATGTACAGGCACACATGAATGTTCTTATTTTCCCTCTATTTTATACACAAATCATAGCACATTATATATATTTCTGCACCTGAAGAAAGTGGCAAGCATTCTCTAAAATGTAGCTTTTATTTCTTGTAACATTGTTAGTCATTAAAAAAATGAGACTTTCACATTTTAACTTATGCATTTTTTTTAAAGATTTTGTATTTATTTATTTGTCTCAGAGAGAGAGAGAGCACGAGCAGGGGAGCAGCAGAGGGAGAGGGAGAAACAGGCTCCCCACTGAGCAAGGAGCCCGATGTGGGACTCAATCCCAGGACCCTGGGACCATGACCTGAACCAAAGGCACACACCCAACCGACTGAGCTACCCAGGCATTCCACTTATGCATTTTTATATATATCAGTTAAATTTATATAATATTACAGTAAGGATTTCCATTTTGAAAAAGTGAATTTTAGATTATTTGTGAATGATCTTTTGCTGTTATTATAGGTAAGGAGATTGGTATACCACAAAAGTAATCTTTTCTTCCAAAGGAAGAATTTTGGGAGTGTAAGTCAAACATTCTATTGATCTAAGACACTGTACTAAGCTTTAAAGTATTATTTCATTTAATCCTTAGAAAATTCTTGAGGCCAGATCTTTTTCTCATTGTCTTATAACCAATTAATTGGCATAGCTGAGATTCAAACCTCAGTTTCTTTGCTGGCAATGCCCAGGTTCCTTTTCTCCCCATTTTGAAATTTGTATGTGCTGTTTTCTTGAATGTTACATAGAAACTTGAAAATAAAGGGTGTTATTTGTTTTTGGAGTATGGAATTTGGTAGTTATCAGTCAGATCTAACATACTAATATGTTATTGAGGTTCCTTTGTCTTCATTTATAGTCATCTATTTGCTCTGTCATTTTTTGAGTAGGTCTCAAAGTCTCAAATTACCACTATTTTCTTTGATATATTACAATTCTGTTTTATGGAGGTTAATATTTGGGATATAGATGGATCTATCTCTTTTAACTTCATTGTGAATGTATCCTTTAGCATTTTTATTAAGTGTTCCCTTTTTGGCCTGGATTCTGTTTTGTTTGACATCAATTTCACAACCCTTGTTTTCTCATTATTACCATTTGCCTATTATATTCTTTGTTTATCTTTTTATTTTTTTAAAGATTTTGTTTATTTATTTGACAAAGACACATCGAGAGAGGGAAAATAAGCAGGGGGAGTGGGAGAGGGAGAAGCAGGCTTCCCTTGGAGAGGGAGCCCGATGTGCGGCTCGATCCCAGGATCCTAGGATCCTAGGATCATGACCTGAGCCGAAGGCAGACGCTTAATGACTGAGCCACCCAGGCACTCCTCAAGCCTTCCAATCTCTTTGTTTTTGGTATATTTCTTAATTTTCACAGTCATTTTTTCTTTTGTGATCCCATGTGAAATTCCTTTTTTCAGTAGCTGAGTTAAACCCACCCATCTGTATTCATTGATAGGTTGGATTTAATTGATCTGTTAGATTTGATTGGTCTTGATTCTGTCACAATTTTTTCTTTATTTTTCTAAATTTTTCCCTTTGTGGTTGCTTTGCGAGTATGTAGTTTGGGTTTTTAGAAAAGTTTATATTTTTGCTCTCTAGTTATTCTTAAAGAATTCTTCTAGTGAAATTCCACAGCTAAAAATTGTATATAATAAATGAACTAGTTTATCTCATTGAAAATTAAAAGTTTATGTATGAAAGTATTCCAGGGGCCCCGGGTGGCTCAGTTGTTAAGCGTCTGCCTTCAGCTCAGGTCATGATCCTGGGGTTCCCAGGGTTGAGCCCCGCGTCGGGCTCCCTGCTCAACGGGAAACCTGCTTCTCCCTCTCCCATTCCCCCTGCTTGTGTTCCCTCTCTTGCTGTGTTGTCTGTGTCTGTCAAATAAATAAATAAAATCTTTAAAAAAGTATTCCCTATTAGGGTCAGTTTATATGAGGTCTTAATTTTATTCATGAGATTGATTTCCCCTTAACATATTTCAGCATTCTAGATAGAATGTGTTGAGGTTTTTAAATTATAACTTACGCTTCTTTTTTTGTGTCCCATACATTTTCCAGTACCTTGAATCTGGGGAATGGCAGGTTACCTGTGCTCAGCGTCTAGTTCCAACCAGGCTTTACCAAAATACTACTATATTATTTGATAATTTAGCATGTGCAGAATGGCATATAAAACTACCTTTCCGGGGCACCTGGGTGGCTGTCGATTAAGCATTTCCTTTCGACTCAGGTCGTGATCCTAGGGTCCTGGGATCGAGCTCTGCATTGGGCTCCTTGCTCAGTGGGAAGCCTGCTTGTAGCTCCCCCCACTGTGCTTTCTCCCTCCCTGTCAAATAAATAAATAAAATCTTTAAGAAAAAACAAAACTACCTTTCCTTTTAAGCTATATCTTGACAGATATGAAATGAACAATTTTTGGCCAGGGATCAAATTATTATTAAATATTTACATCTGAGGGGCCCCTGGGTGGTTCAGTTGGTTAAGCGTCTGCCTTCGGTTCAGGTCCTGATCCAGGGTCCTGGGATCGAGCCCCGCATCGGGCTCCCTGCTCAGCAGGAGGCCTGCTTCTCCCTCTCCCACTCCCCCTGCTAGTGTTCCGTCTCTCGCTGTCTTGCTCTCTGTCAAAAAAATAAAAAATAAAAAATCTTTAAAAAAAGTATTTACATCTCAAAACTGGAATTACAAGGAAAATGGTATTAGATATATAACCGTCCCTGGCCTCAGGTTTTTGTTTTTGAAGTTATTTCTTTATTAAGGTAAGAGGTGTTTATTGTTTGATTTTTTAGACTCTATAAAGAAAGAAGCCAACATTTTGGTGACTCTCTCCAGATATATTGCCAAGCGTAGTTTTACATAAGCCTGCCCTAGTTATAAACACAGAATCATTTTTTTTGGTATCTAATTTTTTAAAGAGATTAAGTAAAACTTACATGTATTTTTTTCTCTTTCAGCGTTGTTGTCCAGACATGGTAAATAAATTTTTGGAAATGATTAAAGCAGAACTTGCAATTACTGAAAATAAAAAGACTGGTGCAGAGAAAGGAAAATTGATCATGTTAGTTAGTGACTTTTACTATGGAAGACATGAAGGAGCTGTTGATGATGAACAGAAGACTTACACAACCTTTAAATGCTTCAGTTGCTTGAAAGTTCTTAAAAACAATATTAGGTATGTAAATACTTATTTCTCTTTCCGTCTGAAAATTGGGATGCTACTGATGTAAATATCATATCTTTATTTTCCTGTGCTATCCTAGATAAGCAATTTAAACACTTCCTAAGAATAAAGGCAGATTATCATGTCAAAGCATTTCTCTTTTATTGTATTTTAGGAGTTTAACACTTGATTTGTATTTAATACAGCTTAAGAAAGGGCAAAATTTATTTTAACTTAGAGAAAAATCACTTATCTATATTACCATTGAATTCAGAATTTTCAATGTGATATTTTTACTATTTAGCTTCTTTTGAATCTACTTTTCCTATCACAAGAAGTACTTTATCCAGTTTGACCTCTTCCATATTAGTCTTATTTAATGTTCTAGTTTTTCAATTCATTTTATCATTTTTACCACATTAACCTTGCAGAGAAAGTGACATTTTTGATGATCTTTAGAGAAGTGCCAGTTTATGAAACATGTCAGCTTTGAGTTTATAATTTAACACATTTTAAAAGTAGAGATTTAATTTTCAATTTTGAAGGTTTTGAAGACTTATACATATATGCTTTAAATGTTAGGAACTTACACTTTGCAGTCATGGAGTAATATGGCATATTACATATCTACAATCCTAAGTAAGATAGTAACCAAAACAAAGTAACAAGATATACCCATTGGTATTTTGCATTGGTTACGTAGTCTGACATTGTCTTTTCAACATTTTATTATAAAAATTTTCAAATATTCAGCAAAGTTGAAAAAATTTTACAGTGAACATCTGTATATTTACCACCTTGATTCTACCATTAACATTTTACCTCACTTGTGTTACCACATACCTGTTCATCCATAGACTCTATCTGACTTATTTTACATTTCAGAGTAAATTGTAGACATCAGTGCACTTCCCTTAGATGAGATAGTCATATGTATGTATATTGTGGCACACACACATACACACCTGTATATGTAAACTTTTAAAGATATTTACCCTTGATAACTGTCCTTTGTAACTAACATTCTTAAGTGTCCTATAGGTCATTTCTAAGCCTAGCATTTATTTTATTGTCTGATGAATCCTTGAGTCCAAAATGAAGTACATAGAAAAACCCTGAAATGCACTGCAATATAAACCTGAAACAATTATGAATGCTACATTTGTGGTAGTGCCTTATAGTTTTCATAGACCTTTCACATATATTATTCATATGAGTTTTCACACTTCTTTACCTCCTTTTATCAAGCCCTAACAGCCATCAGTTGCTAATGGCCCAGTAGCTTAACAGAAGAGAATTGTGCTTTGAGATATAACACTGAAACAGTGTTACAATAGAACTCTGTGACCTGCTTCCATATCTTTACCTTTTTACAGTAAAATGTATCAGAAAATAAAATTAGCAAATTTGGTAAAATACATAGAAAAGTGGGTCCCTGTTTAAGTTCCTTATTATACTTAAATGTTAGGCATATGATATTAGAAGTTCTTTAAACAATAGCTTTTTGCTTTTTCCCGTAAGATTAGTCCATTTACTATTAAACATGAAATTTCCTTTTTTCTTGTTTTCCTTCCAAAAGACTGGTTACAGATTATCAGAATATCTAGAAATTTTAAGCTAAGCATATTTTATAACATTTAGAAAAAAATTTTTAAGACTGTATTTATTTGTCAGAAAGAGAGAGCAAGCAGGGGGAGCTGCAGGCAGAGGGAGGGGGAGAAGGAGGCTCCCCGCTGAGCAGGGATCCCGATGTGGGACTTGATCCCAGGACCCTGAGATCATGACCTGAGCCAAAGGCAGACAATTAACGACTGAGCCACCCAGGTGCCCCAACATTTAGAAATTTTGTAGCATTTTTGACATATTGTTTAGTAAATAAAACCTGAACAGTAGACACTAGGTAACCAAAGAGGTTAATATGTGTTAAATAACGTTTTACCTTAATGGTAAAATCTAGGATGGCAAATTGATGGTTTTAGAGAATGATAGAAGCTAATAGTTCAAGATTTCTACTCTCTGCCCTGTCAAGATATTGTAGGATTATTTTTTCCTATATTAAGTGTCACGAAAACCAGTTAGGGCTATTTTATTCTAAGAATAGCTTTGTTGAGGGGGTTGCTTTTTCCCACATCTCCATCTGCTGGTTTGAGAAACGTGCACTGCTGATGGGGGCAGTGTAATAATTGAGACATAGCTAGTTAGTTAACAGATCACTTTATACAGATAGATTTTATTTATTAAAGTTATGAGCTGAAAGGTTAATGGCTCATGACCTTTATATGTAAATATTTAGGCAAAACTAGGATTTTTTAAAACAGATTTTAATAGAGATGATGTTAAAATTAAAGGAGGAGGGGGTACCTGGCTGGTTCAGTTGGCAGAGCATGTGACTCTTGATCTCAGAGTCATGAGTTCAAGCCTCACGTTGGGTGTGGAGCCTACTTAAAAAAAAATTAAAGGAGGAAAAAAGATGTTTCAAAGTGTACCATCAGCAGGAGATGTGAAAAGATAAATCTTAAAGCCTGCATATTACAATTGCTATCTAGGTTAAAGACATAATCACTTCATGATTATATCCTTTTGGGACTCATAATGAATAACTTAATATTTGACTGCATATTAAAGTTGTTAATTTGATTGAATAACTTTACTTTGAAATTTAGTAAAAAGTTTTAATAAGCCCTATGAAATAGATCTGCCTTTTTATATTGTACTCTCTGCCATTGAAGGTCACAGTTCCTTCTCATAAGAAACCTATTATGGAATCTGACAGCGGAATGTAGAGCTGAAAAATGGACTGTGCTTCTGAGGGCACAGTCTGTGAAAAGTGAAGTGTTTGTGCTCACAGTAAACCACCATCATTAAATAAAACAAAAATTCTTGTAATTAAGAAAAGTTCTTGTAATTATAGGTATTAAGATCGCTAGTACATGCATTTAGAAACCAAACCACAAATAAAAATACTAATTTGCCATTAAGCAGCAGACAACCTATTGTATATCTTTAAGGTCTTTAAAAGATTTCTCTCGGGACTCTGTAGCTGCTTTTGGTGATAGGGTTTTCTTTCCTTAAGGATTTTATTTTCAAAAGTAAATAGTACTTCATGTATGGAAAAGAAGCCTTTTTTTTTTTTTTTTTTAAAGATTTTATTTATTTGACAGAGACACAGCGAGAGAGGGAACACAAGCAGGGGGAGTGGGAGAGGGAGAAGCAGGCTTTCCGCTGAGCAGAGAGCCCGACACAGGGCTCGATCCCAGGAGCCTGGGATCATGACCTGAGCCAAAGGCAGACGCTTAATGACTGAGCCACCCAGGCGCCCCTGGAGCATGTTGTTCTTTACAAAAATTTTTAAATATGAAATAATGATGAAGAGTTTTAGCAAACTAGTGGTATTTCATATGAACTATATTAATGGATTATTTTAAAACAAAGATGGAAAGAAAAATCTTTACTGAGCCACTTAATGAAAGTGATTATTAGGACACCTGGGTGGCGCAGTTGGTTAAGCATCTGCTTTCGGCTCAGGTCATAATCCCAGGGTCCTGGGATCGAGTCCCCCATCGGGCTTGCTCTACCTCTGCTCTCCCCCTCTGACTGACAAACAAACAAACAAATAAATGTGATTATTTAAAGTGCATACTTTTCTAGAGGACTTTAAAGCTTTGGAGATATTTTGAGTACTACAACTGCATTTTTACCATTTAGGTTCAAATCCTTATTTGAGAGGTTTTTTCTCTTGGTTATAAATCTGCATATTTGCACCCATTGGCAATCACTTACAGGTTTATGAACCACATGAAGCACCATTTGGAACTTGAGAAACAGAACAGTGAGAGCTGGGAAAACCACACCACCTGCCAGCACTGCTACCGTCAGTACCCCACGCCGTTCCAGCTGCAGTGTCACATTGAGAGCACACACACTCCCCATGAGTTTTCTAGTAAGTCATGGTTTTATTGAAGTCTTGAACAGTAATGATTTTGGTCATCTAAACTATGAGGAATCCTTAAGAATTCTGATAAAAAACCTAAAAATAAGAAATAGACTTTGGATTTGAGGGCACAGTTGAAAAACACATTTTAACTTGTAGAAACTTTTCAGTAGAATTGCTTGCTAAAACTGAAGTCTCTCTTGTACATAGAAACTTCCTTCACATACCTCATGCGTTCATTGTATGTAGGGGCCTAAGTTAGAAAATCAGATTCTTTGGTCTGCAAGTATGAAATCATCGGTCTTGATTTACACTCTCATAAGAAAAGTAAGTGCAATGATAGTTAAAAATCACAGAGTCTGGGGCTAGCTAGGATTTAAATTCCAGTTCTGTATCTTAATATAGTTGCGAGATCTCAGGCAAGTTACTTAATCTTTCTGTGCCTCAAGTTCCACATCTGAACAATGGGGGTAAAATAGCAGTACTCTGTCAGTGATGGCATGAGAAGTAAGCTAATGTAAGTAAAGTCTATGGAACAACATTACGGAGTTAACAACTATAGAAATGTTGGAGCCACCACCACGATTACTATTACTACTTATTGCTGTTGTTGTGGATATACAAAATGAATCTTTTGTTTATATACATCCATAAAATGGTGTAATGTGTTTTTTTCCACTTTCAGCTATTTGTAAAATCTGTGAATTATCATTTGAAACAGAACATGCTCTTTTGCAACATATGAAGGACACTCATAAACCCGGTGAAATGCCATATATTTGCCAGGTACATATTCATTTTATCATGTACTTAGGTGTTTGTTTTATTTTCATGTGCCACAAAATAGTATTATTCTATCGCTCTTTTTAACCGTTAGAATAAAATGAATTACTAAAATTGAAGACCCTCTTCAATAGTGGAAACTCCCTTGATATAACTCTTGTATGTGGAGATGGTGGCTCGGACTTGGACTGGAGGCTACAGTTTACTGACTCCTCTACTAGACAGACAGAATGCCCTGCTGGAGAAGACAAATATATGGATTTTCTTACCATGTAGAGAAGAATATAGACATGACAGAGAGATAGGAAATGCCATTAGTTATGGGGAACTCAACTAAATGCTTTGGGACTAGTATTTTTCCAGAATTTGAAGTGGTTCCCAATAAGATAGCAAGATAAGAAAAATTTCCTGTCATAGCCTGGATGCTATTTAAAATCCAAAGAAAAGAATATTCTATTTTATACAGCAGGAAGAACTTTCTAGGACAAGAGATGTCAGAGTTTGAAAATTTAAGCAAGGTAGGGAGGGTAGTAGATCTGAGAAGAAGAAGGAAATCTGGTTATATTTAGAAATAGATCCCTAAACTTTGAAACGTAACTTTTCTGTTTCAAAGATTATACTTCCTATTTTCAGTGCTAGAATTCTTGGTTGTATATAGGCAACAGAGCTGAATTAGTAGTGCATAATATTCCTCTAAAACAAATGACTCCTCATTGCTACTTTGATGTAATTGCGTATCAGTTATAAACTTTCAAGTTAAACTAAACCTTCTTTATATTTCTAGGTGTGCCAGTTTAGATCATCAACATTTTCTGATGTAGAAAGTCATTTTAGAACATCCCATGAAAACACTAAGAACTTGCTATGTCCATTTTGCCTCAAAGTTAGTAGAATGGCAACTCCCTACATGAATCATTACATGAAGCATCAGGTGAGATTTAGCAGTTATTTGCTCATTTTGTCTTAGTAAAAAGGTAGATATATAAAACTTCGAGCATTTGTTAGATTTGTTCTAAAAGGAAAGTTAAGTGGTTCCAAATGACACAATTAATTTACAATTTATGCTGAATGACTTTTGAAACTTCCACTTCTTTTCTTTGTCTGCTTCCTAGTGGTGATGAGGCTCTTGACTAGTGAAAATACGGAAACAAAGGTAGAAACAGGAACCCTAGAGTGGAAGGGAAAAGGGAAGATGGGTGAAATATTTAAGTTGAATATTTCAGGGGTCTAAGAGTGGTGAAAATGGAAAATGATTTTGAAGGTAGTTAATCAAGAGCAGGGAAAAGGATATGTTTGAACCGGGGAATAAGATTGAAGACTCAATCTTTTTTCCTCCTCTTCAAACTTCCTTTCTACTTTTTAGCTTTTCATTATGAAAAGACCTGTGGTTGTCATTAGCAACCCAGAATGGTCTTCTGTAGCAGCCAGTGACAAAGGAAATAGCAATGACACTTATTTCTAGATATGTGAACTATGCCAGAGAACTATATTTAGGTTACAACTTGTTTCCTGGATGACTTTTGCCAGTTCTGCTATGTAATTTCTGGGATACCAGTGTTAGTGCTTCTACCTTTCTCTTGAATTCTCATTTTATTCTTGCTGGGTCTTTTACTGACACAACTAGACCATCCTTTAGTTAGGCTGAAAACTTTGATGAAACCGTAAGCCTATTCTTGAGTGTTTGAAAGAGCAACACAGTACCTTTGCCAAAATTAGAAGTCAGTGAGTTTACTTAATGTGATTATGTAATCAAGTTTTGTCTCCTCACTGATCAGCTCATTACATTTTCTTATTATTGATTGCATTGCCATGGCCAATTTACTCAGCACTGGTGCTAACACTGTTTTCAGTTCCAGTCATTAGATGATCATGAAATCAACTTGTAGTTGTTAACTGAAAAAAAATTACAAAAGTAGAATATCCAGGGGCGCCTGGGTGGCTCGGATGGTTAAGCGTCTGCCTTCGGTTCGGGTCATGATCTCAGGGTCCTGGGATCGAGCCCCACATCAGGCTCCCTGCTTGGCGGGGAGCCTGCTTCTCCCTCTCCCTCTACTGTTCCCCCTGCTTGTGCTCTCTCACTCTCTCTGTCAAATAAATAAATAAAATCTTTAAAAAAAAAAAGTAGAATATCCAAGTACATTCAGGATCACCTATGTTATGAATGGGATGGTTCCAACATGCTGGTATGGCATATCACCGTTAAGAACCTCTGGCAAAATCTTTCTATTCTAGAGTTTCCCTAACAGTTTTCCATCAGATGTTAATAGATATTCTACTCTAAAATTGCTCCTGGAAAAACAAATTCAGTAAATGGCTAGATTTATAAAATTAAGTTTTTTATTTTTAAGATTAGAGCTTTTAAAATGCTGGAAAACCTCATAAATCTCCAAGGAAGGGATATTGTACATATTGTTTCCAAGACTTATTTAACCATTTATTTGCACAATACCTATTAACATTTCTTGAGAAATAGTTCAGAAAACGCTGGTCTTGGTTCTCTATTCCATCTTTTGACCTTTGATTTTGGGTTTTTTTTTTAAATATTTTATTTATCTGATAGAGACACAGCAAGAGAGGGAACACAAGCAGGGGGAGTGGGAGAGGGAGAAGCAGGCTTCCCGCGGAGCAGGGAGCCCGATGTAGGGCTCGATCCCAGGACCCTGGAATCATGACCTGAGCCGAAGGCAGATGCTTAACGACTGAGCCACCCAGGCGCCCCTGACCTTTGATTTTGAAAGGAAGGATGAGATGTAAAACACTGGCTCTATTTCATTATGAAGCTTTTAACATAGTGCTTTCTGCCATGCTTTCCTAAGCTCCGGAGTGAGGTATAGATGTAAGGAGAGTAATGGTATCCTTAGAAAGGTAAGAGATGGATGGACTTGGTATGGGGACTGTGTCTCTTAAGTGGTTTACCTGATCTGTAGTCACTCTTCATACCCTGAACTGTATGTCTTAACTTGCCATGTGTATAGGAAAGAGTTAACCCTGCAGGTCTGAGTTCTTCAAATCGTGTACATTTTCAGAAGGGTCTACTTGCATACTTGCATAATTGGCCCTTGGCTAACTCCTGGAAATGGAGCCTTTGTTATTAATTGATGAGTGTTTTGCATGCCTGGAACTTTGGGCCATATTGTACCAGCTTTTCTAGATCATTTGTACAAAAAGTATGATTATGGTGAGCACCTGCTTTTCTTCTGGAAGACTGAAGATGTGGTGACTGAACCCTTTAAAAAAAAACCTGGCCTCTTATACTCAAGAGAGCTTTCCTGGTAAAAAGCACTTCATACCTGTTGCTGCAGTTAGTTGCTGGGGGATTGATTGAGGCGTGTCCTCTGCAACTCCATTGGGAGAGGGCGCTTGGAAGCTGGTGCCAACATCCTCCAGACTCCACCCAATGCACTTTTTTCCTTTATTACTCCTGCTCTGTATCCTTTCACTATAATAAATCATATCTATGAGTATAATAACTTCTAAGTCCTGTAAGTTCTACTGCATCATCAAACCTGGGAGTAGTCTTGAGGACTACTGACACACCATTGGTGCCCAGTTTTTGTGAGTTTGGAGTACCTAGGAGGTAGGCAGTCAGCATTCAACAGAGGAAAGACTCTATTAATCAGAAGGATCATCACGCATTTTTCAAAGCACTTGCAATTTACACAGTTGTTCACAAAAGACTCAAAAACCATAACTGAGCAGGACTATACTTGTAATTGAGGTAATATAAGTGTGATTTTAGATATTAGGAATTATTGAATATATGGCTCATTTTATTCTTTTTAAAGACTTTAGTTGTAACCTTTTCCTAAAAACATATTAGCATGGCTTAAGTGATTTTGGAGCTAACAAATACAGTTCACACAATTTTTAAGAAAGGATGAGGGATTTTAGATATGTTAGATACTCTTATTAGATCTTTATAAAAATCACAAGTAGTTAATATATACTAATCACTTGCCATATGACAGTCACAGTGTTTTTACTTGCATTATTTTGTTTAGTCTTCTCAACCACCCTACAAAACAGATATCTGATCATTTCATTGATAAGGAAACAAAGCTTTATAGAGAATAAGTTACTTGCCCAATATCATATTCTCTCATAAATGGTAGAGCCAAAAATAGACTTAAAGCCCAAGGTTTTATCATAGAGTCATATCCTTTACTGACACTGTCTCAAAGCAGATATTACAGATAGTCAGAATTAGCCTTGAAAATTCCTCAAATCACCCAAACAATACAGTATGTTTGTCAGAATGTTCAACCCAGACAGGTTATTCTCTATCCTTGGAACAGATCACCAATTTTTTGGTTGAATGTCATATTATTTAAGAGGTACTGTATTTTCCTCCTTACCACATCTCAAGCATACATGCATAAGAGAGATATGCTAGACTTGAGTCCAACTAAGGGAATAGTAGATTAATGTCTCCCATCCCAGGGTTCTGGGTAAATGCTCATTGAATGAAATGGCAGACATTTTGAACTAGTTAAATTGTGCCTGCTGCTCATGTGCACACTCTGTCAATCTCTTGCTGTCTGCCTCACTATTTATTTAACAAATATTTATTGAGTGCTTAATGTATGCCAGGGACTGTTTTACAGAAGTGAACAAAGCAAAGTTTGTGCTCTCTGGAATTTGCATTGTAGTGGAAAAAGTATGTGTATTATGTCTGAATGTATATGTATGCCAGCTGGTGATAAATACCATGGGAAGAAAACATGTGAGGGTTGGGAGTGCCAGGACTTAGGAGGTGAGGAGCCGTTTCTGTTTTATATATTGGCGGAGGGGGGGTCAAAGAGAGCCTCTCCAGAGAAAATAAGCGGGTTAGCTGTGTGGATATCTGGGAGAGAACATTCCAAGGACAGGGAACAGTAAGTAGGCAGTGAGGTGAGCATATATCTAGATGTTCAAGGAGCAGCAAGGCCAGTGTGGCAGGAGCATGGTAAACAAGCGGAGGAAGAGCAGTAGGAAAGGAGATTGTACAAATAGAGTGCAGAGCAGATGATGTAGGGTCTTGTGAGCCAGAGTTAGGATTTTGGTATGTATGGAAAGCCACTGGAGGCTTTAAGCATGTGAGAGATGACTCTGGCAGCTATGGAGAGAAGAGACTGTTAGGAGGAAAGAGTGGAAACAAGAAGGCAGGAGGCGATTGTCAGAGTCCAGGTGAGTGGCTTGGACTGATATGGTGGCTGAACAGATGAAAAAAGTGGAAAGATTGTTTCTGAAGGTAGAGCTGACAGGTTTTATTAATGGGTTGGTGGATGTGGGGTGTGAGAGAAAGACAAGAGTTAAGAGTAACCGAGTTCTTTTGTCCTGAGGCACTGCCAAGAATGGTGTTCCCATATATTGAGATATTGGGAAGACTAGGCAAGGAACAGAGTTTTTTTTCTTTGCAGGGTGTATGGGGGGAAATCTAGAGTTCAGTTTTGTCCATGTTGATTTGAAATGCCTATTAAATATCAAGTAGTGATGTCAAGTAGGCAATTGGATGTATACTATTTAAAATCATGAAACTGGATGAGATATAGGTACAGGTAGAGAAAAGACTTCTGGGAACTGTACTCTAGGGAATTTTCTTATCTGTCCTGTGATCTTGCTGTCTGTTTCTTGACTGAGATCTTTTTCCCTCTTTCCTTCTCTCTCTTGAGCACGTATTAGGTGAATCTGTTTACATTGCCTGTACCTATGATATGATCCGATACACCATACTTCTAAAATGGTCTTAAAAATGAAACTAAAACAGTAATATACAAACATATTTCTATATTGCTTTGAAATTTTTTTAAAGATTTTATTTATTTGACAGAGAGAGAGTGCACAAGCAGGGGGAGCGGCAGGCAGAGGGAGAGGGAGAAGCAGGCTCCCCGCTGAGCAGGGAGCCCGATGCAGGACTCAATCCCAGGACCCTGGGATTATGACCTGAGCCGAAGGCAGGCACTTAACCGACTGAGCCACCCAGGCGCCCCTGCTTTGAAATTTTTAAAGAACTTCTATTTATCAAATGCCTGCTGTGCACCAGTAACTGCTAGTTACTTTCATTTATGTTAACTCATTTGCTTTTCCTAAGTGATTATTTGTGCTTTACATGGAAATAGTGACAGGCCTGTGGAGATGTAGCTTTGGAGAAAACATTCTTTTGCATTTGTATGTTCTAAATTTACATATAAATATAAAATATATTTTTTAATTAGTGAGAACGTATACATAAAGATTGCAGTTGATAATATATACCAGAAGACCAACTAGCTGTGAGCAAATGACTTAGATCTCTCTTGGGTCCTAATTCCCATTGATAAAATAATAATAGGCCTGAGTTTGAGAAGGGACCTAGTCAAGGGGTTCTCTGACAGTAGATGGGGATCAGTTGTTCTGATTTGTACTTCTACACCCATGCTGTCCAATATCACACCCACTAGCCACCTGTGTCTATTTAAATCTAAATTAATTAAATTTGTTTGGCTGTAGGAATTTCAGTTTTTTTATGAAACAAATAGAAATTTTAAAAACTAAAAA
This sequence comes from Callorhinus ursinus, assembly GCF_003265705.2. Classification (NCBI taxonomy): domain Eukaryota; kingdom Metazoa; phylum Chordata; class Mammalia; order Carnivora; family Otariidae; genus Callorhinus; species Callorhinus ursinus. The sequence continues at coordinate 4,429,690 of NW_027397095.1, forward strand.
TAACTTGGTCTTTTCTAGGATTAAAAATTAACTCATTTTCACAGTATCATGTGCTTGAATGGTTTATACTTCAAATTTATAATTAAGCTTTCACACTACAAAGGTATAGGACTTGTCACATTTTAAACTAACTGATATAATTTTCATTTTGATTGCCTATATGGTAACAAATACTTTTTTTTAAGATTTTTTTTTTTTAGGTAATCTCTACACCTGATGTGGGACTCCAACTTAAAAACCTGAGATCAAGAGTTACTGTATGCTCTACCGACTGAGCCACCCAGGCGCCCCACAAATACTTTTGAAACTCAAATACTAATGCAAGCAGTGTTTTTAAAAATGAAATAATATTTTGGCATTATTTATGATGGGATATGGTAAAATACTGGTTTTTAAAAATTATTTAGCAATTACAATTAAGAGCAACTTCAGGTCCCAGGATTTGTAGTGGTAGAAGTTATTATTTCTGATAGTATTTTTAATGTTTTTTGTAAACAGAAAAAAGGAGTTCATCGTTGTACAAAATGCAGACTGCAATTTTTGACCTGCAAAGAGAAACTGGATCACAAGACCCAGCATCGGACCTTTATAAAGCCTAAAGAGCTAGAAGGATTGCCTCCTGGTACAAAAGTGAGTTTTAAATATGTTGTATTTTAACAATTCGTGTGGTAGTAGAAATAAATTCCTGCCTGGCTTTATCTGTAATATTAAAAATTAACTTCTGCTTGTCATTAAGATTTAATTTTAGGTTTTGTCATTCTTTTTTAAAGATTTTATTTATTTATTTGTCAGAGAGAGAGCCCAAGCAGGGGGAGCGGCAGGCAGAGGGACAAGCACGTTCCCCACTGAGCAAAGAACCTGATACGGGACCCGATCCCAGGACCCTGGGATCATGACCCAAGCAGAAGGCAAACACAACCAACTGAGCCAGCCAGGCGTCTCTTAGGTTTTGTCATTCTTATGTTTGGAAAGAAAAACTAATATCCATTTTTTTTAAGTTAATTGACACATGCTATATTGGAGCATATTCCTTTGTAGTGAGTGCAACTAGATTAACTGTAGACTGAGTCAGTGAGTTGTTTCAATACTCTGTAGACTGTTCGTGAGCTTTTGCAGCATATATGTCTGCTTCAGCTGCTAGACTATAAGGTCAAGAATCATGTTTAGTTTATCTTTGTGTCCCTAGCATCTATCAGAGTGCCTTGAATGCCATACTTTGTTGAAGTTGGTATTACTGAGTCTACTCTCAGTTCCTTATATATTCTGTATACAAGTCCCTTATTAGAAATATGACTTGCGGGATGTCTGGGTGGCTCGGTTGGTTAAGTGCCTGCCTTCAGCTGGTCATGATCCCAAGGATCCCAGGGTCCTGGGATCGAGTCCTGCATCCAGCTCCTTGCTCAGTGGGGAGCCCGCTTCTCCCTCTGCCTGCTGCCCATCCTGCTTATGCGCTCTCTCACGTGCTTGCTCTCTCTCTCTCTGACAAATAAATAAAATATTTTTTAAAAAAAGAAATATGATTTGCAAATACTTTCTCTCATTCTGTGGATTGTCTTGTCACTTTCTTAACAGTGTCCTTTGAAACACAAGAGTCTAAAATTTTTATGAAGTCCATTTAATCTATTTTTTCTTTAAGAGTTTTGTAGTTTTAGCTCTTATAATTTGATCCTTGATACATTTTGAGTTAATTTTTGTATCTAGTATGAGGTAGGGGTCCAAATTCATTCTTTTGCATGTAGATATCCAGTTGTGCTATAGCATCATTTGTTTGAAAAGACTATTGTTTCCTCCACCGAGTTGTTTTGGTATCCTTGTCAAAAACCAATGGACTATAATGTCAAGGCATGCAGTGAACTTTTTAATATTAATGCGATGGTTAATTTTCTAAAATATGTATATATTTTGCCTTCATTTTTATAGGTTACTATTCGAGCCTCAATTGGACCGCTTCATTCAAAACCGGTTACATCATCTCCCAGTAGTAGTGTTCCAAGCACTTCTTCTTTTCAGCTCTCACCTGTGAAGTCTAAAAGTACAGCTGCTAAAAATTCCACAAAATCTAATCCAAGTAAATCTAAGACAAGTAAGCTTCAGGCAGCTAAACCTAATACCAGTAAGCGAGGTAGAGGTGCATCTAAATGCAAGACTAAAACCTCTTACAAGCAAAAGAAACAACGCAACAGAAAGAATAAAATCAGCATAGCTTTGAAGAACTTAAGGTAATATCTTTTATTCCAGATATATAATACTAATTGAATATTAAAGGTTTATTTTAATATAATTTACCATATCACAAAGGTCCCTTGCACAGTTATGTGCTGATCACTTGTCTGGCATAAAGGCTAAGCAGATAAAAAAAAAAGGTACTCTTTACAACTGCTGAGCAGAACTGGAATTAGTGTTCATTGTATAATTATCATCAATTACACTAATCTATTTTGTGCTTATATCTTGTGATAGTTGAATTGATTAATGTGATCCTTTTTATTCCAGGGAAACATTAACTGGTGTTTGATTTTTGACACTTTATTCTAGCTTATTGTTTCAAATCAAATTTTCAAATTATGTCTCTACTTAAAGATGTTAATTTAAACATTTTAGCTTCAGTTAATAAAACATGAATGAGGCTTTACCTTATTATTTTTGTTTCATGATATATTTTCATCTTTTTTTTCTGTCTCTACAAGGTGTCGTCGGGGAGTTCACAAGTGCATTGAGTGTCATTCCAAAATAAAAGATTTTGCAAGCCACTTTTCAATATATATCCACTGTAATTTTTGCAAATACAACACTAACTGTAACAAGGCCTTTATAAATCATATGGTGAGGTAAGTTAAACATGTACACCACCAATCAAAATTCCCATTTAAGATGTTTGTTTTTTTAAAAATAAAGTTGTCCTAATAGTTGTCACATCAAGGAGCTAAAAGGATTGAGCAATAGGGAACTTCTAGGATATTACTTAATATTATTTTCCAACGTAATAAATCATGAAATTAGGGGGACAGAAATTTTTAAGAACAGTTAGACCAATGAAATTAGAATAGGTTTGTTTGGGAAATTTGTTTTTCTAAGTCTTTTAAAAAGTGGTTATTCTCAAACATAAAAATTTTTAATGTTTTCAAAATATTTATCACATAAATACATGTAACTCCATGAGTGTTATCCTCTTCAAAGCAGTCACTTTGAGAGACTTCAGGTTTGTCAAAGATGCTAAGAATTTCTCCCCAGCTTCTCCCCCTTCTTTTCATCCATCTTTCTGCCCATTAGTCATTCAAGCCATTTATCTTTGCATTCAACAATGAAATGTGAAATGAGAGACTATAGGGATATTCTAGTCATGATGCTACTGTTAGAATTCCTTTTCACACGTCAATTCAGTTTATCTTATTTGAGCACCTACCGTGTACTCTATGCTAGAGAAAGATGTCAGAGACCACATTACTTCATTTGGACCTCATTTGTAGAAGCTTACTTGATTCTTTCAGGAAGGATTTTTTTAAATACATAAAAATTGTTCAGATATAAATATGCTAAGTTGATTATTCAAACTAAGGTAGTTCCATTTATTTTCAGTCAGAAATAAGATATAACTAATAAAAGTGGTTTTCGTGCAGAGCATAACAAGACCCTCTGTTATATGTTGCACCCCCTTCCTTACCAGTGTCCCAACTTAGCTCATCATATACAGTATTCATTTTGAATTCTCATTACCTCATGATTTTTAGAGTCTTGACCCTTCTTTCCAGTCCAGCTGCACCAATCTGACTTCCTATCAGCCTGACCCTTAAGGTCATCTGTTGTGAATGTTGCTTGCTTTTTATCCTAGAATCTTTTTTAACCTTCAGACATGTTAAACCTTGCTATCCGTGAATCTCTTATCCTTTTCGATCTTTTGCTGTGCTCCTTTCTAAACTACCAAACTACACTTGATTTAATTAGCTCAGAATTTGTGATTTTTAACTTTAATTTCGTTCTGTTTTTAAAAATACCTCTTTGTTGAGGGCACGTTCTGCATGGAGCACTGGGTGTTATGCACAAACAATGAATCCTGGAACACTACATCCAAAACTAATGATGTAATGTATGGTGATTACAGATGCAAAAAAAAAAAAAATCTCTTTGTTTTTTTTATCTACAACATCTGTTTAAATCCTTTTCAGTACCCTCAAGATTTTATTCTAGTCTCTTTGTTGTTAGTCTTGTTCTTACTAATTACTCAGAGGTCATCCTTCTCATTTTTCCCAAGATTAACTTTTTTCTACCTCAGGTTTTTGAAAGCAAATACTGCCCCTCGTCCCTTCCATTTTCCCCACAACCTTATTCAGTTATTTTGTGTCTTCATTTCATCTCTTTTTCTCTACCACATTCCTTCTGCCTGCACATATTTTCAGGCATTTTTTTTTAGGATGAAGGAGATTTGCCTTCACTTTGCATATTTTTTTGTCTTCCTTTTACCGTCAACATTTTAAAGAGTTTCTTTACTACCTATTTGCCACTTCTTTACCCTTTGTAATTTGAGTATCACCCCCACCTATTAGTTAAAGCTGCCCCTTTAAAAATTATCAGTCAGTCATATCCTAATCACTAAATGTACTCACTAATTTCCATTCTTACTTTTCTGTGACTTCTTTAGAATATTTGATGCTTTTGATCACTCACTTTTGAAAATCTTCTCAACTTCTCTTAATATGTTACCATACCATAATTTTCTTCCCTTTTGGCTACTGCTCTGTTTCATTACCTTTTCTTTTTTTTGCCTCAGACATTTTTTTACTTTTTAAGTTTTTCATTTTAATTCCTGTATAGTTAACATACAGTGTTTTATTAGTTTCAGGTGTACAGTATAGTGATTCAACAGTTCCATACATTACTCAGTGTGCATCATGATAAGTATGCTCTTATTCCCCATCACCTATCCCACCCTTCCCCCGCCCACCTCCCCCCGCCCCGGCCCGGTAACCATCAGTTTGTTCTCTGTAGTTAAGAGTCTGTTTCTTGGTTTTGTCTCTTTTTTTCCTTTGCTCATTTGCTTTTTTCTTAAATTCCACATATGAGTGAGATCATATGGTGTTTGTCTTTCTCTGACTTATTTTGCCTGGCATTATACTCTCTAGCTCCATCCACATCATTGCAAATGGCAAGATTTCATTCTTTTTATGGCTGAATAATATTCCATTGTGTGTGTGTGTGTATATATATATAGCTATATACACACACACACATCTTTATCCATTCATCTGTCAGTGGACACTTGGGCTGCTTGTACAGTTTGGCTATTATAAATAATGCTGCAATAACACAGTAGTGCATGTATCCCTTTGAATTAGTGTTTTGCATTTTTTGGGCAGAAACCCAGTAGCGCAATTACTGGATTCTAGGGTAGTTCAATTTTTAACTTTTGAGGAGCCTCCATACTGTTTTCCACAGTGGCTGCACCAGTTTGCATCCCACCGACAGTGCATGAGGGTTCCTTTTTCTACACAATCTTGCCAACACTTGTTGTTTCTTGTGTTTTTGATCTTAGCCATTCTGATAGGTATGAGGTGATATCTCATTGCAGTTTTGATTTGCATTTACCTGATAATGAGTGATGTTGAGCATCTTTTCATGTGTCTGTTAGCCATCTGGATGTCTTCTTTGGAGAAGTGTCTGTTCATGTCTTCTACCCATTTTTTAATTGGATTATTTGGTTTTTGGGTGTTGAGTTGTATCAATTCTTTATATATTTTGGATACTAACCCTTTATTCGATACGTCATTTGCAAATATCTTCTCCCATTCAGTAGGTTGCCTTTATTTCCTTACCTTTTCTCCTTTTCTTTTTTTCAACTCTTCTTGCCTCCTTACATTCCTTTTCTTGGTTCCTTAATCACTCAGAATTTTGTTTTACCTTTCAACTGTAAATCCTCTAGTTTCAATGCTGAGTTTTCCTGAGATCCATCTCTTCATCAGTTTGATAGATATTTTCATCTTTGACCCACTGGCATCTATAAAGAACAAAAATAAGTCAGACATCACTGTCTGGGATCCAAACTACCATCACCCCAATACTCTTTAAGCTCAGTTTGTCTCAAGGTGTCATTTGTGGAAATGTGGAGCATCAACTGAAAATAATACACTTTAAGTTTCTGAAGCCTATGGTGCTCTCTTGATCTGCCACCATTCATAATGGCTTCCTGAATGTCCACCTTCTGCACTTTACCACTCTGCCTCCCAACTACTGCAGGGATTTCTATACCTCAGTTGCTCTAAACCAGGCCCCAGCAAATCTTTCTCTCAGTATACTGCTGGGAAGAATGCTGGTATTTTGTTAATTTAAGTATAATTAACATACAATTATATTAGTTTCAGGAGTACAATATAATGATTCAACAATTCTATACATTGCTCAGTGCTCATCAAGATAATTGTACTCTTTTTTTAAGATTTTATTTACTTATTTGAGAGAGAGCACAAGCGGGGCAGGGGAGAAGGAGAGGAAGAAGCAGACATAACATTTGCAAATTTCTTCTCCCATTTAGTAGGATGCCTTTTTGTTTTACTGATGGTTTCCTCTGCTGTGCAAAGGCTTTTTATTTTGAGGGCCCCTAGGTGGCTCAGTCAGTCAGGCTTCCAACTCTTACTCTCAGCTCAGGTCTTGATCTCAGGGTCAAGTGAGTTCAGGCCCTGTGTTGGGTTCCACACTGGGCATGGAGCTTACTTTAAAAAAAAAAAAGCTTTTTATTTTGGTATAGCCCCAATAGTTTAATTTTGCTTTTGTTTCCCTTACCTGAGGAGACATATCTAGAAAAATGTTTCTACAGCTGATGTCAAAGAAATTACTGCCTATGTTTTCTTCTAGGAGCTTTATGGCTTCAGGTCTCACATTAGGTCGTTAATCCATTTTGAGTTTATTTTTGTGTATGGTGTAGGAAAGTGGTCCAGTTTCATTCTTTTGCATGTAGCTGTCCAATTTTTGTAGCACCATTTGTCAAAGATACTGTCTTTTCCCCCATTGTATATTCTTGCCTCCTTTGTCATAGATTAATTGACCATGTTAAGTGCGGGTTTATTTCTGGGCTCTCTATTCTGTTTCACTGATCTATGTGTGTGTTTTTGTGCCAGTCCCAGACTGTGGTGATCACTACAGCTTTCTAGTATATCTTGAAATCTGGAATTGTGATACCTCGAGCTTTGTTCTTTTTCAAGATTGCTTTGGCTATTTGATGTCTTTTGCGGTTCCATACAAACTTTAGGATTTTTTTTTCCAGTTATGCGAAAAATGTTGGTATTTTGATAGCAATTATGAACGCTGGTCTCTTATTCTGTGCCAAACACATGGCTGCCCCAATGGAGCTTTAATTCTGCCCCTAATTTATAGGAGATTAAATTGGAAAATATTTTTAGTGTTTCTTAAACCCATGGTCATTCTGTCCTCCTGCCTCCCATTTTCCATAGGTCCTTCAGCTGTCTTCTAGGACCTCCAATACCATTCTATCCCAAAATATTCCCATTTGGCCTCAGGCTTCCTTTATAACCTTTTCCTAATTTCCAGTGAGCCCCAACCTTGCACTGCATTGTTATCACACACATGGAGCACTTACTCATTACTAGCCTCATAAAGAACTGAAAGTATCCACTTCTGCTTTTCTAAGGGCCTTTGCATTTCTCCTAATTCAGTGGTGTCTTGCTTCCTTTGTTGCCTCAGGTACCTCCCCCTGAATGGTACACCCTGACCCAGTGTGGACTTTTGTCATAGACTTGAGCTCTGTACCTACAGAGTCTCATTTTCTTAGAGGTTGAGTACCTTTATTCCCAGCCCACACCAACTCTGTAACAAGTCAGGCCCCCCAAATTAATCTTCCCCAACATATAGTTTGTTTCATATTCAATATCTAAAGTGGTTTTCCATATTCTTTGTTATTCCTTGGACTGCCCCTCTTCTTCCCTCTCAGTTTACCTTCTTCTGTGAAGAATATGATCACCACAGCCACTCATAGGAATCATTCCTTCCTTTGAGTTCTGTACCATTCAGCTATTCTGCCTCATATTAAATATGTGTCTTATCTACTTGAGAGAGCAGTTCTTTGTATTCAGCATGGCACCTATTCTGCAGCTATTTTCATGGGGTTATAGCTAGCCAGAATCGTTTTTTTTTTTCCCATGCGTACATGGTATGCTGGTGATAGTTACCTTTTGTCTAATGATAATCATTGACCTGGTGTGTTGGCTGGTTTGGGTCTGTCAGTGCAAGCTAGGGCAGCTAGTGTTTCTCAAACTTTAGCTTGCATAAGAATTCACCTGAAAAGGGGCACCTGGGTGGCTCAGTCGGTTAAGTGGCTGCCTTCAGCTCAGGGCATGATCCCAGGGTCCTGGGATCAAGCCCCGCATCGGGTTCCCTGCTCAGCGGGAAGCCTGCTTTTCCCTCTCCCTCTGCTACTCCCCCTGCTTGTGCTCTCTCTCTGTCAAATAAGTAAGTAAAATCTTAAAAAAAAAATCACCTGAAAAACTTGTTGAAACTGGTTTCTGGGTCTCACTGACAGCAATTAATTCAGCAGGTCTAGAGTAGGGCCTGAGACTTTGTATTTCTGTTGAGTTCCTACGTGATATGGATGCTGCTGGTCCATGAACCACACTTTGAGTAATACTGTGCTATGCTAGTCCTGGCTAATCCCACCTGACTTTCTAATTCAGGAAAGCTTTCCTTATCAGTTTAAAAGGGGGTATAGGGATGCCTGGGTGGCTCAGTAAGTTAAGTGGTCGACTCCTGATTTTGGCTTAGGTCATGATCTCAGGGTCCTGGGGTCAAACCCCATGCCAAGGCTCCCTACTCAGCAGGGAATCTGCTTGAGAATCCTCTCTCCCTCTCCCTCTACTCCTCCCCCTGCTCACGCGCTCTCTCTAAAATAAATAAATCTTTTAGAAATAAAAATAAAAGGGGGTATAAAAGCTAATGTCATTGGCTGCAAAGCTTGGTTAGTGGTTTTTTTTGGGGTCTGTGCATAAAAGAAATATTGTTTTAACTCATGAGCTCTGCTTTGCTTTCCCTAAAGGCTCTCCTAATAATTGCAAAAGATTCTTTAAGTGTTTCATTTTACTGATGGCAGGTAAAGGTAATGTAATTTAGCCCAAGTAGCATTTACTTCAAGGGTCATTCAGATTCTCCCCACTTGCTAAGTATATTAAGATAAGAAAGGGATAATTATTATTCATAACAATTTATGTTATAGCAAAATACATTATTAACAAATACCTTTTAGATTGTTTTTAACTCTTAATTGTAAAAATTTAAATTGATGCTCTTTACATTTTTAACTTTGAGAGTTTTTTTTTTATATAATGGTGAGGGTACTGATCATTTAAGAATATTCTCAGGGAAATATGTTGTTAGAAAATACACAGGTAAAATGAAATGTAAGATAAAAAATGAATTAAAGCAGAAGAATAGAATTTAATAATTTAGGTCATGATCTTTTATTCAAAACTAAGAAACTAACCATGGACTTTGAAATATGGTCATAAAATTAATATGACTTATTGTATAATAAAATCTCACTTGTCTGTTGTCTCTCCAGCTCTCATAGCGACCATCCGAGTAAACGGTTTTATATTTTTAAGAAGCATTCTGGAACTCTCAGGTAACTAGTTGATCTTTTTCCATTCTCTCTTTTGAAAAATTGTAGTAACTTTTTTTTAACCTGATGTTTAAGTACCTAGTTTGGAAAATGAATGATTGCTACCAGACATAAGACAGTTCTATTCATTATATCATAGATCGAAGAGGAAATAGCTATGTTTTCTAGCTAAACTTTGTTGCAGTGGTGTTAGGCATTAAGATGAAATTTTCATGGATTTGCATTATAAAATAAAAAATAAGGCTCTCCAACAATATTTGAAGGTTAGAAAGATGTTTAAGATATCTACTAAATTGAATAACACTGGTTTTGGTCAATATATAGCCTTCACAATTCTTAGGGTTTTTTTTTAATTTTGAAATAAAAGTACACAACCTGTTTACAAAAGGAATTGCTGATGAACATTTCTAAAGGCACTGACAATTAACTTTGATTATACCACACACCCTTAGCTCAGAAATCCACTAAGCATCATTTTTTCCACGTTCTTCTGATTTCTTTTGACTTCATATTCCTTTGTTTAATTATTTTGCTCATGTTGTCATTGCTATTTGAAATTACAGTGCCAAGATCTTGGTAGCACCAGGCTAAGACAAAGACTTAAGTTTAGCCAGTACTTATTTTGATGCTTTCACTTAGTGGGAAAGTGGAGGAGGGGATGATAGATCTCAAGATCTTTGTATTTATTATTCTTTCTTTTTTTTTTTAAAGATTTTATTTATTTGAGAGAGAGAGAGAGAGAAACAGCATGAGAGGGGAAAGGGTGAGAGGGAGAAGCAGGCTCCGCGCTGAGCCGGGAGCGTGATGTGGGACTCGATCCCAGGACTCCGGGATCATGACCTGAGCCGAAGGCAGTCACTTAACCAACTGAGCCACCCATGCGCCCATATTATTCTTTCTGCTTGTTGACTCTTCCCTAGATATCTGCAGGACTAGCTCCCTCATCTCCTTCAAGTCTCTAGTCCAATGAGTGAGGCTTTCTTTGACCACTCCATTTAAAATAGCATTCTTTCCCCTGGGCTCCATTCCCACCACTCCCTATCCCCCTTTATTTTATTTTTCTTCACTTTTTACTTTCCAACATGTTGCATACTTCACTCTTTTGTTAATTATCTGTGTCTTCTCACTAGAATGTGTATGGTTTGGATATTTGTCTATGTCAGATGCTTACTAAGCATTGAATAGTGCCTGACACATGGTACACATTCTGTAAATATTTTGAGTAAATTAGTGTATATGTTGAAAATGACATATATGGATGATGGACCAACAGCTCATAGGCAGAGGAAAGATTGATTCTACTGCAAAAATATATTCGTGCTATTTTTAAAATATTACTAAATTCAAGGAAGTAGAATTTTACTGAAAAATTTTATAAGAATGAAAAGGGATTTATTAAGTCTAAAGATTAGAGAGTTTAATTTTATTTACCTCACTATTGTCAAGCTTAGTTGTGTGCTTGATTCTTAAATTAATTCTGTGACTTTAAAGATCTGAGATGCTTTTTTCTTAACTTGGGGGGGCCTCAGATTTAAATAAAAACTTGATAAATTTCTGTGTATGGGACTTAGCATATTTATAATTCTATAAAACAGTAAATTTGTAATTACTGTTTTGTTACAATGCAATGTTCATTTTTTATTTATTGTGCACCTATTATGTATAACACAACGTAGCAGTTCCTATTAAGTTGACAATGAAGAAGGCTTGGTACCAACCTTCAAGGAATGTACAATTTATGATAAGGTGTGAATATAAGTAACTACAGTAATACAGGAAGGTTCGTAATAAGTGCCGTGAGAGTTACTGATTTCAAAGGGAGGAGAGACTTCCACTTAGAAGAAACACAAGGGCATTCTAGTTGGAAGAAATAGTATAAATAAAAGTACAGAAAGGAAAGAGCAGAAGGCATACGCAATGAATGACTAGTAGTGCAATTTAGATGAAGCATGAAGTTTATATAACATAGTATTAAGATCAAAGTCTGGGGGAATAGTTTTGAGCTCAGATCTAGATTATGAAATCCTTGAAAACTAGGCTAGGGAGTTTGGACCCATTGGGGAAACTGTTGGTGTTCTGTGTGTAGAATTAAGGAAGATCAACGTGGAGGGCATATGAGGTAAGATGTAGCTGCATGGGACACATAGACTGTTTAAGATTATTATGGTAGTTAAGTCTGATTTAATAAGAATCTGGGTTAAGGTGGTGAACTGGTATCACACTGTTTAAGAACATGGACTCTGGAATCAAAGGGTTCTTTTTTTTTTTTTTTTTTAAAGATTTTATTTATTTATTTGACAGAGAGAGACACAGCGAGAGAGGGAACACAAGCAGGGGGAGTGGGAGAGGGAGAAGCAGGCTTCCCGCTGAGCAGGGAGCCCGATGCGCGGGGCTCGATCCCAGGACCCTGGCATCATGACCCAAGCCGAAGGCAGACACTTAACAACTGAGCCACCCAGGTGCCCCAAAGGGCTCATTTTCAATCTAATTTTGGCCTTGGTAGGTTATTAAACCTGACCTTGTCCTTTATAAAAAAGTAAAAATTTTAGCACCTACCTCTTTGGTTTGTTACAGGATTTAGATGAGATAATATGTCTAAAACCTCAGCCTGGCACAAAGTTAAGTGCTCGGTAAATTGTTAATATTGTAAAATATTTGAAATATTGGCTGTTCTAAGAACAAAGAGAGTCAAATAATTTTGAGCCTTTGTGTTGGGAGCATGACATCATAAGAAAGATTAGTTAGGAGGAATGGTTTTCAGGGGTGGGGACGGAAGTACAATTTCAGTTTATGAAGATCATTTTTGATGTGCCAGCATATGACAGCCAGGTATAAATATACAGCGGGCTGTTAAGACTAGAGCTACAATAGGAGCACCTGGGTGGCTCGGTCAGTTAAGCGTCCAACTCTTGGTTTCAGCTTAGGTCATGATTTCATGGGTCATGGGATCAAGCCCCCCTCTGGCAGGTGGGCCCTGTGCTCAGTGGGGGAGTCGATTTGAAAGATTCTCTCCCTGTACCCTTCCCCCTACTCTCTCTCAAAATAAGTAAATCTAAAAAAAAAAAAAAAAAAACCTAAAGCCACAGGGGAGAAGTCAATCTAAAGTATACTACTGGTTTTTATTCCTATACAAGTGAAGTACTTAAATTTAAAGTATTCAGTGAACTGTAAAGGTATGTTTATGCTCGTTAACTGACAGATAATAACAATAATTAAATTACATGATTTATTTTTAAAACTTTCCCATTTCTTTTCTAATTTTATCACCACTAAAATAAGATACTAGGTTATAGGCTCCACAGAGTTTACCCTCTTTTTTTGTTCACTCTTGTATCCACAACACCTAGTAATATGGAGTGTGTAAAGAAGGTCCTCAGAAAATGTATATTGAGGGGCGTCTGGGTGGCTCAGTTGGTTAAGCGTCTGCCTTCGGCTCAGGTCATGATCCCAGTGTTCTGGGATCGAGCCCCGCATCGGGCTCCCTGCGCAGTGGGGAACCTGCTTTTCTCTCTCCCTCTACTGCTCCCCCTGCTTGTTCTCTCCCTCGCTCTCACTCTCTCTCTGTCAAATAAATAAATAAAATCTTTTTAAAAAAGAAAAGCAAATGTATATTGAACGAATATTATATCCTTGTTTTCCAGATGGGCGAAGGTACAGAAAGGATGTGACTTGCACAAGCTATACAAATTGTTAGTGGAGCCACCACTGGGTTTTAGGTCTCTTAACTCCTGTCTTTTAGCAACCAATATGAGAGGGAACAGTTTACAAAGCACTGAATGTTAGCATAACTTAAACATGGCTCTATCATTTTCTAGAGTACCATTTCAGATAAATCAGGCTTGTATAACAAAATTGGAAATTGATGGTCATGACACATAAAAAGCACATCAAGAGTTGTTACATGGAAAAATAATTATTGAACTTCTATATGGACTTTCATGAAAGATTGAAAAGATTAAAAACCTTTGCTTTCTTTTTTTCTTCATAGGGGCATTACTCTCGTGTGCCTTAAATGTGACTTCCTAACTGATTCTTCTGGTTTAGACCGTATGGCTAAACACTTGTGTCAACGTAAAACTCATACTTGCCAAGTTATAATAGAGAATGGTATGTGTATATAGAATTGTGTTACTTTGAATTTCTGATATTTATTCCAGTATTTTTGATCAGCCACAATATGGGCTCTTCTGTATTAAGTTAATAGTCTCACTCATTATCTATACTATTTTAAACATAAAACTCTTCTAATTTCAGTTCCCAAAAGTACCTCAACTTCTGAACCCGATTCTGAACCCACTTCTGAACTCAGTTCTGAACCCACTTCTGAGTAAGTTTTATTTTCATTTAGTGCATTTTTCTTTGATGGATTTTAGCACTGTTGCATTTTTAAATGTATCATTAATAGAAATGAAAAATATTAAAGTATTTTGTTTTTGTTTTTGTTTTTAAAGCCGCTTGTTGAAATAGATTCCTGCTCTATGGAGCTCGTGCAACCTGGTGCAAGACAAGTTGGAATTTCCTAAGTTCAAAGTTCTGAAGTGTTTTCTTATACAAAGGCAGTTTCCTAAGTTCAAACTTCTGAAGTATTTTCTCACACGAAGGCGGTTAAACAGCCAAGTTCATGACACTAGCTCTGATTCAGCTCTTTTCAGCTTTCAGATGGCACTAGATTCTTATTCCACCTTATCTTTGTGTCAGGTTAACATATCTTAACATATGCTTTTTTCTCCAGTTGGCTCTCTCCAAAAATAACTTTTGTTGCTATGGTCTTTTTTTGCTTTGCTTAAAATAATTTGTGTTTTTCTCTGCTGTACTTCCCTTCAGAATATTGCATTCCAAATGATATGGCTATTCATTTTCTTTGTCTGTTTTGTCTGGTTTCTTAGTTAATTTCTTATGAGTCTTACATTTTTAGGTCAGATAGCTGTCTTTTTCCTCTTTCCTTGTCTGTCATTGTTCTATTTTTCATATTTTTCAGATGCAGAAGCAACACAGAAATTTCAAAAAATGTCCAGGATACTCCTGGTCAGTGTCCCCCTTCGATGGACACAACTGATGCCTGTTCTCTCTTTCCAAGGAATGTGAATTATTTGACTGTGAGACCTCCTCTAGATTGCGGCCTTAAGAAATCAGACCTTGGGGAGAGTCCCTTCCTTCATGACTGGCCTCCCATAAGGCTGATGCTAATTTGGCCAGAGATGACCTCAAGGCCCACCAAATTGAGCACAACTTCCCACTGGGGGCTTTGGTTTTTGATCTTATGCTTATTGGGTTCATTCTAACCAAGAAAGACCCATCAGATCATTGCTTCAACATCCAAGTTGAAGTTTAATCATTTTGGCTGCTGCCCTTTAATCTTTGTCTAGTTTGCATGCAGTCCAAGGAATATAAAAACTGGTTGTGTAGGGAACCAAGGTTACTTTCATGTTCTTGGAAAACAAGTTTCTAAAATTACAGTTCCAAAGTTATAGTTATTTGTACTGTCATTTGAAGTTTTATCCAGTATTAACCCTAGGAGTTTTCAGCAATACTAATATTCAAATTTTTTAAGTTTAATTTTATCTTGGTTTTATGTTGTCCTTCACCAAATTTATTAATGTGTGTTTTGTTATGTCCACTTTTATCTCTTCTCTTTAAAACTTTCGTTTTGTGTTTGTTTTGTTTTGTTAAGAACCTCAAGAAATTCTTTAGAATTCTCTACAAATTTCATGTAGCTACTTATTGATGGCTTCTAGATTTGGTAATTATTCAGACCATTAGACATTATTACATCCTCTGTCTCTCTTGGGACTATCATTATCTTAGTGATTATCAGTTCAAAGACATAAATAATTGGCAAAAAAACACTTCCTACAGACCTTAAAACAAATTTTAAAGCTATGTTTCTGTACATCTAATACATAATATCTTCTTAGCCATTAATGTAATTCCTTTGGATAAAGATAATATATTCAGAAAATATTGGGACCAAAAAATGCACTTGTTTCTTGCCCATATATATATAGATGTATATTTTTTTTATTTTGGTGTTTGTTTATTTTGGTTACATTGAATATAGATTTGCTGAACAGTTTGATGTTATTACTTATTTTTTTAATAAAATTTGTATTGGTAAAGTGCCTCAGGAGTTATTCATGTAAAAGCTGTAGATTTTATCATGTAAGTAGGAGCATTGCTTTGCTTCTTACATGGAAGCTTGATTGCTTGGCCTACAGACTGAGAGCTTTACTGAGTGCATCTTACAGTCTTTCCTCCAGCACAGTTAAAAGCTCACTATGTATATTTTACTAATTTCTTGAACTTTAGAGACTGGCAAAGTCCCTTTGTGACCTTTAATAACCATTAAGGTGGTCAGGCTCTGAAGTTGTTTGACTCAATCATGAGTGGTTTTTTCATCTTAACATCAGAACTTACTGTGCTTTGTACTCATAATTGTACTTTGAAATGGTCTTAGTCCCTTTGGGCTGCTGTAGTAGAGTATCACAGACTAGATATCTTACGAACAACAGAAATGTATTTCTCACAGTTCTGGAGGCCGGAAAGTCCATGATCAAGGCACTGGCAGATTCAGTGTCTGGTGAGGACCCGCTTCCTGGTTCGTAGAAGGATATTGCTGTATCCTCCTGGCAGAAGGGGTGAGAGAGTTTTCTGGGGTCTAATTTATGAGGGTACTAATCCCACGCATGAGGGCTCCACCCTCTTGATGCAGTCATCTCCCAAAGGCCATACTTCCTAATACCATCACGTTAGGGATTAGGTTTCAACATACGAATTCAAACATTCAGCCTATAGCAGAAACATATTGAAAACCAGTTTCAGTGACTACTTCTTATAATTCATAGTCAAAAAAGTTGAATCCAGGGCGCCTGGGTGGCTCAGTTGGTTAAGCGACTGCCTTCGGCTCAGGTCATGATCCTGGAGTCCCGGGATCAAGTCCCACATCGGGCTCCCTGCTCAGCAGGAAGTCTGCTTCTCCCCCTGACCCTCTTCCCTCTTGTGCTCTCATTCTCTCTCTCTCTCAAATAAATAAATAAAATCTTAAAAAAGTTGAATCCATTAGTTTTAATTTTCCAGACTGATTTCTGCTGTAAATGATTTTTCCAAAATCTCCAAAAGTGTTGTTTCTTAGTGGTGTTTCTACTCATACTTGTTTCTTAATAGTAGACTTGGCAATGTTCGAGTCTTTATTTCCGTATAGTCCCCAGAATGTTTGTTCATCCACCATCTTTCTATCCATTTTTTTTTACTTTTCAAAAATTGTAATAAAAATATATAACATAGATTTTGCCATCTTAACCATTTTCAAGTGAAAAATCCAGTACTAATTACACCAAGTTTTAAACTTTTGTCCAGATATAAATTCTCTGTGGTTTCAACATAGATTCTCTTTTTGTATGCAGATATTTTCCCTGGCTCTGTTATAGTTTGAGGATATGATAAACTACATTGATGCTATAGCAATACTTTAGGTAGGGGTACGTCTTTTTGTTCTTCCATAGGGTTCTATTTCTAACAGCATGTATTAGGTTCATCCTCTTAAAGTATAATACTCTTATTAAAGTTCTGTGTCCTGTAGCACCATTTTTTTTTTTACTTTCTTTAAAACATTTCGAATGGTAAATACTAAACTTGCTGCTTATAGGCAGTTAGTTGAGTTTTAATTGGGGCAAATGAGTTTTAGCTTGACATTTTGATCCCATTACCCTCAGGCTTTTCTAAATAGTTCTTTCACTTGATTCAGAAGTAGCCATCTCTTGCATGTGTGCTTTTTAAAAGGTTACAGCTGAATAAAAGTTGTGATTGGCTCAGTTTCAATCCATCACCATTCTTAGAAAAATAGCCTCTGAACTACAGAGACAGTTTCTTGTTCCTTTTTGTCACACTTTGCCAAAACATCTCTTTGGGCCTCACTTACTTGTTCAGCAAATACTTATTGAGCACTTACTATGTGCCTAACACTATTCTAGGTGCTGGAAAAAACAGACTGAAATCTTTTCCCTGGTGGAGCTTACATTTCAATGGTTGAAGACGACAATAAAAATTAAGAAAATTAAGTAGTGTGTTAGATGATGATCAATGCTATGGAGAAAAATAAAGTGGGCAAGGAGGATGGTAAGTATGGGCTGGGGTTGGGAGGTTGCCATTTTAAATCTGGTGGTCAGGACAGGCCTCTGTGAGAAGAGGACATTGAGTAAAGACCTGAAGGAAGTGAGGAAGTGGGCCACTGGATTATCTATTGGAAGAGCATTCCAGAGAGAGAATAGCAAATGCAAAAGTCCTGAAGGGAAAATTGGAACCCTCACACATGGCTGAGGGGAATGTAAAATGGTTCAGCAACTGTGGAAAAAAGTTCAGCAGCTCCTCAAGAAGTTAAAACATAGAA
Organism: Callorhinus ursinus; assembly: GCF_003265705.2. Taxonomy (NCBI): domain Eukaryota; kingdom Metazoa; phylum Chordata; class Mammalia; order Carnivora; family Otariidae; genus Callorhinus; species Callorhinus ursinus. The sequence continues at coordinate 4,447,689 of NW_027397095.1, forward strand.
TTACCATATGAACCAGCAATTCTGCTCCCAGGTGTATATCCAAAAGAATCTAAAGCAGGGACTCAGATACTCGTACATACATGTTCATAGCAGCACTATTCCCAATGGCTGAAAGATGGAAAGAGCCTAACAGATGAAGGAATAAATAAATGGTAGTATATTCATACAGTGGAGTAACATTTAGCCATAAAAAGGAATGAAGTACTGATACATGCTACAAGGTGGATGGACGTCAAAAACATGCTAGGTGAAAAAAGCCAGTCATAAGAGATCACATATTGTATAATTGCATTTATGTGTAATATCCAGAATAGTTAAATCCATAGAGATGAAGAAAAGTTTGGTGGTTGCCAGGGGCTGAGAGGGCAGTGGGGAATGGGGAGTGACTACTTAATGGGTACAGGGTTGACCTTGGGGTGTGATGAAAATGTTTAGGAACTAAATAAAGATGGTTATACAACATTGTGAATGTATTAAATGCCACTGAATTGTTCACTTTAAGATGGTTGACTTTTTAAATTTTGATTTTAAGGTATGTGAATCTCACCTCTACAAAAAAAAAAAACCTTAAGCTTAGCAAATCAGGAATATGAAGGAAACCTTTTTAACCTAACCTAATAAAACTCAGCTAACATAACAATGAAAGGTAGAATGAGTCCTGAAGTAGGATCATGCCTAGCTCAAGGAACAGCAACAAGACTGATGGGGCTACAGTAGAGTGGCGCTGGACAGGGGAGTATGTAGTAGGAGATGGGGCCTGTAAGGTCATGTGGACCATGTAGTATAGGGCCTCCTAGGTAGTTGTAAGGATTTGGCTTTCATTCAGAGATAGGAAGCCATTAGTGGATTCTGAATGGAGAAGTCTTTAATACCTCAATGAAAAACAAAAAAAAAAATTTTTTTTTAAGTAGGCTCCATGCCCAGCGCAGACCCCAGTGCGGGGCTTGAACTCATGACCCTGCCACTTGAGATCAAGACCTGAGCTGAGAGCAAGAGTCGGACGCTTAACCGACTGAGCCACCAGGTGCCCCTACAAAAATTCTTTATTACAGTCTTAACAGGATCACCCTAGCTGCTGTCTTGGGAACAAGCTGCAGGGGACCAAGGGCAGAATCAGGAAGATAAGCTAGGAAGCTGTTGTAATAATCCATTTGGGAGTTAATAGAGGTTTAATTAGGATAATGAGAGTGTAGGTGATAAGTGGCTCAATTGAGGATATATCTTGAAGGTTGAGCCAACAGAATTTGTTGATGGTTTGGATATGAAGTATGAGAGAAAAAGTGTGGAGGATGGCACAGTCATTAGCCTAAGTAACTGGAAAAGTGATGTTATTAACTGAAATGGAAAAGACTAAAGGAGGGGAGTAGATTTGGGAGGGAAGATGCAGACTTTGATTTGGGACATGTTTGCATTTGAGATGCCTAATAGATATCCTAGTGGGGATGCCCTGGACATCCTAATGTGTGAGTTTGGAGTTTAGAGGAGAAGTCCAGGCTGTCAGTAACCTTTAAATTTATTAAAGAGTCACAGACTATGAGATCACCACAAATAGAACAGGGATAGAGAAAGGACAAGGTCCATAGACCGAGCTCCAGGGCATGCTAACAATAAGAGGTTAGAGAGATGAGAGGGAATCAGCTGAGGAGACTAAGGAGTGGCTGGTATAAATTGTTCTTAGGAGAAAATGAATTCAGAATGCCACATACCACCATCCCTAATAGCAGAAACAGGGACTCTTTAAACATTGAGAGAACAAAATACCCCCAATTACTCCTACGCATGGAAAACTCCCCTCCTGGACTCTTGTAAAAGTAACACTTGTCCAAAAGTATCTAGATCTGGAATGAATGTCCATAATTTATAAATGGTCTGCAACATAAAGGTGCCATGGCCAAGTAAATGTAGGAAATACTGGGTTACAGTTGCACAGATTCTTTATTACGGGATTGTTCATGCTACATGTGGTCTGTGGTTCTCTAGAATTTAGTGAGCACTTACTGGATCCTGGAATTTCCCCCCCCTACTTAATAACTTCTAAACATTCATCTCCATAAGATACAGTATGGAGAATGCTGACCTAGATAAATTATTGTCAGATTTTCTGAATTGAAAAATAAAAAATAGTTGAATGAGGGCATTGACTAAGATGAACTTCTAGACATTTCATTCATGTTCATGAGTCATTTGTAAGGTGGCATATGTAGCTGGAGGCTAGTAATAGCCATTTTCATAGTCTTAGAAATTATATCAGGAAAAAATTGTATGCTCATTATGATGTTTATAAAACCTCAGAAATATATAACTGGAACAGACCAGTAATTTGTGTTGGAGGGCATCGTCATTTTACATTATTTCAAACTCCAAAAGCTTCAGACTCTTACCATAATAACATCTAGCTTCTCTCTATAACTTATGCTTAGCTTATCAATCTACCCACTTGCCTACTTTTCTTGAAACCATTACTATTTTCAGCCTATTATTATCTATTAAGGAGTATCTATTAAAGTTTACTTCCTGCTTACACAGCTTCAAGAGATCTTCCTTGATACTAAGATTATGAGCTTCAATACCATACTCCAGAGTAAACCCTCCCTGTACCTTCAAGGGGCAGTGTGGTGGAGGGGCTACGAGTCCAGGCTCTGCAGCAGACTGCCTAGGTGGGATGGAGTTCCTACCCTACCAATGACTACATGTGTGTGACTTTGAGCTCTGTGCCTCATGTGTAAAATGTAAACAACAGCACCTACTCATCAGGCTGAGGGAATTAAATGACTTCATACGTGTGTATAGCAGAACAGTGATTGGCACACAGGAATGTAAGTCACCATTTTTACTATTATTGTTAGTTTATTACCACCCTTCCTGATTTTTTGTTTTCATTTTATTCAGATAGAATGGCCCTAATCTTTACCCTATTTTTCTATTTATTCATTCATTCATTCATTCATTCATTCATTCATTCATGTAATTTATAGAGAGTGTGTGCAAGAGCAGGGGGAGGGCAAAGGGAGAGGGAGAGGGGATCCCAAGCACACTCCCCGCTGAGCACAGAGCTGGAGGTGGGGCTCAGTCTCACGACCCTGAGACCACAACCCCAGCTGAAATCAAGGGTCAGGTGTTTAACCAACTGAGCCACCCAGACGCCCCCACCCTATTTTTCATTATGACCTTCCTACAATCATTTCTGGTAATTTTCTTTTCCTTAACCCACTGTGTCTTTCTTGAGAGTCATTGGGGAAGCACATAGTACTAAAGGTCGGCATACCATTAGATTCTTCATGTCTTAAGCCCACCAGACTTCTATTTTTATGGAATGTCTATGAATGTTTCTAGGTTCGTTTGAGTCATAACTGCCTTTTTAAAATAGTATTAAGGTATTTTCCCTAAATTATACTGCCTTTCCCTTGACCACACCATGGTTTGCCTCACACTCAGACTCACACACCTCACTTCTCTGATTTTGAGATCCTTCTGCAGCCTCCCTCCTGTCACTTTGTTATTCAACTCCCTGGAAAAGCTTGCTATCCTCAACAAACTCGGAGAGGCTAAGGTGTATCTCTTCAATTGTTTGCAATCCTGCACACTAAAAATACCTATTTATCCATGCCACTGTGATATATGCTGGTGTACATAGAGTTAAGCCTTGAAATAAGACAGTCCTAGGTTTACGTCCTGGTTTGTTGTGTAACCTCAAATAAACTACCTCAAGCCTCAGCTTTCGCATCAGTGAAAGGTATGTAATGACGACTTTCTCAGAAGTTTGCTTTAACAATTAGAGTGTGTGTGTGTGTGTGTGTGTGTGCGTGTGCACGCGCGCGCAAAATTTGGCACTGGCTTGACAGAAAGAAGGCAGTCGATAAATACTGCTGCTCCCACTATTACCAATCATGTTAGTGCTCTTCCTGCGGATTCTGCTGTTACTGCTTCCGTTGCTGTTACTACTATTACCACTGCTGAGAGGAGACCCTGGAAGCTACTCATCAGTAGAATCTTCTCCTTGACAGTTTTAGTGGCAATCCATCAGCACTGCGGTTATCTGGAACCTTGTGTTGTAGTTCCCAGGTCTCGCAGTACATTCCTCCGAACTGCTGGGTGGATGATGTTTTATCACAGTGCTTCAGTTACATGTGGTGTAATTCTCCAACGTTGGAAATGAGTGTAGTTCTGTCTAAAGGCTATGAAACGATACTGCCTTGTTGAAAACTAGTGTAGAATCCAATCTGCCTTGGAGAAAAACATGTCTTTCGTGCTTAGAGAATCCTTTCCTTATGGGAGGCTTTTTAGTAATTACCAGGAATTCATTTCCAGGAATCTCGGCTACTTATCCAATACTATTAATTTTGTGGGAAAGTGTCATTGTAAATACCAACAGTAAAGTGGGCTTTCTTTTTGTAGGACTTTGAAATGATTAAGAAGTTGCCTTTTCTCAGAGGTTAAAGATAGTGTTACTCAGTCTTGGAATTGTTCTGTTTCCCCTTATCTCCTTCCCTGCTATCCATCTTCTCCAGTATATCTCCCTGACTAAATTAATTATAATGCAGAAGAAGATTTTAAGTTGTACACTTTTCTTTTCTTGATAAAATTTTGAAAATAGAGTGGGGTAATTCTGTCTAGCAAATCTTCAGAGCCTTAGAGCATAAGAATTCTTTTTTTAAAACATTGTTTATTTGAGAGAGTATGCATGCATGCAAATGGAGGGGAGGGGCAGAGGAAGAGGGAGAGGGAGAATCACAAGCAGACTCCCCGCTGAGCATGGAGCCCAATGCCAGGCTTGATCCCACAACCCCAAGATCATGACCTGAGCTGAAACCAAGAGTCGGATGCCCAGCCAACTGAGCCACCCGGGCACCCCTGTAGCATAAGAATTCTTGAGTGAATCAGTAAGTATCTCAAGCTTAGAAAACTAGGCTATTGAACCAGTTGTCTCAAATGTCCTAGGGGCGCCTGGGTGGCTTAGTCATTAAGCGTCTGCCTTCGGCTCAGGTCATGATCCCAGGGTCCTGGGATCGAGCCCCGCATCGGGCTCCCCGCTCGGCGGGAAGCCTGCTTCTCCCTCTCCCACTCCCCCTGCTTGTGTTCCCTCTCTCACTCTCTCTCTCTGTCAAATAAAATCTTTAAAAAAATCAATCAATCAATCAATCAAATGTCCTAAAGACCACAATGTGAAGTGATTTTAAAAGTTTATTTAATTCTTCTGGTGACTTTCAAGTAGCTTTGTGGTCAAATTATTTCAGTTCTGAATAATTTAAAAGAAGAATATATTCAATGCAGCTTTATTTTCAAAACTGAATGATCAGGAAAAACCTGAATAGTCTTCCATTTTCATTCCTTCCCACTGCCCTTTATATCAGAGGAATTGAATAAGTATAATATACAAACTTTTTTCCATAAACTGCATTTCACATGTATTATCTTAGTTAAATCTTCAAAAAAATCCTGTAACGATGATTTTCAATCCCATTTTACAGCTGAGCAAACTGATTTCATTTGTCATTCTGAAAACAGTATCAAGAAGTACTGACTTGGGGCGCCTGGGTGGCTCAGTTGGTTAAGTGACTGCCTTCAGCTCAGGTCATGATCCTGGAGTCCCAGGATCGAGTCCGGCATCGGGCTCCCTGCTCAGCAGGGAGTCTGCTTCTCCCTCTGACCCTCTTCCCTCTCGTGCTCTCTATCTCTCATTCTCTCTCTCTCAAATAAATAAATAAAATCTTTAAAAAAAAAAAAGTACTGACTTGTTCACATTACAGAAACATTATCCTCCCTGCTCCGGTTTTAGTCAAATCTGAGCATTTTCATTAATAAAAGCTATGCAAAATTTCAAAGCTGATTCTGATCTGTAGACAAATGAACAATCCTCATTCAGAGGCCTAAAACTGCATTATCTTCATAGGTGGCTTAAAATACATATGGACCATGAAAAAAAGCTAATGCATGATCACCCTTTTTGTTCATAGTAATGGAAGGCCGGAAAGGATCTTAGAGGTCATTTCTTCCCATTTCAAATGGTGCAAGAAAGTCTTCTAAAATACCTCTTCTGAATGAAAACAGTTCCGATTATTAGAGCCAGCCCATTCCTAGACTTTCCATCTCCCTATCCTGCCCTCCCATCCTAGGAGGACAGTTTGGTCCTCGGTTGCCCACTCAGTCCCTGTCCCCAGGTTCTGGGCCTATAGCTGAGCTAATAGTGATTAAATCAGTTCAAGACCTGGCATCTAGCATCAACTCCCAACTCATTTACTACTTAGTCCTAAATGCAGCAGCAGTGGAGCCCTTAGTCCCAGGCCCAGGAACATATCCTCCTCTTGGGCTTAAGAGAAATAGAGAAGAATAAGAGAAGTTAGCATTGTGGGGCGCCTGGGTGGCTCAGATGGTTAAGCGTCTGCCTTCGGCTCAGGTCATGATCCCAGGGTCCTGGGATCGAGTCCCGCATCAGGCTCCCTGCTCCTTGGGAGCCTGCTTCTCCCTCTGCTTCTCTCTCTCTCTCTCCTCCTCTGTCTCTCCTGAATAAATAAATAAAAAAAAAATAAAAAAAAAATAAAAAAAGAGAAGTTAGCATTGTGACTAGCTCTGCAGTTAGACAGATCTTGGTCACACCCTGCTCTAACACTGGGCAGCATTGCGACCCTGGGCAAGCTACTTTGATCATTCCATGCCTCACAGGTTATTGTGAGGATTACACATGATAGTCCATGTTAAGCACATAACCGAATACTTGGTGCATAGTAAACAATGTTGGGTGCCTGGGTGGCTCAGTCAGTTAAGCGTCTGCCTTTGGCTCAGGTCATGATCCCAGGGTCCTGGGATCTAGTCCTGCATTGGACTCCCTGCTCAGTGGGGAGTCTGCTTCTCCCTCTGCCCCTCCCCTCTGCTCGTGATCTCTCTCTCACACACACTCTCTCTCAAATAAATAAAGTCTTTTAAAAAAGTTCGCTGCCATTAATGTTATTTCAGTTGGAGGAATAGAGGTTGGAAACTAGGCTAGGTCTGATATTCTTCGCATCTAATGATCTCCCTGGAAGGAGAGGCAAAACCACAATACCTGGGGCACACCCTCTTTATCCGAAGCATTGGGATTTCCACCTGGGATTGCTGGGTAAGTGTCAGGTAGGCCATTTTATCCATGATTTTACCTGACACTTCCTCCAGTACTTTAAGATTAAATGCAAAGGGTCACAGTACTTACTTTATCACTAGGGAAGGGATTAAGTACCAACTATAGAGTCAGCTCAGGTCTTGAGGTCTGTTTCCCAGTCTTTTTCAACTGGTGTAGAGGAATATTCTTGTGCCCTCAATAGTATCTCCTAAGACTCTCAGGCTTCCTTACCCACCCAGCTTCAAAATCTAGCTTCCTGGGCAGGTGAGGTGCTTCTCAATGTCTCTTCTCCCTCCTTGCTGCCATGCTAGTAGTCTCTACCAGAGTCTGCAGATTTCCCTGAGGAGAGGTGAACCCTAGTGATTCGGTAGAGGTAGCTTACTTCGTAGAGTAACCCTTAACGTGAGATCTCCCCTCTTAACAAATTTTAGGTGTTCTTACCACACACACGAAGAAAGGGCACAAAGAAACTTGGAGGTGATGGATATGTTTATTCCCTTAATTGTGGTAATGATTTTATGGGTATATGCCTATGTCCAAACTCATCGCATTGTATAAATTAAATAAGTTCAGTTTTTTTATATATCAATTATACCTCAATAAAGCTATTTTTTTTAATTAGTAACCCTTCTAGTTTCAGGTGTCTTAAGTGCCCAAACTGGGACCACGATTAGCTGCTTCTGTACAGCCTTCCAACCAAGGAAATTGTCGGTATACCCCAGTTCTAACTCCCACTGGTGAACACTTTCCAACCTTCATGAATTTTAACCAGCAGAGGGCACACAGCAGACGTGCAATCTCTATTGAATTATCAAGCTGTGTCTTGTGTGGAGTGGTCCTCACGGAAGCTGGGTTCCATGATTGCCCAGATCACTAGTTTTGAAGCTCTGGCTTGGGAAAGGTAGTTTCTGATTTGAGAGTTCATCAGGAAGCCTGGGGACACCCAGCTACCCAGAGAGAGAGAACACGTGCCAGAGAGAAGAGACCTGGGAGGCACATGAGAGCCAACTATGGACTTTTTAAAAATACAGATTCCTGAGCTCTGCCCCCAGATCTAGTAGATCAGGGTGTCTGGGGCTAGTATCCCAGGAATCTGTACTTTAACAGGTTGCCAAGTGAGTTCATGCAGGTGGCTATGAGCCAGCATTTTGGAGCCGCTAATCTGAGGGAATTTCTGGGACCTCTATCTCGGTCCTGCTGCCCCAGCGCCAGTTGTTAGGGTCGTGGATATTCAAGGGGACTTGGAGTCGGAACAAGATTTGAAAGCAGTGGCGCCTAGACCAGTCCTTCCAAAGGGAGCAAGGCCTCTCCCAGTGGGGGGATGAGGGATGGTGAGTGGAGGAGAGCCTATAAGTTAAGGCAGTGACTCTGTCCCCTCAGGTGTTACAAGAGGATAATCATTGACCTCTTTCTGCATCTGCTACTCGAAGTTGCTATAGAGAAGCTGAGCCTTGCTATCCAGGGAGTTCTCAGCACATCTCCACACTCGCCATCCCCTCCCCACACTCAGGGTGGGCTGCAGTCAGTTTCACTTGGTGGGTGGGCTTCTCCAGCTTTTCTGGGCTGGGTATCCCTCCAGGGCACTGCTGTAGGTGGTGGTGCTCAGAGCAGCATCTGGTCTTGGGCTCTCTGACTGAAGGATCTTGCTGAAACAGTCCTCAGCCTCAGTGAACTTGGCCAAAGCAAGTCATCAGGCTGAATTTGGAGGCCTGAGCAAATGCAAGATACTGGGAGAGGGATAGTTCGTGGGTCGGGGTGGGGTGGGGGGACCAGTGACAATATCCTACAGCCTCAAAGGCTGAGCAGCAGAATCCAGCTGTCTGTGTGGTTCCCAGCTATTGTCCAAAGGCAGGGATATCTTGGGACTCCTTTGGCTCAGACCTGACAATTCTGTCAGCCACTTGGGCTTCTTGCAGAGACCTGATCAGGCATCCCATTCAAGAAGGAATGTTCCCATTCTGGCCTCCTGGATATTGAATAACCTGCTTGCCAAACCCCCATGGGTCAGGGGGACCACCTCTATTGAACCTGCAATCCCTGCAAGAGTTCTGGAGCTTGGAACTAGCTAGAAAGACAGTATAATATCACTGAAAGAGCCTAGACTGAAGTAAGACAGATCTCGCTTAACCACCTACTATATCGGACAAGTCACTAAATCTGTCAGCACATCTATATTCATATATGTAAAATGGAAATCATTATTCCCACCTCATAGGGTTGAGGGAGCATTAAGTGAGCTAGTGAAGGAATGTAGTGTTTTATTACAGGGCCTGGCATATAATAGGCATTCAAATGCTGGTAGTTATTTCTCTGGGTTCTGTCTCTGTTACATAGGTGAAGATTCAAGGGCATAGCTCCGAAAAGTAAAGAGGAGCTGTAGAGGAGACATCCTGGCCATCATGGATCATTCCAGAGACATAGTGAGGCTGAATGAGAGGCCTGGAAGCACCTCACTTCACTTGATTCTCCCTGCTCCTCACCACCCTCACAACAACAAGGGTGTCATGGTTCTCTGGCCTCCTGAGTCCCCTCCCTCTGGTTGCATTCTAGGAACAGCCCATTCCCAAATCCTTTTGCTCAGTCTGATGGAGGCCTGAGTGCCATTGTGCCACCCTGCTGGTGCCAGCAGAAAGTTCTAGGGCTAGGAGACTGGGTGAAGCCCGGAGGTTCTCAGGATTCTCTGTTCCCAGGTACCTGAGGGAGAGCAGTGTCATTACTGCAGGTAACGACAGGATCACGAAGGTGAGGCTCAGAGGACAGAGGCAGGTAGGGTTGGTGAGTGCCTGCTATAGTCACTGCAAAATTACAAGAGCCTTCGCAGGACCAAAAGATGATAGTCTTGGGGAAGTTCAGAGTCTGGTTTTCTGTTTTGTTTTGTTTTTTAAAGATTTTATTTATTTATTTGACAGAGACACAGCGAGAGCAGGAACAGAAGCAGGGGGAGTAGGAGAGGGAGAAGCAGGCTTCCTGCTGAGCAGGGAGCCCGACGCGGGGCTCTGTCCCAGGACCCCGGGATCATGACCTGAGCCGAAGGCAGACGCTTAACCAACTGAGCCACCCAGGCGCCCCCAGAGTTTGGTTTTTAAGGTGGGGGCCAGCCAGCATGGAAATGACAGCCCTGAGACCCACACTCAGGAGTTACCCAGGAAGGGTGTCTATTCCTCTCAGAGGAGCTAAGAAAAGTAGAGGCTTTTCCCACTTTCTTGCTGGTCAGCAAGCCTCCTGAATCTTTCCAAAGGTTACCGAGTCTAGATGATGCTAAAACTTTCCACTGGCTTCCCACTGCACTTAAATAAAACCCTAGCCAATAGACCTGGCCTTACTTACTTCTCAACCTCATCTCCCATGTTTCCCCCCTTGCTCACACTAGCCTCTCTTTTGTTCCTCAAATGCACCAACCTCACTTCTGCCTCAGGGCCTTGACATTTGCTCTTTCCTCTGCTCGGGGTTCTCTTTCTGACGTTACCCCTGGTTGCTTTTCTTCATTCGGGTCTCAGCTCAAATGTTATCTCTTCAAAGGTATCTTTTGTGTTCACTTTATCTAATATATTGCCCTTCCGCCCCCTCTCTCACTTTCTGTCCATTTACCATTTTATCGCCCTCAGAGTCCTTATTGCTCTCAAATCCTCTCATATGGATCTCATTTCTTGTTTAGTGCCTATCTCCTTTATGAGAGCAGAATTTTATATTGTTCACCTACATATCCCGAGGGCTTAGCACAGTGGCTCATAGTAGATGCTCAGTAAACGTTTGTTGAATGCCTAAAAGGTGTCAGAGGCAATTCAGGTCTAGAAGAGGCAATCCTGATTAGAGGACTTAGAAGGTTGTTATCTTGACCCTGTTACAGCAGAGAAGGTCCCTGACCAAGACAGGCCAGGACCTGGACTGAAATGTACCCACCAGAATGGACGAGCGTACCTGCGGCCACTGAGAGATGATCCGGCCCTGCAGCCAGGTCAAGAACCCAAAGACACCACAATAGCAGGTCGTGTCCCGGGTAAGGAGTCAGCATCTCAAGTCTGAGACAAGGCCCAAGGTTATTCTGCTGGGGAGAAGCATAGCAACAGGGGTTTCGGCAGGCAGTTCACCAACAGACAACAGGCTCCCAGCCGCTTGGGGGAGATTCAGGGGCAGGGCATTGGGTGGGGACAACTAGTAAGAAAACACAGCCCTAACCAGGGTGTATTAGGCAGGCTCCAAAGACAGATCCAGGCAGAAGCCAAGGGATGAAAAAACCAGACTGGGGGCTGGGACTCAGCCTGAGGCCGGGTGGAGGGTGGGATGGGGATGGGGTGCGGAGTTAGCCAGTTCTAGAGGAAGAAGGTTGTAGGGACAGGCTAGTTGTTTGGGTGGGAAGCACATCTGGTACATATTACCTTTTGCTGGGGTGGCGGGGAGGAGGACAGGGGACAGACCTGAGTTCACCTACCAGGGGAAAGTGCTCAGGGGCCGTCTGCCTGGGACCCTCTCTCTGTGGGCTTCTGACAAGAGAGCAGCCTTAAGGAGCACCCCCAAAACAAAGAAATCTAGCTGGGGCTACTGTAGCTATGCCTTTAGAGCCACTCTTAGTTGCTTTAACAATTGGACGGGGGGCTTTCGCATCCATAGGACCAGACATTTAAGAAATACCTACAGGGGGCGCCTGGGTGGCTCAGTTGGTTAAGCGACTGCCTTCGGCTCAGGTCATGATCCTGGAGTCCCGGGATCGAGTCCCACATCGGGCTCCCTGCTCGGCGGGGAGTCTGCTTCTCCCTCTGACCCTCTTCCCTCTCGTGCTATCTCTCATTCTCTCTCTCTCAAATAAATAAATAAAATCTTTAGAAAAAAAAAAAAAGAAAGAAATACCTACAGGACTCCTGCTGGAGAGCCACCAAAAACTCCCAGTGACTCAAAGAGCAACAAACTGTCCTGCCTCTTGTGTAGGCCTCCCTACCCTCAGCTCCCCACTAGGGCTGCTCAGCTCTTATCCTTTCACTCAACCCCCAAGGTCATTCCTGCCTCCCTACTTTGGCCCAGCCCCCTCCTCTTTACCAATCCTAATGTAACACTATTCAACATACAAAACAAGGTCAGTTATTTTTCGGTGACTCCTCCCTAATGTTGAGTACATAACGCTCTCAATTCCCAGAGCACAGACTCGAACTTGGTGATGTCATTGTCTAATTTTCGTTTGCAAGTGGTTTCAGTGTGTACATTGTTCCCACAAGATCAGAGGGTCTTTGAACATAGGGGACAAATCCTCCTCTTGCTGTGTTTCCTCCATAGCACCCAGCAAGGATCTGGGGGCATAACGGATTGTTGGCTTGAGCCTTAACCTCTTCAAAAAGTACCACTGTGGGTGTCAGAGACTCCAAGGTAAAACATGGGAAGCAGGATTTAACTACTTTGGAAGCCAACTGAGGCCCTTGGGAGACCTGTACTTTTTATTTATTTTTTTAAAGATTTTATTTATTTATTCGACAGAGAGAGACACAGTGAGAGCAGGAACACAAGCAGGGGGAGTGGGAGAGGGAGAAGCAGGCTTCCCGCTGAGCAGGGAGCCCGATGTGGGGCTCGATCCCAGGACCCCGGGGACCCGAGCCGAAGGCAGACGCTCAATGACTGAGCCACCCAGGCGCCCCTATACTTTTTATTTTTAAGCTTTGGGAAATAAGGAGAGAGCCACCTACTCTCGAAATCCAGGGAACCTAGGAAATATTTGTGAGTCAACATTTCCTTTCAAGACTTCTCTATCCTCCACCTTCATTAGCACCCTAGAAAAACATGTCTGGCCTGTATCCCACCCCATTTGGGTGTTTCTGCCCACTGATGACACTGAGTAACAGAAAGAATTAGTCCTGAAGAAGTGACTCGAATGATTCAGGTGGCATAGAAGGCTGGTAGGGAGTGTGCCTTGGCAAAGTGTACTGCTCTAGGAGGGCAGGCTGCTTTTCTACTCAGCACAATCAGAAATGTCTTCTTGGAGGAAAGCAAGACATAAAGGCATGTGATAATCTATACAAATTTTATTTTAATATCAATTTTTATGGAAACAAGCAAGTGTCAGCGTTATGCAGGCACGGAAAAAAAGGGAAAGAAAAAACTCCAGTAATAATGGATCTTGTATTTACACCATTTGGTTTCAACAGGGACAGGAAGTTTTACTGTTAGCTTCCTGTGGGAACTCCAGTTTCTGCACCTTCCCCTGCTGCCTCTCAGCATCACGATAGAGCAGGGATTTCTGAGCCTTTAATCGGCAAGCCAGGCACATGAAAATTGACTCCACGTTCTGGCTCTCTTTGGGGTCCTTGGCTGAAGTCTCAAACAAGAGCATGTTGTGGGCATCGGCAAATTTCAGGGCTAAGTTGGAGGGCACCTGGATCTGTTCCCTCAAGTCACACTTGTTGCCCACAAGCACTTTGGGGACTAGTGGGGGCACGGCATGCCCATTGCATTCTTGGATCCACATCTTGAGGTTGGTGAAGGATGTCATCTTGGTGACGTCATAGACGAAGACCACTGCATGCACATTGCGGTAGTAATGCTCGACCATGCTTTTGCGGAAGCGTTCCTGACCTGCTGTGTCCCACACCTGAACCTGGAAGATACAAAACCCATATGTGGAGTCAGAAAAGGAAACAAGAATGCATAGGAGAAAACTTGATTCTGTGATCTTATGAAAAAAACGTGGTGAGAGGGACGCCTGGGTGGCTCAGTCAGGTAAGCATCTGCCTTCAGCTCAGGTCAGGATCCCAGGATCCTGGGATCCAGTCCCACACTGGGCTCCCTGCTCAGCGAGGAGCCTGCTTCCCCTCTGCCTGCCGCTCTCCCTGCTTGTGCGCTCATTCATTCTCTCTCTCTCTCTCTGACAAATAAATAAAATAATAAATTTTTAAAATCTTCAAAAAACAGGGGCGCCTGGGTGGCTCAGTTGTTAAGCGTCTGCTTTTGGCGCGGGTCGTGATCCCAGGGTCCTGGGATCGAGCTCCGCATCGGGCTCCCTGCTCCGCGGGAAGCCTGCTTCTCCCTCTCCCACTCCCCCTGCTTGTGTTCCCTCTCTCGCTGTGTCTCTCTCGCTGTCAAATAAATAAAATCTTTAAAAAAATAAAATTAAAATTAAAATCTTCAAAAAACAAAAATGTGGTGAGAAGCCCTGACACAGACTGGCAGAGTGGATTTATCAAAGTATAGAGAGAGGTTTCTCTCAAGGATGTAAAATTTTTCTTAAAATTTTTAGTTGAAAATCTTGAGTCAAAAAATCTTGGGGGTGCCTGGGTGGCTCAGTTGGTTAAGCGTCTGCCTTCGGCTCAGGTCCTGATCCGAGGGTCCTGGGATCGAGCCCCGCATTGGGCTCCCTGCTCAGCGGGAAGCCTGCTTCTCCCTCTGCCTGCCGGTCCTCCTGCTTGTACTCTCTCTCTCTCTCTCTCTCTCTCTCTCTCTCTCTCGGTCAAATAAATAAATAAATCCTTTTTAAAAAAAATCTTAAGGCTTTTAGTTGAAAAATGAATGTAAATTGGTGAACTTTTCTGGAGGGCAATTTGGCATTATTAAGAACCTTAAAAATATTCAAAATTCTTCAAGTCTATAATCTCACTTCCAGAAAGCTATATAAAATAGAGATGTGGTCAAAATTCTGTACAAAGGTCTTAATTGCAGTATTATTTATACTTTTAAAAACAGGAAATAACCTAAAATCTCAGTAAGAGAATAGCTAAAATGTATGTACATATCTATACAATGGACTATTATGCATACATTAAAAATAATGTTTTCAAAGAGGAAATTCTCATAAAGTATCAGGAAGTAAAAAAGCAGGATACAAAATTTTTCATATACTATGGTCCCAATTTCTCAGAAAAATATTAAACATAGATATATGCCTAGGAAAGACTGGAAGTGTATGTACCAGGAGATTAATGGTTATTTATGGGCCGTGGGCTACAGATGGTATTTATTTTCTTTCTTTTTTGTATTTTCCAAATTTTCTACTATAAACATATATCACTTTGTCTTGCATTATTTGCATGACTTTTTAAAGAAAACAAAGTTAGTGTTAAAAGTCTCACCTTTTAGCTTAAGTTCACTTCTTTGGTATGTAAAAAGCAATTTAGCTCACTGGATTTTTCTTCTGCATCTTAGCTTTTGGGATAAAGGCCAAATTATGAAGGAAAAATGCTGATATCAGTAACATAGACAAAGACGCAACTCCCAAGGGATACCCTGGAGTCAACATACATTCAGCCCCATCTACTTCCCTTTATACATCCAAAGTCTTGGAGAAGAGAAATTCGTAATCAGAATGATGGTCCCAAGGCCCTATACAATTCTCAGTTATCAAAGAAGATTGGATTATGGTCACTAATTGACTACTACAGCTCTTAAAACCAAGTATAGCCTTTATTTGGAGTTAGCAGTCAGTGAGTATCTGGTAAATATAATTGAATCTCTTTGCTGAGTGAAGATCTTACAGGGCCCCAGAGTCCTCATCATTCTAAACATCAATTTTCATTGTCCAGGCTCCCCTTCATCTCCTCTAGGGACATGACTGCCACATTCCTTTGGCACGATTGTCAGATTCACCCCTTCTTCTATTTTGATTTTCATGTCCCTAGGCCAGACCCTCCTCTCCTCACTGCTGGACTACCGCAGAGTCTTTTTGATGCTAGGAGTCTCCACTCCACCCAGCCTGGTTTCAGACTGCTCGGCTACACCCGGGTTGTTCCCTCCTGCTAGTCCATCCTTCCCCAGCAGAACTGGTGAAGCCTTCAAGGCTCAGCTCACGTCTGCCTTCTTCCTAAAACTCCATTTTTCTCCAACTTCTCTTAAATTCTCTTTTCTTAAAACTTTCTATTGCACTTTGAGCCTGTACCACACCATTTATTTTTTTAAAGATGTTATTTATTTATTTGAGGGGAGGAGAGAGAGAATGAGCAGAGGGTAGGGGCAGGGGGAAAGGGAGAAGCAGGCTTCTGGCTGAGCAGGGAGCCTGACACGGGGCTCGATCCCAGGACCCCAAGATCATGACCTGAGCCAAAGGCAGACCCTTAACTGACTGCGCCACCCAGGCGCCCCTGTACCACACCACTTAGAATATATTATTTGTTCTCTAGTTATTTCCTCAGTGCTCTTGGCATTTCTCCAGCCAAACTTGTAAGCAGTTCTTTTTCTGCATCAGATCACTTGTCACCATGGTTGCCACCGCCATCATCATCATCATCCATCATCATCAAAAAGCAGTACTGGCCTGAGCCACCAAAACTACAAGCAGTCTGGCATCCTGCATATCTGCCAAGGCGATTTCAGAGAGAACATTCGACTTTGGTTACGCAGAAAAACGTAAGTCCTTGAACACTAATTTGCGTCAGAAAGCAGAGACAGAAAAGATTTCATTTCTTCCACCTCGCCAGTGCTCTGAGCAGGGAGGAAGGGAGAGCGGGCGAGGAAAGGGATGGAGGTCAGTGGGAAGAGAGCGGGTATAGCGCAAGAATATCATTACCACTTGGCTCCTGATCCCCACCCCCACCCTCCAGTAGTCCTAACTCCTGCCTCTGAGCAAGGCTGAATCCCTACCAGCCCTCAGGCATGTGGCAGATGCTTTAACACCATGAGCTCAGAGCTCTAAAAATACCTGCCACTAGCAGGAACACGGGTGGGAGTGTGTGAGGTGTTTGGGGCTGAGTAGGTTGGCTGTTTGGCTTTTCTTTGGCTTCGGAATTGTATACACCATCCAAACTGCCGGAGCTGTGGGGGAAGACCCTTTCTGCTGTAGACCTCCTTTGCCTTTCCAATGCCATGGGGAGCCCTGAAGCTTTTGTTTGGAGGCTCAGAATTTAAACTGTAGCACTGCTCCGTTCTAGCTCCTTATAAACCCCACCCTAAAGTTTTTTGCACCCCTCTCTATGGCCAGCAGTGAGCCAGGAAACAGGCTGCTCACAGCAGAAAATCAGAATGGATGGTGTGGCCTCAGAGCCATCACAAAGGGAGAGCACAGCAGTCGGTTCACTGCACACAAATGACCTCATTTTGTTTGGGGGATTGGTGTCCCTGTTCTTAGCATCCTCCCAAACCCGCGCTCCCTGCCAGACAGTGAAAGCATCTCCTTCCGCTTTCCAGCTGGTACTCCTCTCATCCATTCTTCCTTTCCTGTGGGCCCTGCATCCACACAGTAGCCAGGGGTGCTGACTGCCCCTTAGCCACGTACATGCTCCCCAGATCCTCTGTTCTCTCCAAGGGCTAGTGGGGGCATAGAGGAGGCAAACCAGCTTGGGTACAAACCTCAGCACAATCATGTGCTATTACTAGTCAGGTGTCCTTAGGCAAGCTACTTACTCTATCTTCAGTGTCCTCCCCTGCAAACTGAGGATAACCTCAGCAGTCTTGTGGGGATGCTGTAAAGATTAGCGTTCCTTATAAGTACATGACACAGTGCCTAATGCACACTCTCCCTTCCTCCCTGGCCCGAAACCTCCACCATCAAGTCTGGCCCGACAACTAATTGAGCAGGTGCTGTGGGAAATGCAGCAGCAGTAGCCTTGGAATTGAGAGACCTGGGTGCTAGTTGTTGCCATGGTCTCAGAAGGCCCATCGGCTGTCCTGGTAGCACTGGTCCTTGGATCCACTGGTTCTCCTCCTGGAAAGCCCGGAAAGCTTGGCTTCTTGATGATGGGCGAGAGCCAAAGCTAAGGCAGTCACTGGGGAGGGGGAGAAGAGAGTAGAGCCAGCAACATGCCATGGGTGGCTGGGGGCAGGCCCAAAGGGACAGGGGGTCCTGTCCTGGTGGAGGAGGGTCGAGGGGCAGAGTGTGGGGAGCTGCCAAAGATAAATCTAGTTTTTTTAAACCATTTTCCCGGGGCTACCGCTGCCTGAGCAAGTTTCAGCAATCCCCCACCCCTGCACGTGCTCTTAGCTGACATGGGTATTTCTTTTCCCTGGGGAACATATCTGGCATCTTTCTATAGATGAATGTCCTTTTGTTGGAGGCCAGTGGCGTAGGGTAGAAGTGGAAAAAGGGAGACAAATACATCTGTAACCTTTGGAGGATGCCCGAGTGGATGATGGGAAAAGTCTAAAACAAATCTTATTTCAACTAGCTGGACTGTCCCATCTGCGTCTAAGATACACACCCATTCACACAGGAGGCTGACACAGAGAACGGCAAAGGAGGACAGAGACAAAGAGAAACTCACGCGCAGAAAGAGAGGCAGCAAGGCCGACAGAGAAACACACACTGAGAGATAATTAGCCATTAAGCGAACTGGCAGAAGATGGAAGCTCAGAAGCCCTAAGGAAGACATGATGTCATTCTGACTGCAGGCAGCTTCTGAGGGAACACTTAGCTCAGCCTCCATCCACTCAGTAATGTAACACACGGGAAGGTGTTGGTCCAAGTGCTCAGCAGAGGAAGACAGTCCACAGTCCTGGGCAGCACCTGCCCATGGCCATGGCTGACCTGCAGTTCGCCCCTGGTCCGGAGGGCTGGGGCAGAGGGGGTGCCCAGTTGTCGGGGGCGAACCAAACTAGACAGGAGCAGGGGTAAATTCCATGAGAATTTACAAAGAATGGCTCAAAAATTAGTTCTGAGCCTCCCCTCTCTTACCTCCCCCATCCCACCTCCCCCCCCCCCACTCCTATCTGGCATTTTCCAGTGCTTTGGGGCTGAGGCAAGCTCAATATGATTGACCTAACCTGTAGGAGATGGACACATCCTGTCATTAAAGGCTGATGTCAGGAAGACTTGTCATCTTTCCTGTATGATGCCCCTCGTGTCCCTGTCACAAGTAACTGCATGGGTTGGGCACACCATGGGACTAGCCCAAATTGCCAGGGAAGAGCACCGGCCAGGGAATGGGGAGACCTGAGCGGTAAGCCTGTCCCTATGTGATCTTGGGCAAGTCACTTTCCCTCTCGAAGCCTCGCTTTCCTATCTGTTAAATGAGGACATTGGGTTAGAGATTCTTTAAGGTCTCTTCTATCTCTGAACATTCTCTGATTCTCCACATCCAAAGGGAGACAGTCAAGGTGCAAAAAGTAAAACCCAGGCACTCAACTCAGTGTCTGGGGTGCAGTTGAAGGAGACATCTTGAAGGCTCCTGAGTTCAGGGCTATAACCCGGGGCCCCTGGCCTAGAAGAGCCCACAGGCTGGCTGCCCCGCCTGCTACCTACCCCTGAGCACACTGCCCAGGGCCAGAGATTGCCCCCACAGAGCAGAGAGCCGCGGGAAAGAGCAGGGGCTCTGAATCCACGTGGAAATCCGGACCCTGTCCCAGGGAAGGCAGGGTACTGAGACAGAGGAGTGCTTGGGCTCAAGGGTCAAAGAAGGGAGGCTCAGATCCAAGCGCCTTTAGGCAAGTTATTTAACCTACCTTTGGTCTCCGTATCTATAAAATAGGACTGATAATAACAGTCTGATTTGCATAGGGCAGCTGTGAAGATCAAATTAGATAGTGCATGCAAAGCACCTAGCCCGGGCTCTTGGTTTAATCAATAAATAGCAGTTAGTATTATTATTGTTGTTGCTGTTGTCTACTCATTGGAAGCTTTCCTGGATGTTCATGTTAACCAGGAAACACTGGATTATAAATGTTATGATGGGGAGGGGGCGGGGCTACATGGATTGGAGACACCAAATGGGGCCTCGAAGCCCTAGAGATGGCCCTGGTAATTAAGAGTAGCCCCCAATCCGATAACTCAGTCCCCCATCCCCCTGCAGGGGACCCGGGGAGGCAGCCCAGCAGAGGCCACACCCTATTCCGGGGCCCAGGGAAGAGCTTGCCCAGACCTCTCCACCCTGGCCCTGTGGGGGCTGGCACTCCTATCGCTGGCTGTGGTCTAGGGCCGCTTCCCCCGAAGGGAGAAGCCTTCAGCAGTCACCTCCTCGCAGGGGTTTGGCATTTGTTCCCTGAAAAACTCCCAGCCCGCGGGAGTGTTGGGCAAAATCTCCTCCCCTCTAGATCAGGTGCTAGCTGCCCTGCGGCCGCCTTCCCACAGACACGCCGCTCTTGCCCGCTGCCTTGGGCCCCGGAGCTGCAGCGGCTTCACAAGAGGCAGAGTCACCCTCTCGCCACCCCCGCCCCGCACCCTGAGCTCCTTCAGAATCTGCACTCAGAGAGCCCCTCGGGGAGCAGTGTCACAAGGCTCTGCCCTCTCGAAAATATCATCTTCCCAAAAAAGCCTGTATTAAGCACTTATCGGCACATGGTGTTGTGCTGAGCTCTGTTTCTGGTGAGTCACACTGTCACAGGCTCTGCCCTCTGGGAAAAAGTCTGGAATCTTTGGCAAAGACTGTAAAACCCAGTTTCGCTAAGTACTGGGGTGTTAGAAGGGAAGGAGTCTTCTAAAAATTTCCCCAAGGCCAGTGGGCAGTGGCCCTCTTGCACTTGTTTTTCTCTCCCATTTCCCACTTTCTGGCTTCCTCCCTCCTCCCCCAAACTCTCAAACGCTCCTTTTGCCTCCATAGGAATTTCAGGTGGACTTATTTCCCCTCTTTTAAATCCAGAGAACTCTTTGGCTCAATGGGACACTTGATTTTAAGCAAGCAATAGCATTAAGCGTTAAGGCCTTTGAGGGTTGAAGAGCACATCTGTAAGTATATTCTCACTTTGCATTAAAAAAAGGCATGTTTTAGAAATTCCAGAATCTTACAACGTTGCATGAAAGAAGTTAGACACACCAGAGAAAGTCCAAACCAAGTAAACCTCAACGTAAGAGCCCTAGAAAAGGATAGAGACGGATAGCTACTTTTAACTTAAAAAGGAAATGTAGCAATTCCCCTCAAAATGCAAGGGACAAAAAGGTCACTATTTCAAAACAGTGCCCTATCTTCCTGACCCTGGGACTCACTTGTTACCAGGACTGAGCTGCCCATCTTCCTGACATCTAGTGCCTTGGCCCAGTCTCTGAAGCCATTTTAACACATTCATCCAAGAAATAATAATAATAATAATAATAATAATAATAATAATAATAAAATAAAACACCTTCATTTTAATAATCAAGGAATCCAGAGTTGTGCACAGTTCAGAGTGTTTCATCTTTCTCCACTACTCAGCCCTTCTCTCCACATCACCCAGAAGAGGGGCCTTGGGGTCATTTGGGCTCTTTGACCAGCAGGGGGGAGGCTGACCTTCACCGGACAGGGTCAGACCATAGCCTCGAGCAAAGCCCAGCTGTGGGCCCAGGGGTTGGCCTTTAGTGCCCAGCGCCCTTTGAGGCGCGTTCCTGCCCCTCATCCGGCCCCCGTGCTCCCCTGACGCATGAAGCTGCCCTTGTCACGTCCTCCTTCTGCACATAGAAATATTTCTGCCCACTGAACTATTTCTGTCCTATCAGGTTTCTACCTTTTGTGAACTAAAGTGAGCATAAACGGTCAGACAAGAATATCTGTGCTTAGCCTATTTGATAAAAAAAAAAAAAAACTGATGAGGGGGGAGGAGCAAGACACTTTTCCTTGGCCTCCAGATAAGTTGCTCTGCATTTTTACAAAGGCCTGCTGAAGACAATACCAACAGAATGAGTAATGAAGCAGTTCATTCATTAGGTATCGAAGACAAATAAAGAAGAGACCATTGGAGAGAGACTGCTCCAAGAGAACAAGTTTGTCTCTTATATGCAGGGCTGGTGTGTGACCCTGTCTCAATTGCTTTAAAAGGGCTCATGGCTTTGTGCCAGAACCACCCCCACTTCACCCCTATTCCACCTCAGCCCTAAGCTTAACCATAAGCCGTAAATTTAAAATAAAGCTCTTTTTCATTCACTCTGGATTTCCATCTTTTCCCCCTCTCGAATGCCTCAGGGCTAACTAAGCCCAAGTGGGTTCTTGCAGCCCATTCACACCCAAGAGGTAGAAGAGACCCCAGGATGTGTAAAGTGCTTTGGGATCTATCCCACAGGCCAGGACCAAGAGATGCCTCATGCCTCCCTCTGCCCACAGGTGCCACTGCTCCTGGCTCAGGGTCAAGGATGGGATCAGACAGGCTTTTCCTGTGGCAGATGTCAAGGCAGGGGCAAAGGGCAGGAGTGTAACCACTCCCGCCAGCCCTAAAAAGCAAAACAAAACGGGTGAGGTGGGAACCAGGCCACTGAGAGAAGCGAAAGGGAATGAGGAGGTACCGAGGGTCTTGGGCTCGGCAAGCGGCCACACGGCCACGCGCTGGACGTTTACAACCACTGGAGCGATGCCTCGGGCGAGGCCCCCTCCCAGATCCCTCCCTTCCCGGACCTGACCGTCTGGATCACCTTGATCTTCTCGCCCTCGATTTCCACGGTCTTCTCCCTGAAGTCCACGCCAATGGTGGCCTCAGTCTTGTCCGGGAAGGTCCCCCCGCAGAAGCGGAAGGTCAGGCAGGTCTTGCCCACGTTGGAGTCCCCAATCACGATGATTTTGAAGATGCGAATCTGCACGTACTGGTCCAGCGACGAGTCGAGCTCCAAGGACGCCAGGCCAGCGGCCGAGGCGGGCTGCAGGCTCCCATGGCCCAGGATGGGCTGCGCCATCTCCCCCGGACCGGACCCGGGCCCCAACCCCCCTCGAGGGCTCCACACAAAGAAAACGGCCACGTTAGTGCGCTCGAGGCGAGCGAGCTTTGTGCGTGTGTATGTGTGCGTGTCTGTGAGTGTATGTCCGCGCGTGTGTGCGTGCGCCGGCAACGTGTGCGCGCGCGCGTGAAGGGGGTGCCTCTCTCCCCAGGCCCCCCTCCTCCGCCAGCGCACCCTCCTTGCCGCTCCGAGGCACCAACACAAAAGCCGGCGAGCGGGAGAGAGATGGAGGAGAGTGAGCCGGCCGCGAGCCTCCTCCTTCTGCCTGCGCCCTCGGACCGGACACTCGGGCGGGCGGTTCTACGGCGCTCCCCAAGCGGCGGCGGCCGCCGCCGCCGCCGCCGCCGCGCCGTTGCCTAGACCCTCCCCTGCCTGGACCCCAGGGACACACCGGAGGGAGGAAGCTTAAGGAGGGAAGGGAGGGGGTGAGGAGAGCGGCACACGCCGCCCCGGGAAGGTCTTCCTTTCTCCTTGCCCCCATTTATTTTATAGGTTGCGGGCTCCCCGCCCCCACGTTCTCGGAGCGCGCGGGGTCAGCGGGCAGGGAGCACAGCTGGAGAGGACAAAGAGCTGCACCCTAAGGCATCTCTGGAGCACTTCGGCCCCGGAGCGACACGACTCGGAGGGGGGTGGGGAGGGGCAGAGATACCTCTTTCACCTCCCGCGCCTCCTCGGGCCCCCTCCCAAGCCTTGGGATAAAGGGATGCTCTGTCTTATTGAGTAAGCAGGTGCACTCGCGCGCCCCAAGGAGCTGGGGAGGGCGCTGCCAAGACATGCCTTGGGTTGTGGGGGCCCGCGCAGCTGACAGGAGGGAGCCGGGGGCACGGGGTGTGCGTGTGTAGGGGGAGTTACTGTCTCTGTCACCGACTTGCCAGATGTAGGGGGGCGCGTGCCAGGCGCCAACCTCCCCTCATCACACCACGAGCACCCATCCTCTGAATGTTCAGGAGAGCGGCTTCCATTGGCTGTCGCAGTCGGTTGTGTTTGGCTGGCCAATGGGGAAGGCCCGCCGCCGGAGAGGGCCAAACGGGGGGTAGGGGAAGGGGGAAAGCTAGTGGTGGCAGCGCCAGCCAAAGGGAATCTTGTTTTCGGGGCTAACCATTACTGACCCAGGTGGAGGGATCTTGGGACATGGCATAAGCCCCACAGTGTCTCCCATATGATATAATGTCCATATAATCATAAGTCCTTTCAGAATGGTGGAGTTTCGAAAGGAATTGGAAACCCCTAGAAGGGTTCACCCCTCTGCAACTGAATGTAGAACAAAGTGGTTGGGTCTAATTTGCCAGAAGCCTAGATTATGCTTGGAAGATGATAAATGAACAGAACTTTCTTGCGGTATTAGGGGGCAGCTTCCCAAAGCTTACTAAGCATCACACATCTTGTTGGAGACCTGTATTCCTTCTCTTGAGGTTGATGCAGGTTCACAATTTGCTTGTTTGAAATCAACTTTACTGAGGTACAATTCACATACAATAAAATGCACCCATTTTGTTTGCTTTTAAGACTTTATCCCTCCTCTCACACATTTCATAGGCTAAGGCAAGGCAATATTGACATATGTCAGTAGCACCGACATATGAGTTACTTGCTAATGCCATCGAAGTCAGGGATTCCAGCGGTGCACATGAGCTGCCATCTTGTGTGTGAGGCTGAGCGGCAGAAGAGACAAACGTGACCAAGTCCATTCCCACTATGAGAAAAACAATTCAGTGAATCGGTGATAGATCTGTAAGCAAGTTGGAATGTGACCGCTCAGCCAAAGTCCAAGTTACTCAAAATGGCTGGGAAAACTTGGGGTCTTCTAGTTAATAAGCTGTTTAGCTGAGTTAGCAGATATACTTATAGCTAACCCTTTTCCAAAATATGTGAGTCACCCATTTCTAAAACCCTAGATTTTACTGTATTAAAACCATCTCGAGAAGGATTTAATCTTAAGTGGCTAATCCAAGGTCATCATTATGAATACCAATTATTATGGTACAGTGTGAATAGCAATCTTCACTGTACAGTATTTTGGCTTTTTGATTGGCTGATGTCTAAATATACTTTGTTGCATCATTCTCCTCTGTATTTGTAATGCTCCTGGTGATCATTATCTACAGAAGAGTAGTTACAAAAGTGGGGGTAACTATTAATTAGGCATACCCAGTAGGTAGAGTGAAAAGAAGCATCGCCAACTCATAGAATCAATGCTAACTCTCTTAGAGATACAAAAAAACATTACATCCACGTGAGATTATTTAGATGTGTGCTTCCAGCAAAAACTTGTCACTGAGTCTGAGAGTTTATATTATAGCTGTAAGGTAGAAACACTGACTTCTGGAAATATGGTATCTCAAAATGGGCACCATGCCCTAATAAAAAGTGCTTGTTACCTCTGTGGGGTGAGATTTTGGGGAAATTTTCACTTATATTTTTGGAGTTAGTTTGTTGTGTGTTTATTGCTTTTGCAAAAAAACATGATGAAATATAATTTTTAATTAGAGATTTTTTTAAAGTACCTCATTGCATCTATTGCAAAAATAAATGTGCTATACAGCACCTGTTTTGTGTTAATTGTGCATCACTAAATGATTGTCTTTCAAATATACCCAGCCATTTTCATAGGCACCTGATCATCATGATTTTGACTGTGTTTTCCAAAGCCTCTTTCCCCAACAGATAAGATTAATTTTGTATTCCATGTTTATTATTGTTATTGGCTTTTAGAAATAGTAAGAAATATGTCTGTCAGGCCTTTAATATATTAAGTAAATATAAATAATTTTACCCTATTGTGAAATTGATATTTTCAATATTTATCCCCCAAAGCAGCCCTAGGTAAAAAGTCACCCATTGCCTGCACTTCTGAACATTGAGAGGACCCTGGACCTTTTTCACCCAATTAAGACTGCTTCCTGAGTTAAACTTCCTAAAACGAGGTCTTGTGATTTCATTCTCTATCCCTATTCCACTAGAAAAAAAACTTCATCACCTACAAGATTAGGGCCAAATTCTTTTGCCAGGTCAGCTCTGGCCCCAGAATATTAACCTGTCCTTATCTACTTCCTAGTACATATTCTCTGTCACTGTCCCCCAGAAATGTGCTGGGGTTTGTTTCTTTGTTTTACACCTCTAAGCCTTTTTAAACAGCATGGTGCTTCCTCTAAGATACTTGACAAATATTAGCTCATTTAATCTTCATAACAACAACCCTCGAGATTGGTAAATGAGGAAAGTGAGGCACAGTTAAGTGACCTGCCCAAGTGGTAGAGCCAGGATTCAACCTGGGCAAGACTGGATCCAAAGTCAAGGGGTGCTCAACCACTAAAAATATTACCTTTGGTCCCAGTGTATTCACCATCTGAAATGTCATTCCTCCTCCTCCACTGTCTATTTGAATTTTACTATACATCCCTCCAGACAAAGCTCAAGTAACACTTGCATGAAGTCTTTCCTTAGCTACTCCATCCTATTCACTTTTCTCTTGCTCTGGCACTGAAGGAGACATTCCATATTATTTAAATGATAGTATGTGTCATCTCCCCAACTAGTGACCACTTCCTATACTTTCCACATGCTCCAGAGCCCCTTTCATAATATAGTCCAAGTGGCAAGTACTCATTACATACTTGTTAAATGAATACGTAACCCCAAACTTTGAAAAAGACCTATGTTTATGTTTTGCAAACAGTCAAAAAATTTATTTCCAACTCAGTTCACATTTGGGAGAGTCAAAACACCTATTTACACTCAGCCCCTCACCCTACTCCTCCCACAACTCGAAAGTCCTGCTTAGCATTTCTCTGCAAAGCACAAACTTTTTTTGCCAGCATCCTTGCTCTCAAGCACAGAAGCCATAATAGTAGGAGATTATCCGCAGCACCTGGTACAGCACCTAGGAATAGAATTGCACAATATAAAAACGATATGGGGAAGGAGAGCACGGAATGATTACTTCTCCTAGAAAAACGGGCTGGGTGGGAAAGTGCCAGCAATTTGTAAAAGACGGAAGTCCATTCCGAATCTAGTAAGCCAGGTGCTCTGGCTCGGACCTTATGGAAAGATTGGAAGTGGAATACAGCCAGAGAATCCGGAAGGTTTAGTACCGAGTAGTAGCCTAAAACAAGAGAACAAAATGCGGTGCTACGGTGCTCACGCTTTGTGAGGTGCTGTTATCTGTTCCCGCCATCGACACAGCGGCAGCACCGGCCACAACCGCCAGGCAAAGAGGCCCCACGGCTCCCTCCTTTGGAAACTCGCTCAGCGGAAAGCATTGCCACCAACCCGTGGAAACTTGCAAACACCCGCTGCCGCGGTCTTTGCAACAGTGTGGCAGCCAGGCGCATGCGCAAATCTCTCGCCGTACGAGCCAATCGCAATGCGGCGCTGAGCATTACGCCTGCGCAGTAGGCATCCAGCCGCGCTTCCCCTTCCCCTGCTCTAGCAGGCCAGCTTAACTGTCCAATGCCCTCCCGGAGCTGAAAGGAGGAGCCTGCGTAGAGTGCGTGTGAGGGGAGCTGGGGGGGAACCGGCCGGGGCCCACAGTGTTTGACCTGTCGGTGGGTCAGTGAGAAGAAAGGAAAGGAGGAGGTACAGAGTAGCGGTTGCCGAAATGTTCCGGTGTGGAAGCCTGGCAGCAGGTGCTTTCAAGCAGAAGCTGGCGCCCTTGGTGCGGACAGTGTGCGTCCGAGGCCCGAGGCAGCGGAACCGGCTCCCAGGTGACTGACCCATCCCAGGCAACCCTGACCTCGCAGACCAAGGGCCTGGGTTCCATAGGCTCCCTGTGCCTGGTAGTCCTCCCCCTGCCTCCTCCCTGGGAAAAACTTAACCCACTCACAGCCGCGTGAATTTTGAATTGGCGGGATCCAAACCATGAGTTTCGCAAGCCGTGCCGACCTGACCTTCAAGGGATTTGAACTCAGTAGTCTGCTTGAGGCCTTTTCCTGGGAGGGTTTGCTGTTCAGGGATAACAGAACAGCTGGCTGTTTGGTATTGTCCAATACCACCTCCCGGCCACCCCTTTCTAGAGCACCACTGCCTTTTTAGAGCAATGAGGTCAAGTAGACTTTGTCATTTACCCATTGTGAGACTTGAAACACGGCATTAAGCCCGATGCCTTAGTTCCTTCTGTAAATGAGAATATTACCTGTTCTACTTTCCAAACCCCAGATGAGACCCGTAGATTCGAGTGCCCAGTGAAAGAGAAACAGTGCAGTTCAAGTAAGGAGTCAGTCGGTTGTGCGCCAGACACAGGAGAGTCGGCCCAGAATTAATTTGAAATGTCTGGTCCGTGTAATTCTTGGTGGTCTTTAATGCTTCAAAGAAACAGTTTGCAGAGCGCATTGTATTTGCTCTCCGTGAAGTTGTTTCATCAGATTTTAGAGCTGGAAGGGATTTTGTGGTAAAGTTCAACCCACTCACTTTATAGATAATAAACGGAGACACAGAGAGGTGAAATTATTTGCCCAAGGTCACATATCTAATTAATAGGTAGAGCAAAGGATACTTTGCCATCTCTAGGCCCCTAATCCACTTGTCACAACTCCACATGCTTCCTAAATTTTGACCTCAAAAGGTTAAGAATGCATCCGATTCCCCTTTAGCCTACTGTGCCTGAGGTATCCATGAACTTAGCTGAGCATGTCTTGAGCTTGCTTATTTTCAAACTGCACAACTTAATGAGGATAATGAATTATCCACCTGTAGGAGGTGCTGGGTTTTTTGGGGTTTTTTTTAAATCTATTTTTGAATGACCACATGGGGACATTCACATTTGCAATGTCAGAAGTTATCCTTGAGGCCTTTCCAATGTGGAACCACCTTCTGGGTGCTTTAAAAATATAATGTGGAAAATATTTCCCTTAGAGTGTTTGCAAATGTGCATTTGAACAGTTTTCCCAGTTGCTATGCCTCAAGAAAACGTTTCCTAATTTGTGTATCTGAGGACATATCCTAAAACAAATTGCTCTTGGAACTTGAAAAACCTCTGCCTTAGCTTTTAAATTAATATCCTGTCTATGGTGTCATCTGTATGGGTTTTATGCATTGAAATGATAGTGCTCTATGTAAGCTGTACAGAAATTTACACAGAAACTTAGGTAAGCTGAAGATTTTCATCCATACTAGCCTTTCAAACTTTGTGTACTTATTTTGCTTACAACTCACAACTTTTACCAGCACTCTGAAGTCTAACCAAAAGTTCTCATTTAAATAAGTATGGATTTTTAAAGTCAAATTGATTTATTAGATATTTGAAGATGGTTGGTGATGTTAGAACTACTGAAAGATACAGACTCAAAATGGTTTTTTCCATTGCATGATTTTGTTTGGAGGCAGTCTGCTGTAGAATATATTCTGACTTCTTGACATACCCGTCCATCTCTTTGCATACACTTAATCTTTGTCCTTTGGCCAAGCACCACAGTACATCATATGCCTTTAGAAATGGGCGGGGTGGGGTTACAATTTCAAAAAGAAATGATTCTGTCATTTTAGGAATTAACCCTGTTTTGTAGCTTGATTACTAATTGCTTATAATCTGATTTCTTTTTCACATCGCAGCAACTGCCCTATGTTTTTGCATAGATAGGAGAGAGGCGCTCTTGGTTTATATGCCATTTCCCCTCCTCTTTCCCCTTTCTCCTCCCACCTCCAGTTCTTTGTCAGGATGTTAGCAAACTTGACACCCACCTTGAAATGATCTCATCCACATCTGTCACCATTGTCAGGTTCATTTTCATTATATGCTGCCTTTTGCCTTAAAACCTAATTGCTGTTATTTGTTTACTTACTTTATTTGGATGCTCTGCCTCTTTCCAGAAATGATTGAAGGCAATTAATAGTGACTACTTTATGTCTGCATTTGGCACTGAGTAGCAGATAGGTTAGGTAATAGATATTTTCTATTCTGTAGTATTTTATTTGGTTACCAGACATTGTGCTGCCCATGTGATCAAACTGATCACTGACCCCCGACCTGAGGGTCAAATGTTTGAACATTTTTCTGTATTCAGAATCCTTCTTACCTCCTTAAAAAGGAAACTGGAGTCCTTGTGGGCAAGGATCCAGACTTCCTGGCAACTGCCAAATGACATTTTTTTTCCGAAGCCTAGAAGATGAGCCCTTCCCCACTTTTTCTGCTGAGGCAAAGCTTTCCAGAAGAAAATCTGTAGCAAGTCAGCCTTTTCTGCATCCAGTTAGTAAGTTGTATTTTCTAGACATTTCCTAACATTTTAAAGGAGTTGCTGCATATTGTAACATTTCTCTAGATCATGTTTCCAAAAGTTACCTAGTCCAGTAAATCAAATGGAGAGCTGACCCCAAACCTACTGAATGAGAATGTCCTGGAGAGAGCCCTGGGAATTTTTATTTTAACAGGCTCTTGAAGTAATTCTTATGATCAGGCAAGTTTGGAAAATACTGTTTTAAGGCTTAAACAGACTGAGCAACCTTGAGTCTCCTGTGATTTGTATTAAGCCCATTTTCTGATACTCAGAATAGTGGCAGCCGTTGTCCCCTCCTATACTACACACTACCTGAGACCAGGGATTATGTCCTATTTTTGTGTCCTCAGTGCTTTGCATAGTCTGTGGCACATGGTAAATTCTCAGTGGCTGAACCCTAGTGCTGTGAAGGACTTAACTTTGTAGAACAGAGTGAGATTGCTTTTTTGTCATCTAAATCATTTTTCCTCTGGTGCCTTTCTCACTGCACTCTAGTTATTACTACTATGATTCGTCTAAAATAACAGCAAGGGTTATGCTAAAGAAAAGTTGGGGAGCTGATAAAGGGAAATAGTTGTTGCATTCCTTATAAAGAGATACCTAGTTACAGTGGACAGATCATGTAGGCTGGTCCTGTCTTGTGTTTTATCCATGTCAGAAAAGTCAGTTTGACATTCAGAAAACAAGACTCAAGAGCATACGGACCTCTTAACTATTTGAGAATCCTAGGAGCCTCAGTTGTGTGGATGTATTTCTGGAAAAGGCTTTCTGGGAGTATGAAAAAACGGGAGATTATGAAATCTACAGAAATGAAGTTGCTGGTTTAGGCACTATTCTAATGCTAGTCTGTAGTATTTGAAGTTACTGATTTATTATTAAGCAACCTGAAATAAATGAGATCTGGTTAAACTTCTTTGCAAAGAATTCTTCAAATGTTCAGTCCTTATCATAGAATTGGAAGGAATTTCTGTTTCCTTCCTTCATTAATTAGTCCAACAAATATTTATCGAGCAAACACCTACTATGTGTTAGGCACTAAATACAATTGTAACAACAATTCAAGAATCGAGTCCTTGAACAATATAGTGAATATAGACAACAATACTTTATCCTAATCAGACTTCCTAAGAGACTAGATCTTAATTATTCCAGCCACTAAAAAGAAATGATAATGGGGCGCCTGGGTGGCTCAGTCATTAAGCGTCTGCCTTCGGCTCAGGTCATGATCCCTGGGTCCTGGGATCGAGCCCCACATCGGGCTCCCTGCTCAGTGGGGAGTCGGCTTCTCCCTCTCCCTCTGCCCCTCCTCTGTCCTCCCCCTGCTTGTGTTCCCTCTCTTGCTGTGTCTCCCTCTGTCAAATAAATAATAAAATCTTTTAAAAAAATGATAATTATGTGATAGAGGTGCTAATTATTGCTACAGTGGAAATCGTAATATAAATGTATCAAATTGAAAAAAAAATTGAATCCCAAGTGTGAGGAAGGAAGTGCTACCTCTCTGTGTGGTCTGATTGTGGAAAATCTAAAGGAGAATCTAAAACAGACTGCTGTAATGAGAAGTCAAGGAGTAAGTTGTCTTCTTACCTTAGCAAGACAAGTGAAAAGGCATGTTTAGCCATGGTATGAAGTTTCCTAAAATCTTGAAGCTATGGGGGAAAGGTGTGGGAGTAATTTTATGGGTAAAAGAAAACTGGGGCTGGGGGCGGGATAGAAACATCAATACAACACTTACCACCTCTTACAAAACTAAAGTCACTTGGTAGGTATGTAAAAATTTGGTTTGTTGATAATAATAGTATATTACATTTCTTTTCAGACAGTAGTTCAAATGTTAATTTACTTTTTAAAAAGTTAATTTACTTTTAAATGTCTTTTTTTTTTCTTTTTGGCAAATCAAGGCAAAAACTGCTGAACTTTCCCAAATCTACACTCTTAGTTTTATCTGTGAAAAGCAAGCAAAAACAGAATAAACACATTAGTATTACATTAAAACGAAGTTGTTGCATCTGGATTTAGGATCTTCTAGAGGGACAATAAATGAATTTTTTTAAACTACTTATTTTCAGTAAATAAACTTGGGGTGGAGGTGGGGGACACAACTAAATTCGCTGAACTAAACCACGTGGAATTTTTTCTATCCAGTTACATTTACTAAGCTCTGAGAGCTGTCAGTCTCTACTTCTGGTGCTTGATCATTTTATGGGTTTCTAAAAATCAAAAGCTTGCCCAGATCAAGATAAGCTTCCCAACCCTTGCACATTTTCATTTTCATGATGTGTTATTTCCAAATATAAACCATTTTTTTTCATGTGGTGATAAAGGATTCTAAAGCAGGTAATAAATAAAAATAGTAAAGAAAAATACATTTTCACTTCTAAAGGTGTAGGTTTATCGTCTCTTATCTGTAATTCAGAAATGAAAATAGGACTAAAAATCAGGTCTTTATAACTCATCTGCCACTGACACCTGACCTAAACTGGAGAGAGAGGCTGCTTATTAACCTTTTGTTCATCCCACTTTGAAATTTTTCATGGAAACAATGTGTGTGACTGTGGATTGCTGCCTTTTACTGTGCTGGGTAATATATTTACTGTATGGTATAAACACTATATACTTAAAACCATACAGTTCTGAGTTCTGGAATATCCGTGTTCCCGAGGATTTCAGGTAAGAGACTGCAGACCTGGTTTGGACCTGTTTTTACTCTTCTGTGCCCTGAAGTTGTGAAAGCAAGGGGGAAAGCTCCATATTTCTAACATGAAATGCTGTTACCAGTGCCTATTCTGTTAATCTTTTAAAGCCTGGTCAGACCAGGAATCTGCCTCTAGACCGTTGGTTCTCAAAGCAGCATAAGCATCACCAGGGAGCCTGTTAAGAATGCAAATTCTTGGGCCCCCATTCTAGATCTCCTAACTCAGAAACTCTGGGGGTGGGTCTGGCCATCTGTGTTCTAACAAACACTCCAGAGGATTCTGATGCACGTTCAAGTTTTAGAACCACTGCCCTAGATCAGGATTGGCAAATTGCAGCCCACAGGCCAAACCCACATGCTTTTGTATGCATGCCCTTGAGCTAAGATTGGTTTTTACATTTTTTTAAATGGATGAAAAAAATTAAAAATAACTATTTTGTGACACATGAAAATTATTTAAACTTCACATTTTAGTGCCCATAAAGTTTTATTAGAAAACGGCCGTGGGACTCCTGGGTGGCTCAGTCATTAAGCATCTGCCTTTGGCTCAGGTCATGATCCCAGGGTCCTGGGATCAAGCCCCGCATCGGGCGGGCTCCCTGCCCCGCGGGAAGCCTGCTTCTCCCTCTCCCGCTCCCCCTGCTTGAGTTCCCTCTCTCGCTGTGTCTCTCTCTGTCAAATAAATAAATAAAAGCTTTAAAAAAAAAAAAGAAAGAAAGAAAAACGGTCGTGCCCATTCATTTATACGTTGTCTGTGGCTGCTTTTGTGCAACATCAGCAGAGACCATATGGCCTGAAAAGCTGAAAATATTTACTATCTGGTCCTTTACAGAAGAGTTTGCAAACCCCTGCTCTAGGTCAGTAGTCAACATGAGGAGTATCATAAGCAGAGAAGGTAGTACTGAGACCTTCCTTCATTTCCGTGTGTTGAGACTTGTTCTAATCGTCAGATCATTACATGGATGTACAGAGATTTACATCAACATAATATTTGTATTATTTTGGAGGACTAAGAGCCAAGTAGTTGATATTTTAAGTTTCATCATTAAAAAATATTTTATAGACTGAAATTCTTTAGTTTTTGGAAAAGATAAATCAACTTAAAAAAATTTTATTTTGTGCTTTAACATTTCTGTCTTCAAGGACTGTGTTGCAGGGTTTTATTATTTTGTGCAAGGTTTGAGCCAGCCATTTAAATTACCCTTTAGGTGGTGGTTATAATGCCCCCAGGTAGTCTGTATTTAACTTTTTGTATCTATTCAGCCATCTCTCTGTGTTTACTTTGTTTACGGTGAGGATGTGAAGAGAGAAGTGTTTTTGATGAAGTGCCCATTTGTTTTTCATTATCTTTTCTGGGAAGCTGTAATTTCCTCCCCCTGGGCAGCATTGAATTATACTCTTATTAAAGACTCGCAACAATTTAAGTGTGTGGATTCTGATATCTGCAATATTTGTACAGTTTTTTTTTTAAGATTTTATTTATTTGAGAGAGAGAGAATGAGAGATAGCACGAGAGGGAAGAGGGTCAGAGGGAGAGGCAGACTCCCTGCCGAGCAGGGAGCCCGTTGCGGGACTCGATCCCGGGACTCCAGGATCATGACCTGAGCCGAAGGCAGTCGCTTAACCAACTGAGCCACCCAGGCGCCCTATTTGTACAGTTTTGATTATTTTTTTTCTTGGTCATTTTAAAGTGAACATCATGCACCCCAAGGGGCAGTAAGTCTTTACTTGTACAATGCAATGATCTCTAGTCATAAACATGTATTAACTATTTTATTTTTGTATGTGTGTGTGTCTTAATAAATTGTGTTCCTTAGGCAACTTGTTCCAGCGATGGCATGTTCCTCTAGATCTCCAGATGACAAGACAAATGGCTAGCTCTGGTGCATCAGGGGGCAAAATCGATAATTCTGTGTTAGTCCTTATTGTGGGCTTATCAACAATAGGAGCTGGTGCATATGTAAGTAGAAAAGCAGCTTGTGTAAAGAAGCTGCCAAACAGCTCCCATTAGTAGACTGAGTACTACTCTGCTTTAAAACTTTTGCAACTAATTCCCCTTTCTCCTTTTGAAAAAATTTCCAAAAAGCCTTCTTTAAAGTGCCTACTGTCTAATAATCCTGTGAGAGCCAATTTGGGAATGACTGAAATTTAATCTCCTGTCGATTAGCTTTGTTCTTTTCACTTGTCTTTTTACTCATTACTTGAAAGCCACTGTGTTTTCTTAGATTTGACTAATCCGCCAAATTGTACCTTTTCTCTTGGATATGACACACTAATCTGTGAATAGGTGAGAATTAACATTGCAGCTCCTTAGCACAATATTTGATTTTGCCCCATTTGTCAAATACTTTATTTTTTCCTCAGCTTGGGATAGACATTAAACAACAATAACAGCTTTCAATCCAAAATATTAAGTGTTCCTAAAAGGAAAGCTATCCCTGAATCTCACCCAAAGACTAAATTATAGAAGTTGGCCTAGTATCCAATTTTAGAATGGAATTTGTGTGAGGTGAGAAATACAGTTGTAAATGCTATGTAAAATTAACATAGTTATAGCTCCTTAAATGAACTCTGATCAGCTTAGTTGGTCACAGAGGAATTACTCTGTGGTGCTTTTTTTTTTTTTTTTTTTTTTAACTTGGCGGGGTTTGCTGTGACTAAGCAGATCAGTCTAAAGTTGGATCATGTAAGGTTGAGTGAACCAACTTAGATAACACCTAGTAACACCCTTGATTGAAGGAAGCTGTTTCACTCCCCAAGAGCAAATGGTTGGATGCCATTATAATTTTAGTTCTTTCCACATTGGTAAGACAGTGAAATTATCTTTGTTCCTTGGTCACTAGGTTATAAAACAGGGAGATGCAAATGACTTGAAGTTACCTAGATTGTCATTCCCTGACCTGACTCCCAAATGCGCAGAGACAGTTTTCGCCAGGTATGAATGAACCCAGAGTAAGAAGTAGGTGAGCTCTGTCCGCTAACCGACTCTGAGGAAGTACACAGCCTCCTCCAGTCCTGGAGCAGCACTTTTTTCTTTTGTAGCACAGGGTAACCAAAAATGCTTCCCTGCCTTTGTGTTGAATGTTTCTTCATTAATACTTAGTGCTTTTTCTATTTCCTTTTGTTTCTTTCTTGGCCTTATCTTTACCTACAGTTGTGCAGTGTCATCACCTAGGATCCCCTTCTAGATCACTAGCGTCTGCAGGTGCTTCTGGGAAAGATGGCAGCAGCCTAGTATACTTCTTAATTGTAGGAGCAACAGTCACTGGGGCAGGAGTTTATTATGTAAGATGCTTACACTAAAATATATTTCGGGGTAGGGTGGGTGAGACCATGGCACTAATGAAAACTTGATCCATTAGAATACAACGAAATATTCACAGCATGTGCTTTCTTGGTATTTATTAAAGGGACATTGTCAGTCACCAGGGAGCCCTCAAACCTCATCTTTCAAACTGTTGAAGTCCTACCAGATATGTGTGAAGCCATACATTGAATGATTATTTTTAAATCCTCATCATTAACCCTTCCTTCGAAACTTTTACCAAGGTCATAATTCTTTTTAGGATGCTAAATTATATTGTGCTTTAGTGCTGCATACCTAACAGTCTCAAAGAGTGAACGTCAAATAAGCAAGTAAAAGTAACTTGAATGCCATCCGTTTTGGATCATTTTAGGTAAAATGCCATCTTTGTGTTTTGTCGGAGACAATCAACCCTACTTTTATTGCGAAAAGGCATTTTATTGAATGCTTCTGAGGAGGTCCAAAAAGCCACAGAATTACAATATTCTCCCCACCCACCCCCAGCCTCTATTTCAAAGTAAATTCATTTGGCAGTGTCCCTTTTGTAATCTCTAATTTGGTCAAACTAGTGGCTGAAGTGGTACAAGCTAACACATTCGTGTAGACTGCTTTGTGAACGCCTCTCATTCATGATTAGATACTACCCTCTGAGCCTTACCTCTTCCATTTCCTAGCTCTCGACTTTTGCCATCAGTGCCACCTCATTCATTCAAAAATAGATGTAAAGTGTTTGCATCTGATATGTTTGTAACAGCTGAAACCTATTAAACCTCTGGTTTATGTTGCTGTACCAGAGTTGGATGGCCTTCACAGAGCTGGCCAGGCAGATCTCTTGATGCCAGGCCACAAGACAGGGCCACAAGTCACTGTTGCTTTCTTTCTCCTTGGAAATATCTCCGAAGCACAAGTTCCTCTCAAGCCATTCACTTAAATGCCTCATTGCCCTCTGTGTTTATCCAACACTGGTAATAGTAAAGCTACTAGATTATAGTGGTTTCAGGTTAAATGATAAGCTTTTGTCTACCTACAACTGCTATTGAACTATTCTGTAAAGTTTTATATTGGGTTTTAAGTCATTCAAAATGTGATCTGAGGTAGCTTAGGTTTTTATCCTCTGAAATTGGTCTTAATCTCACAAGAACTTAAAAATCAGAGTTCAGATTTGATGAGATGTGGCTAGAAGTTATTTGGTGTTTGTTAGTCTACTCTGACTGCCATAACAAAATAGCACAGACTGGGTGGCTTAAACAACAGAAATGTATTTTCTCACAGTCTGGACGCTAGAAGTCCAAGATCAGGGTGTCAGCATGGTCAGGTTCTGGTAAGAGCTCTCTCCCTGGCTTGACCACCTTCTCCTATGTCCTCACACGGGGAAGAGAGAGAGAGAGAGAGAGAGAGAGTGAGCATGAGCTCTGGAGTCTCTTATTCCTACAAGGGCACCAGCCCTATCAGATTAAGCCCCCCCCCCTTATTTAACCTTTATCACCTCCCAAAAGTTCCTTCATAACTTTTCTCTCTCACATGAGGAAGTGTTCCTAATTTGAGTACAAATACTATTTTAGCGACTACTGAGTTGGGAGCTCTTTACTACGCAGCACCCCCCCCCCCGCCGCCGCAAAACTAAGAGAGCGGAACTTAGAACAAGGGAAATTTTTCTGAAATGTTTGCTCCGGGTCTGTACTTTATTTATTTATTTTTAGGTTTTATTTATTTATTTCACAGAGAGAGAGCAAGAGCAGGAACACAAGCAGGGGGAGTGGGAGAGGGAGAAGCAGGCTTCCTGCCAAGCAGGGAGCCTGATATGGGGCTCGATCCCAGCACCCTGGGATCATGACCTGAGCCAAAGGCAGATGCTTAACGACTGAGCCACCCAGGCGCCCCTGGATTTTTTTTTAAAGATTTTATTTATTTATTTGAAAGAGAGAGAGTAAGTGAGAGAGAGCACAAGCGGGGGAAGAAGCAGAGGGAGAGGGACAAACAGACTCCCCACTGAGCAGGGAGCCCAACAAGGGGCTTGATCCCAGGACCCTGGGGTCACGACCTGAGCCAAAGGCAGCTGCTTAACCAACTGAGCCCCTAGATTATTATTTACTTATTTGAAAGAGAGAGGGAGACAGAGAGAGAGGGCACGAGCAAGGGGGAGGGGGAGAGGGAGAACCAGACTCCCCACTGAGCAGGAAGTAGGACACAGGACTTGATCCCAGGACCCTGGGATCATGACCTGAGCCGAAGGCAGACACTTAACCCACTGAGCCACCCAGGCGCCCTTGAGGTCTGTACTTTAAACCAGTGGTTTTTACATTTCTCACCACAGTTCACAGAAAATTACATTTTATGTGACAACCTGTTATATAACTATAAATACATAAAACTCAAAATTCAAAATAATACTTAGTAGGTGTGACATACTCTGATAGTTTTATTCTCTTAGATTTGTTTTTTTAATGCTGATTATAACCTTACTAAATTGATTTTACCGCCCACTAATGGGTTGCAACCTCAATTTGAAAAGCACTGATCTGAACAGCACTTTTTTGGCTTAGATTGCAAATAGGAACTCCTGATTGGTGTGGATGTGGGTATTCCTCCTCGTCTTGCTAGTGACTTTCTCTAGGACTGTAGACAGATCTGATCTCAGTCCTGTTATTTGTCAGTGAGCAGAGCCTAAGTAGCCTTTAGACTATTTAATGAGATTTAGTATTGGGGCCCCTTGCCCAACTTGTTCAACTGGTTGTTCAACTGGTAAAATTATATTGCCTCATAAAATGACCTTTTTCCTTTCAAATTTCTTCAAGACAAATAAACACTGCCATATTAATCTGTTTAGAAAAGTTGTCTCCAGTGATATTTTTCACAGATTTGTAGTTTTTCTTAACCCGACACATATTCATGTCACTAATTGGAAATCTGTGCAAACTGGGAATACAGCAACACTTGGGGGAAAAGTAAATTTTTATTTAGTATGTCTGCAAACATTTTTATATCAGAATATTTACTTAAAAACTAGATACGTAAATATATATGTATATAAATATATGACAACCCTCATTTTTGTCCCTTCCCCACTAAACCTCAAGATTTTTCTTGGTCGGGTGCCTGGGTGGCTCAGTCGTTAAGCGTCTGCCTTCGGCTCGGGTCATGATCCCAGGGTCCTGGGATCGAGCCCCGCATCGGGCTCCCTGCTCGGCGGGAGGCCTGCTTCTCCCTCTCCCACTCCCCCTGCTTGTGTTCCCTCCCTCGCTGTGTCTCTCTCTCTGTCAAATAAATAAAATCTTAAAAAAAAAAAAGAACAGTAAATAGGCTAATGTGGTCAAGAAGAGCACCAAGAGATAAGGTCAAAGAGTGCCATTAATGGTACCATATTAAAAAAAAAAAAAAAGATTTTTCTTGGTCTACTCTACCCCTCACGTGTGAAGCCATTGGGTCTAGGCTATCTTTGGCTATCTCTCTCCGTCCAAACATGACCCCACTTTATTTCTCTGTTCACTCATGTTGACCAGCTTTAAGCCATCTTTTTATGTAAAATTCCCTTTCTTAAATTTTTTTTTTTAGGTGTGGGTAAATACTGGATTCGTGTATAGTATCTGATGGCAAGGTAAAAACTTTCTTCCTGAAATTGATGTCAGTTGAATTCATTTTATTAATGTGATGAATTTAGTGGTGAATTCAAGGAAGAGCCATTCACTTTTAACATACCGTCCTTAATTTTCTAACCCATTCATACCATATGTTAGATATTTCCAGGCTGTTAAATGTTAAGTCCAGGGTCCAGGTTCCTCCTTACAGCCCACTGCCTAATGGGCTGCCCTGAAAAGGGCTCATAGAAATATTCTTCAGGGGTGCCTGGGTGGCTCAGTCCGTTAAGCATCTGCCTTCAGCTCAGGTCATGATCCCAGGGTCCTGGGATTGAGCCCCACGTCAGGCTGCCTGCTCCGCGGGGTGCCTGCTTTTCCCTCTGCCTCTCCCCCTGCTTGTGTTTGTGTGCGCTCTCTCTCCCTCAAATAAATAATAAATGAAATCTTCCAAAAAAAATATTCTTCAAACATGTTTTATGATACTTCTGATTGTCCTTACTTTCTCCTCCAATTAATTAACAACCTGGAATTTCAGTTAACATCAGTTACTTAAATTTTCGTCTTGTTGATCCTTTGGGGTACAAAAGAGCAAAAGTAAAACAAGTCATTCTTGCCTATTTTTTTTTAAATCTCCAATAAATTCCAGTGCTGTACGTTAAAAAAAAAAAAAACTAGTCATAATGCTAACGGACACTTCTTCAAATTGAACAGCTAGAGAAGATAGGAGATTTGAAATAGGTGATTAAGCAAGGTGTTTAACCCTTGGTAAATATCTAAGTGTCAAAAGCAGGATAGACTATTGAGGGAAAGATGAGTTACTCTGTAAGACTAGGATACAGGCAGTCATGTTTCAGGGCATTAGCCGAGTACCCAGCAAAACTTGGGACGTCTACCAAGAAAACGTAATGGCCCAGCTTCCTACCCAGAACTGTATAGCTTCATTTCACAGCTAGTATCCACAGCTAAGCATGGTCCAAAACACCTTTTATAAAATTTAACCCTGGGTATTTTTCACTTATGAAATTATAAGCCTCTGACTTCAGTGCAGGTCATGATCTCAGGGTCCTGGGACTGAGCCCCACATCGGGCTCCCCACTCAGCAGGGAGTCTGCTTCTCCCTCTCCCTCTGCCATTCCCCCCACTTGTGCTCGCTCTCTCTCTCTTAAATAAATAAAACCTTTAAAAATTAATAAAGTTTAGCCCTTTATTCGTCTAGTATAAAATGATTTTCTTTAAAAAAAAGATTTAAAAAAAGGATGGTAAAGACGGCTTAAGAGGAGAGGAAAGTCATTCAGGTATTCATGAATACACATTTGTTTTATTTCTTTATAAAAGCTTGTAAAAATTAAAATCAGTGTAATTCAGGGCGCCTAGCTGGCTCAGTCGTAAAACATGTGACTCTTGATCTCAGGGTCGTGAGTTTGAGCCCCACGTTGGACATAGAGATTACTTTTAAAAAATAAAAAAAAATTAAAAAATTAAAAAAATGGTTTCCTTTTTTTCTTTAGCTGTACCTTCAGACTTAAATATAAGGAAAATTCTTTACATAGAGTCTAAGGAAATTTGAAACTGGAACCTTTTCATCGGTGTACCTATGTTATTTTTAGACCAAGTGTGTACATACCCGATATTTTTTTGAGAAAATAATTTTGCCTTAGTGATTTTAACATAGAACTTACTTCATGTAGACAAAAGTTTCTCATTTAATTGAAAGATAATGATACTACTTACGGCATGAACTAGCTTTATGATGAAATTTTCTCCATGTTTGGATCTGCAGGCCTACAAGACTATAAAAGATGATCAAAAAAGATATGATGAAAGAATGTCAGGGTTAGGGCTGACACCAGAAGAGAAACAGAAAAGGGCCACGTCACCTGGTGAGTATTATTTGAGACTCAGTATATGAAGGGCAAGTTAAAAACAGTTTGGGTGCTATGCTTTGCAGATGTCTTACAGATGTGACAATGCTGTGAGACAGTAAGCTTCCAGAAACTGTGGAATTACTCCAGACCTGGGAGCAATTTGTTAAGGTATTTGACTGGAATTTGGGTTTGAGAATAGTCATTAATGAGGATTTTGAGTGGCTGTTTTTTTTAATATATTAGACTCTTTAAAAGGTAAGCTTTATTAGCCTGTTGATGGGTATTAAAGAGGGCATGTATTGAATGGAGCACTGGGTGTTATACGCAAACAGTGAAACATGGAACACTACATCAAAAACAAATGATGTAATGTATGGTAATTAACATAATAAAATAAAATTTAAAAAATAAAAATAAATAAAAAATAAAAAAGCAAGCTTTAAATTCAAAAGGCAAGCTTGATGAGGATAATTGTTGGAAAAGACATTTCCAATGAGGAAATTCTTTTGGTTTGTTTTGTTCCCCTTTAGAGTCTTTGGAGTTTTCAAGTTGTTAAAGATATATTTGTTTTCCTAAAGCATATAGCACTAGCTGTCACTTCCATCCCCAAGACTGGCTTGATTTTTCAGAATGAAGTGTTTTAATCCCTTAATAAGCCCTACGACTCTGGGTGGGCGATTTACATTGCTGTCTTCAAAACACCTCCTTTTTCTTGAACATTATATAATAATCCCCAATTGACCTGCTGGGTTTTCCCCTTTTACTGCTAACAAAAGGTGAAAATGAACTTGGTATTTTCCTGTTGATCATTAGGAAGTTAGTGGGAAGAGCAGAAGCTTTCTAATATATACTTTCCGATGTATTTTAGAAATAGCTAGACTATTTAAGCTAGGTTCTGGTTCTGACAGACGTAATGAATGAATGACGTTGGCCAAATCATTTGCCTCTTTGGGGGGTATTTTTCACTTATGAAATGAAAAAGTACTTGCTTTTCTTGTTCATCAGGCTGCTGTGAAGTTTGTCAAGATTAACGTAGGTACAGTGTTTGCTAGCTTTATGTAAAGGATTGAAACAAGTACAAGGTGATTTTTTTTTTTTTTAATAGTGGCAAGGAGAGGCGGCTGGCTGGCTGGCTCAGTTGGAGGAGCCTGTGACTCTTGATCTCGGTCAGAGTCATGAGTTCAAGCCTCATGTCAGGTGTAGAGATTACTAAAAAATAAATAAATAAACTTTAAATAGTGGCAAGGAGTCATCTGAGATTTTAAGAAAATTGACCCTGTCTGGTGTGTTGCTTACAGCTCCAGAAGGAGAACCAGTTCCTCAAGTCAGGGTACCAAGTCACGTCCCATTCCTGCTCATCGGGGGAGGCACCGCTGCTTTTGCTGCAGCCAGATCCATCCGGGCTCGGGATCCTGGGGCCAGGGTAAGGCACACACTCTTCCACTTGGCACGGAGGGTAGAGTCTGCAAGTACTTAGCCAGTGTCCGCACTTTGACATCTGCCTCTTAAATGACTTGGCTGGGA
This sequence comes from Callorhinus ursinus, assembly GCF_003265705.2. Classification (NCBI taxonomy): domain Eukaryota; kingdom Metazoa; phylum Chordata; class Mammalia; order Carnivora; family Otariidae; genus Callorhinus; species Callorhinus ursinus. Next base: position 4,490,464 of record NW_027397095.1, read on the forward strand.
TAACTGTCATTTTCTATCTGAAGGTACTGATTGTGTCTGAAGATCCTGAGCTGCCATACATGCGACCTCCTCTTTCAAAAGAACTGTGGTTTTCAGATGATCCGAATGTCACAAAGACGCTGCGATTCAGACAGTGGAACGGAAAAGAGAGAAGGTGCGTTCACATCTGTAAAGTGGGCCTGACTGGCTGGCAACTTGAACTAAGCACAGGGCATTGGTCAGGAGTTTGCACAGACTGTGTGGAGTCTGCTGTGGTGCACACTTGGCACAGTGTAGAGGCAACGGGTTCCCGTGGCAAGAGTCCTGGATTCTGTTACCCAATCTGCCAACAAGTAAAGCTGTAATGTTGGCCTCTGAAGGACTAATGCACCTATTTCCGGGACCTTGCTGTTAGACTTCTGCCGTGAAGATCATCTCGGCCTGTGTTGTCACTTCCTTACATTACACTTGCCGAGGTGTCTCCCATAAAAGCAAAAGAGAAGACACTGTTCTCTGGAGTTTTCCTTGACACCCTAGCGGGTGTGCAGAATTGCGGGAATAGAGTGGAAACACTGTAAGGAAGAACCTCATTATTAAGATGTTTGCATGAAAGACTTGGAAAGACAGGTCCAGAAGCCTTCTCCTTCTATGGGACTCCATGGGTCTCTTGATTCCAGTACCATGTTTTTGGGTTCTAGTTTTTTTCTCACTAGTGATCCCTTTGATACTGGACTAAGTTTTACAGATCTACCCACCTCCCTCACTCCCATTATCATGTTCTATTCTCAAGCAGGATGCATACCGTCAATTATGTTAGCCATCCCTTCATTAATATCTCATAGCTAATGCGGCAAAGTCCTCTCAGGTGCTAGACCTCGCTGTCCATTGACTGGCACCACTCTGGACAGCTCATTCGGGTGGATGTGTGAATACCAGCTCCCTGGGTGGTGTTCTTGTTCTAATTTGGGGGTTTTTTTGTTGTTTTTTTTTTGAAGATTTATTTATTTGAGAGAGAGAGTGTGTGCAGTGGGTGGAGGGGCAGAGGGAGAGGGAGAGAAAGAATCTCAAGCAGACTCCCTGCTGAGCACAGAGCCCAACACGGGGCTTGATCTCATCACTCTTGAGATCATGACCTGAGCCGAAATCAGCAGTCAGACGCTCAACCAACTGAGCCACCCAGGCGCCCTTTCTTGTTCTAAATATGAACCTAAATCCAGAGCAGTGTTGGTACTATTGGCATTTAGGGCTGGATAATTCTTTGTTGTGGGGGCTGTTCTGTGCGTTGTGGGATGTTTAATAGCATCCTTGGCCTCTACCCACTAGATACCAGAAGCCTCCTTCCCCCTAAGCTGTTACAGCCAGAAATGCCTCTAGGCATTGCCAAATTGCCCCCAGGTGAGAACCCTAGTCTAAAATACCTCTGTGTAAATAAGCTACTACCAAGATTTATTGGACTTGGAAACTTACTCTGGAAAATGTTCCTGAGAGTTTTCATGATTGAAACAGTTTTACTAAAGCTCTGGGGGAAGTTGATGGCAGTTCCAGGTGCTTATAACACTTTCTCCCTCTTCTCTATACAGCATATATTTCCAGCCACCCTCTTTCTATGTCTCTGCTCAGGACCTGCCTCACATTGAGAATGGTGGTGTGGCTGTCCTCACTGGGAAGAAGGTGAGCTAGTAGGCCGCTTCCCTTGTCAAGTTCCATGTGCGCCACAAGTATGGTGACTTGTATTCACACTGCCATTTACGTCTGTCCTGCCACTGTAGTTCATCAAAGAAGGATCGAGTCATTTTAGGCTTGCTCTTGCCAGTCTTCACTGCGCAGTGTTTCTTCTTGGGGGAAGCGCTAATCTCAAAGCCTAGAGAAGCATGTCGACTAAACTTCCCCAGGGAAGTCAAACCATTGGGGACAGTGACCCTGAATCTGATCCTTCTCCAGATTTGCTCCTCTGCCCTTCCTTTGTCTTCCTATTTTCCACACTAACATTTCTTCGGGATTTATTGATGACAAGAGATTGACAGCGGTATATTATTCAGGACAGTAAAATAATTTAGGCATTACGTCAGCATGGGAAATATCGTTAGACTTTACAAAGGTGAGTACCTGAGTAATGGGAGCAGTCATTGGAGGGCATTTGTGGGGTCCAGGGAGGGTTTTGTTTTGCTATGTTATATTTCATTTTTGTTAATGGGAGGTGTTAGAGTGTATTTGTAAACTAATGGCAATGTTCCAGTGGAGAGGGAAGGGTTATCAGAAGGAGCAAAGTCCAGAGTAGATGGGATCCAGAGCACAAGTGGAGAATTGACCTTTGCTAGGCATAAGCCCACTTCTTCTATAAGGAGACATAGGCAGAGGAGGTGGATATAGGTTTATGGATAAGCTGGTAATGAGGGGCGCCTGGGTGGCTCAATCGGTTAAGTGGCTGCCTTCGGCTCAGGTCGTGATCCCAGGGTCCTGGGATCAAGCCCCACATCGGGCTCCCTGCTCCGTGGGAAGGCTGCTTCTCCCTGTCCCACTCCCCCTGCTTGTGTTCCCTCTCTCGCTGTGTCTCTCTCTGTCAAATAAATAAATAAAATCTTTAAAAAAAAAAAGCTGGTAATGAGACGTTAGGTATTAAGTATCCCCTGTGTGTAAATAACACACAGGCTCTGCCTTCTAGGGCTTAACAGTATTTAAGCAAAAACGTGAACAGATAATCATAACACACAGATGTGGAGTAAGAAAGATAGGCACAGTGTATTGTGGGAACTACTGGGATTTCAGGGAAGGCTTCCTGGAGGAGGAGGTCTTATAGAATGGGAAATTTTATGGAATGAAGAAGAATTCACCAGATTCGTGGTCAGTGAAGGGAATTCAAGTAGAAAACAGAATAAGCAAAGGTACGGGGTATGAAAAAGCAGCTTTGGTCCAGGGAAACAAGCAGCTGGCTACTGACAGAGCAGAAAGCATAAGCTAAAGAATGGCAAGAGATGAGAGCGAGATGTTACACAGGGTGCTGACCATGGAGAGCTCTGCTGTATAGAAGAACTTGAGCTTTTCCCCATGGGCACTGGGGGGCTCTTACATTTTAGACAAGGATATAGAACAGATTGAATTTTAAGTAATCCCTGTGTTGGCTCTGAAGAGGATGGATTTGGGGGACAAGACTAGAGGTAGACCATTTTGAAGACACTGCAGCAAATTAGGGCAGTGGCAGCCGTGACGGCCGTGGTGATGGGGTAGTAGTAGCGGTGGCGGTAAGCCCAGTTCTGAAGTGCTTTACAGGTATTATCTCATGTTCTCATGAGAATCTTACCAGCTAGGTATTATTATTATTGTCATTTTATAGAGAAAGAAAGTGAGATTAAAAAGAGGTCAACTGTGGGGCACCTGGGTGACTCAGTTAGTTAAGTGTCCAACTCTTGACCTCAGCCCAGGTTGCGATCTCAGGGTTGTGAGTTCAGGCCCCACATTGGGCATGGAGCCTACTTAAAAAAAAAAAAAAAAAAGTCAACTAACTGGCCTAAGATCAAATAGCGAGTAAGTGGTGAAGACAGAATCTGAGCCCATATCTGTCTGACTCCAGAATTCTGACTCCAGAGCCCAAGCTCTTAATAACACTGTTGTATAGCTTCTGATAGAGAGGTGACAGTGGGAGACAAGACTGGAGACATGCTTAGAAGGCAGCCTCGATGGCGCTTGGGGATAGATTGAAGGTGGGCCATGAGGGAGAGGGAGGAGGCAAAGATGCCTTTCTGATTTCCAGCTGGTGTAGTAGGTGGTGGTGTAGCCCCGGGTAAGAGAGACGCTACAAGAGGAAGACCTAGCTTAAGGGGGAAAGAACATTTAGTTTTGGATTGTTCCCTGCGAAACGGAATATATTTGTGGAGATGGCCTGTGGGCAGATGGATATGTGACTGTGATGTTCAGTGGGGGGGTCTGGGCGCGGATAGAGATTCAGGAATCATCCACGTATGTGTAAGAGTTGAAACCATGAGAGTGGGTGAGGCCGCCTGTGGAGAACGTTGCAGTCAGAGGGGAGTGGGGCAAGGATGGAACCCTGGAGAACCCAACTTTTAGGAGGCAGACTGAAGAAGAGATCACAGGAACTAGGAAAGAAATTAAAGGAAGAGAGCCCGGGACAGGGGCTGAGCGAGGTTGGAGTTTCAAGAAGAACGATCACATCCTCCTTGCAGCAAAGGAGTCTGGCCAGAAGAAAACTGTAAAATGAGCCATATAGACTTAGTGGCTCAGATGTCATCGTGAAGTCAGAAAAGAAGATCAAGTACTTCTTCAAAAAGCTTAAATGAGAAAAGGGAGACGGCAATTGGTAGGAGCTCGAGGAGGACGTAGAGTCAGAGGTGGGGCTCTGAGGATGGGACAGACCGACGTATGTTAACGGGCTGAAGGCCTCAGATGTCAGCAGGGAAGGGGAGGAATGAGTGGTAACTACCAGGAGATGGTTCTGGGCGAGAAAGGAAGGGAATGGGGCTTAGGCACAGGAACAGCACAGAAAGGACACCTCATCCCAGAAGCTGGAAGGACGGAAGTGGGGGTTGGGAGGTGGGAAGCTGAGGAGGATCACATCTAATGGCTTCACTTGTTCTTGCAATAAACTAGGGGACCAGGTGGTTGGTTATCTGAGAGTGAGCAGTGTGACGGTTGAGCTAGGGGGGTTGGATTGAAGAGAGAGCTTACCCAGGGACAAACCAAAGGCTAAAGAAACTACTCACCTATCCAATCACAGTTTATGTCGTTGCCTCCAGAAAGCTCAACGGAGGGCCCCTATCACATGTCCCTAGGGCTACCTGTACTGCCCTTATCAGAGCATTTCTCACTCTTGATTGTATATGTTAAATTGTCTGCCTTGGCTACTAGACTCTGGAGACAGGGAAGGTATCTGTTTTTCTCACCATCATGTCCCCAATACTTAACGCAGTCCCTGACATGGTAGGTGCTTAATAAGTATGTCTTGAACGAATGGCCTCGCAGCTAGTAGAGAGGGGAGCAGAGACTGGATCTCTAGTCTCTCTGACTCCAGATCTCAAGCTCTTCACCATAAGAAAGAGGAGGGTGCAGGGAAATTAGAGGTGGTAGCAGGAGAACAGTTTGGGTGATCTAGCATGGGCCCAGATTAGCAGGAATGGAACGGCCCACTGGGTAAGCAGAGAAAATAAAAAGCGAGTATAGGTGACAGCAGGACTGGAAAGAAAGCTGGAAGAATGGCAAACTGTGACCAAAAAATGGGATATTCAAGGTAGAAGTAGAGCTTTCAGAGAGAGGATTCTGGATGTGGCTCAGGAGGAAAAGGATGAGCCAACTTCCCAGGTCTTCAGTGAACGAGGAGTGACCGGGAGGTGGCTGCATAACAGTGACTGGTAGGATGTAGGTGGGTGCTTCTCAGAGGGGCGTGAGGGCCCACGAATCTGGAAGCAGCAGCAGCAACCAGCACCCCCACCCCTGGGTGTGATGGGGGAGGAGTGTGCGTGAATGAGAGGTCTCTACGTGTGAGCTATCCTTGGCGGGAGAGCTGAGTTCTAGCGAAGGGTAGAAGTTAGACAAAACAGCTTGTAAAAATGTTGAGGATGTAGGAGCGTTGTGAACCAGGAAATAAGGTTTCCAAGAAAGCCAAGCAGAAAAGTCCGTCTCTGTTCTCCATTTCCACAAATTGGGCAGGGACTTTGGGGACTGTGGGGATTTGTTTTAATGTTGGCTGCTTAAGAAAGTATGACCACTTGAAGAGGCTGGGTACCAGAAACTGCGGTGCCAGTGATTACTTAGAAATGGTTTCTTGAGGATCACCCTGGGTCAAGAACGAATTCTTCTCACTGGGCTGACGGCTGAAAGGTACAGGGTTCCTTTTTGGGGTAATGGAAATGATCTATAATTATAGTGGTGATGGTTGCACTACCTTGTGAATATACTAAAAACCACGAATTGTACATTTTAACATGGTAAGTATAATGTTATGTGAATTATGTCTCAATACCAAAGCGTTTTAAACTAACTCATCTCTCTGTCTTTCTGTGTGTGTCCCAGGTAGTGCAGCTCGACGTGAGAGGCAACGTGGTGAAACTTAACGATGGCTCTCAGATAACCTATGAAAAGTGCTTGATTGCAACAGGTGAGTATTTCTCCAGACAGATTTCCCTGGTACAGCTCATTCAGGTTTTAGTATAGAAGGCACTACTTAATCTTAAGAAAACCAAAACCCAGTCTCCCTGAAGTGGGTGGCCTCTCTTGGTGCAAAGCCCAGCTAACTACAGGCATCTGATCAGCAGCCCTTCTGGAGTACCCCTGCTGCTCCTTTGGGTAAGGGCACAGATGGGTATTGAAGAGGATGGCCTTTTTTCCCCTCCCCCCGTTTAGCCCCTGCCCTCTGCTCTCTGCCCTGTGCCCCAGAAGTGATACAGCCTCACAGCTTCATTGCCACTTCCGATCAGAAATCGAGAGAGGAGACTGAAGCGGTCGCTTAAACAAACATAGCATGCTTTCTGGCGATGCCCCTAGAAGGGACCGGGGAAGGAAAAAGCGAGGCCTTGTGGCCATCTCCAGGGAGGGCGGGCCCTTTGTAGAGATTCACAAATGGCTTCTCCAAGGAAATTGACAGAAGCCTGCTGGGAGGCCAGGTGAAGGGAAACAAAGCCTCTGGGCCTTGTGGAGGCTGAGGTGGCACCAGCAGAACCTCGCTTGCCACAGCACCACCTTTGGCGGGGGGAACGTTTGGGCTAGCTCCCCGCTTGTTGGGCTGGCTCCCCGCTTGTTGGGCTAGCTCCTCGCTTGTTGGGCTAAAGGGTTTTCCTCCTCCTGTTTCCAGGAGGCACTCCAAGAAGTCTGTCTGCCATTGATAGGGCTGGAGCAGAGGTGAAGAGTAGAACAACGCTTTTCAGAAAGGTAATTGTCTGCTTTAGTGCTTTCATTGTTTTTGGTTTTTGAAGAGGTAGCATAATCATGTGGTCCCCAAGTAACTACCCAGGAATTGGGAGATGGGAGTTCTATTTATGGCTCTTCTATAGACTTGTTATCTGGCCTTGAGCAAGTCACTTCCTCTCTCTGCACCTCAAATACCTCACTCGAGGGTTTTCAGCTCCTAGGCGAAAAATACATCTAGTGTTTTTTATTGCTTACTATAGTTCCTCCCAATTGCTCTTCCATACTTGTTTTGTTCCTGATGCCTTTGAGTCATTGGAACTCCTTATAGCCTCTTGGCATTTTGCATTGCAAATGTTACTGCAGAGACTTTGAAGAGAAAACCCGAGTACCTAAGTGAAAAAGGAAGGGGGGGGGCGCTTTGCTTCTTAACACTGTGCTTTACTCAGGACACCTGCTGAAATTTTCCAGCCACTCTTACAGGTATTTGAGAAGATTGCTATCATCCTTTAAATTCTTTTTTTTTTTTTAAGATTTTATTTATTTATTTGACAGAGAGACACAGTGAGAGAGGGAACACAAGCAGGGGGAGTGGGAGAGGGAGAAGCAGGCTTCCGGCAGAGCAAGGAGCCCGATGTGGGGCTTGATCCCAGGACGCTGGGATCATGACCTGAGCCGAAGGCAGACGCTTAACGACTGAGCCACCCAGGCGCCCCCATCCTTTAAATTCTTGATCAGATAAGGTTTATCAGCCTTTGGCACCATTGACATTTTGGGCTGGATGACTGTTCGTCGTGAGGGGCTGGCCTGTGCATATAGGATATTTAGCAGCATCCCCGGCCTCTACCTGCTAGCTGCAAGGAGCACTTCCTCACCCCCAGTTGTGGCAACCAAAAATGGCTCCAGAAATTACCAAATGTCCGCTGAGGGAGAGGGGGTGAAACTGCCCCCAGTTGAGAACCACTGATGCTAGAAGGAATGTTCCAAGGGCGAGAAATTTACATCAGTAACAGAGGCTATAATTGAGCCACTTCTTACAAGGAGAAGATTTTATGTGCAAATTACATGTCAAAGATTTAGCTGAAAATATTTCTTGGTGTTATCCTATGCCCCTTTGGGGAAATGAGTGCACTAAACTGGTGTGATCCTGCAGATTGGAGACTTTAGAGCCTTAGAGAAGATCTCCCGGGAAGTCAAGTCAATTACGATAATCGGTGGGGGCTTCCTTGGGAGTGAACTGGCCTGCGCTCTTGGCAGAAAGGGTGAGTACTGAGCAGTGACCTCAATTTTTCTTTCTCTGGTTTTATATCCCATGCTTTTTGGGGCTCTCACAAATTCCAGGGATGCATTTGCCAGGATCAGTAGAAAGAGTTTGATTAAGATTTATGTGGTAAGGGGTGCCTGGCTGCCTTAGTCAGTAGAGCATGCAACTCTTGATCTTGGGGATGTGAGTTCAGGCCCCACATTGGGGGTAGAGTTCACTTAAAAAAAAAAAAAAGATTTATATGGTGAAAAGCTAAGCACTGAGCTTAGTTCTCGTGAGGAATCCCTTAGTGACCAAAAAGCTGTCATCTGAGCAACTGAGCAGAAATGCTTTCTTTCCCTTCCTCTAGCCTCTAAGCCAGGACTCCTCAGAAATAAAGTATTAAGGGGATGCCTGGCTGGCTCAGTTGGTAGAGCATATGACTCTTTTTTTTTTAAAGATTTTATTTATTTATTTGAAAGAGAGAGAATGAGAGAGAGCACATGAGAGGGGGGAGGGTCAGAGGGAGAAGCAGACTCCCTGCCGGGCAGGGAGCCCGATGCGGGACTCGATCCCGGGACTCCAGGATCATGACCTGAGCCAGAGGCAGTTGCTTAACCAACTGAGCCACCCAGGTGCCCCGAGTGTATGACTCTTGATCTCAGGGTTGTGAGTTCGAGGCCCACATTGGGTATAGAGATTACTTAAAAATAAAACCTTTAGGGGTGCCTGGATGGCTCATTCGGTTAAGCATCTGATACATCTTTTATTTTTTTATTTTTATTTTTTTAAAGATGTTATTTATTTGAGAGAGAGAGCATGCGTGCGCACACACAGAGGGAGAGAGAGAAGCAGACTTCCCACTGAGCAAGGGATCTGACACGGGGCTTGATCCCAGGAGCCCGGGATCATGACCCAAGCCGAAGGCAGACACTTAACCTACTGAGCCACCCAGGTGCCCCTGATAAATCTTTTTTAAAAAAGTCTTTTAAAAGGGCGCCTGGGTGGCTCAGTTGGTTGGGCGACTGCCTTCGGCTCAGGTCATGATCCTGGAGTCCCGGGATCGAGTCCCACATCGGGCTCCCTGCTCAGCAGGGAGTCTGCTTCTCCCTCTGACCCTCTTCCCTCTCGTGCTCTCTGTCTCTCATTCTCTCTCTCTCAAATAAATAAATAAAATCTTTAAAAAAAAAAAAAAGTCTTTTAAAAAAGAAATAAAATAGTAAGGAAAGTGAGTTATTAAGATGGTAAGGGCAATGTAGACTACAGAGTTGTATGTATATTTGAACTTCTGTTCCCTGTAAAAATCAGAATTTCTTCATACGCACCATGCTTCCCAGTTCGACAGCTCTGTGTGTTCCAGTTTGAATGTTTCATGACAGCCATTTTCCTTAATGTCAGTTTTTGGCTGTGTGAAATCGGGGCGTCTTCTCACGAGGGTGCTTCCTCTTCAGAGGCCACAAGGCACAGGCGTGAGCCTGAGCAGATTCCTGGGTGTAATGCACTTAGTAAATGGTGTGTAGTTGAATCCAGGGACAGCAGTTCTGGCACCTGTTATATTTGCCTTGTCAGTGCCCCACAAATAGGAGCTCTGGCCTAGGTCGCAGCATTGTCCTGTGTGTCACGAATGGCAACCTGCTGCTCCTTCACTTCTCTTCCTGTCTTCCCAGGATTGGCTTTTGCCTCCTGCTCTACCTAGTGTGTTTCTTCTTCCCAGCTCGAGCTTTGGGTACAGAAGTGATTCAGCTCTTCCCTGAGAAAGGAAATATGGGAAAGATCCTCCCTGAATACCTCAGCAACTGGACCATGGAAAAAGTCAGACGAGGTAGAGAGACTTTCCATATGCTGCCGCTCTTTCCTTTGAATGAGGCCTAACGCAAAGTTGGCTTCTTTGGGAACCCCCTTGACATAAGCCATATCACCTGGCAGATGAAATAGTTCTACCATTCTCCACTCAGCCAAGTTCCTATAGGCGTTCTGAATCTGACGCACCAAATTCCCGGAAGTACCGAAAATGAACTGTGGGTGTGGGTTCTTGCAGTTCCCCAAGGCTGCCTACGTGCTGATGATTACTGGTTTTATGATGGGGGGTGCCTTTAGTCATCTTCCCTACTCGTCATGAAGGTGGGACGCTCGCACGCTCAGCCTCAGGTCTTGTTTGCCTTCACAGAGGGGGTTAAGGTGCTTCCCAATGCGATTGTGCAATCAGTTGGAGTCAGTGGTGGCAAGTTACTCATCAAGTTGAAAGATGGCCGGAAGGTAAGGAGGGGAAGATGGGCTGCCAGACCTTCCAGCTCTCCCCTCCCCTTTCCTCATTCTTACTCCTTCGTTTGATAACAGTGGATAGTTTTCGTGGCAGCCACCATTAACACTGTCATAATTTTCTGAATGAACTATTCTCTCCATTCAAATAAGAATGATGAGAGCCAGAGTAGACACCTGTGAACCACTTCCCCCCTCCCGTCTGTATCACAGATTTTTGAGACCTTACAAGGGTGGCAGATTTCTGTTCCGACAATGTGGGGTAGATTTGTGTTGGAGGAAGTTTACAAAGTAGACCTTTAAATCTGTTTACCAGAGTTATGTGAGTTAATCAGTGAGTTGGGGGGTTTTTTTGTTTTGTATTTTTGTTTTTGTTTTTTTTTTTTTGTAAAGCTCCACTTCGTAGTAAAATAAAGTACAGTTGCTATGTCCGTAGACATACATGGAAACTGTGGTAACCGGCTGAATTACTTTTTTTTTTTTCAAAAGATTTTGCTTATTTGACAGAGAAAGACACAGCGAGAGAGGGAACACAAGCAGGGGGAGTGGGAGAGGGAGAAGCAGCCTTCCCGCTGAGCAGGGAGCTCGATGCGTGGCTGGATCCCAGGACCCTGAGATCATGACCTGAGCCGAAGGCAGATGCTTAACGACTGAACCACCCAGTTGCCCCTGGCTGAATTATTTCTTTTTTTTTCCCTCAGGTAGAAACTGACCACATAGTGGCAGCTGTGGGCCTGGAGCCCAATGTTGAGTTGGCCAAGACGGGTGGACTAGAGATAGACTCTGATTTTGGTGGCTTCCGGGTAAATGCAGAGCTCCAAGCCCGCTCCAACATCTGGGTGGTAAGTGTGCAACAGCACAAGTGGGCATGGTTCCTTGTCCCCAGCCTGTGAGCAAGTCTGCCTGGCAGTGTGCGAAAGCTCGTCAGCACCTTGCCCAGATAGAGTCAGAATGTTTGGAGGCCGAGGGTGAAGAACAGAAACTCCACTACTTGATTTACAAGATCAGGTATGGCTGCATGCCACAAGCTAGTGGAAAAGGAAATGAACAGTGTGTGCGCCTACCGAAATAGAGTTCTTCCCGTTCTATGGTTGGCAGCTGCCATCGGCATTGCCCTGATGGGCATGTGCCCAGCTTTCAGATGGATCCGCTGTTCCCTTTGCCCGAAAGTGAGCCCAGGGAATGGAGGATGAGGCAGTTTTATAACATTCCCTAGAAGGGAAAATTACTCTGTTTTCGTTATCTTTGAGCACTATTTTTAGCTGTTTTAAAAAATGTTATGACACAAACAAGACTATAGTATGTAGGAACCATGAGGTAATTTCCCCATTGTTAGATCATTACAAGTGTATTGTGTTTGATTATGGACTCTGCAACTAAGAAGGGTGTTTTTCCCTTAAAGCTTTTTTTTTTTTAAAGATAAAGTGTACTGCATTTTTTTAGAGATTTATTTATTTATTTTAGAGCGAGCATGAGCAGGGGGAGGGGCAGAGGGAGAGAGAGAGTCCCAAGCAGAGTCCCTGCTGCTGAGCGCACAGCCCGACTCAGGGCTCGATCCCAGGACCCAGAGATCATGACCTGAGCTGAAATCACACATTGGACGCTTAACTGACTGAGCCACCCAGGTGCGCCTAGAGTATACTGGGTTTTTTAAAACTTGTTATAAACGCAATATGTAGGAGCACCTGGGTGGCTCAGTCAGCTGGGCATCCGACTCTTGATTTTGGCTCACGTCATGATCTTGGGGTTGTGAGATCAAGCCCCATATGGGGCTCCATGCTCAGTGGGGAGTGTGCTTGGGATTCTCACTCTCCCTCTCCTTCTGCCCCTCCCCACCTCTCTAAAATAAATAAATCTTTAAAAAAGCAATATGCACTCAATATGGAAGACAGATAAGAATGAGAAAGGGGGACGTGCCTGGGTGGCTCAGTCGTTAAGTGTCTGCCTTCGGCTCAGGTCATGGTCCCAGGGTCCTGGGATCGAGCCCCGCATCGGGCTCCCTGCTCCGCAGGGAGCCTGCTTCTCCCTCTCCCACTCCTCTTGCTTGTGTTCCCTCTCTCGCTGTGTCTCTCTCTGTCAAATAAATAAATAAAATCTTTAAAAAAAAAAAGAATGAGAAAGGGGGAAGGAAAAAAAGAGAAAGGGGGGAAATCACCTACAGCAACCACCGATATTTTGGTGTATTTCCTTCCCTTCATTTTCTTCTGCATAGGTTTTTTTCCCTTTGTTGTAGATGGTCATGGTGAGTGTACTACAATAAACATTTGTGTTCTTCTCTTTTTTTACTTACCATGCTAATGTATTTTCCACATTGCTTCAGATTCTAAAGACTGTATAATAGTCCACCAGGTGGATTTCATAGTTTATTTCACCATTGCTCACATTAGATTTTTAGGTTGCCTTGGGGGAGTCTGAATAGCCACAAAGGGTTAGAGCACTCACGTGCCATGTCCTTAGTGATGTTGGCCTTGTTCACCTCCAGCCGGAGGCTCTCTCTCTGCTTGAAACACTGAGCTCACTTACTCTGTACCTGTCACATGGCACCCTGCTGGTTTGCATTGCATTCTAGTGAGGGATGATGCTGCATCTTCCTCAGGTAGGTTATATGCTCTTTGTGGGCAAAGTGGGGGTCAGGTTTGTCACAGCCACCCAGACAGTATAATGCTTTGTACAGAAATAAGTTTTCCATAAATATTTGGTGAATGAACGAATAGATACTGAATGACCAAAAGAAAACCTTATCTTGGGGTGCCTGGGTGCCTCAGTCAGTTGAGCATCTGCCTTCCACTCTGGTCGTGATCCCAGGGTCCTGGGATCGAGTCCCACTTCGGGCTCCCTCGCGGGAGAGTCTGCTTCTCCCTCTGCCTCTCTCTGTGTCTCTCATGAATAAGTGAATAAAATCTTTTAAAAAAAAGAAAATCCTATCTTGGAAAAGATTTCTAGGTGAGAGGCGGTCTCATACCTAAAAACTGGTTTCCATGCATAGGAAAGAATATTTTGCAAATCACAGTTATTAAATATTCGGTCTCTGCTAAGAGCAGAATGAGAGAAGAAATAGGTGTGAGCTGCAGCATAGAAGATTTCAGTTCGCATTGTGGAAGCATAGAAATAGTTTTTTTGTTTTGGGGGGTTAGCATAGAATAGTTTTTTAAAAATGGAATCTCAACTTTTTTTAGTTAAGTGTAGGTGCGATTCTGGCCCATAAATGGAAAACACTAATTAGTTAACGGCACAAGGGTTTTTTTTGAGCCCTCAAAATGTATGTTCTGTCATTTTTTTTTTTTTTATCATGTGCTCATATAATGTACTTGTTTCCAAAGGCAGGAGATGCTGCATGCTTCTACGATATAAAGTTGGGTAGGAGGAGGGTAGAGCACCATGATCACGCTGTTGTGAGCGGAAGATTGGCCGGAGAAAATATGACTGGAGCTGCTAAGCCATACTGGCATCAGTCAATGTTCTGGTAATAGTTTTGTACCTTGCGGACTCAACTGGTTAGAACACAGAATTAATGCGACCAGAGTTACAGTTTGGTTTCCATGTGGGCCAATTAGCTTCTTACAGAGGGGAGAAAAAATCTATCTTGTTTCCATGCATTCTACACCCAAGCAGCCTTCTGGTAAAAGGCCCCACCTGGCATAAGTCAGACTAGGTGAATGCGTGGAGATGGCATCAGCACTTCTGGTAAAATAGCTCAGAGTTTGAGCTGCAGGAGGCGGTACAAACGTGTACTCTTAGCTAGAGACGGCAGCATGTTTTCATTTGTTCTTCGGTGCTAACCCTAATGAGCCCAACGTACCGACAGAAAGGCAGCCCAGGGGCACCCGGCTGGCTCAGTCGGTGAAACATGCAGCCCTTGATCTCAGGGTCGTGAGTTTGAGCCCCATGTTGGGTGCAGGGATTACTTTAAGAGGAAAAAAAAAAGCAGCCCACTCATATGTAACCCTTAATTAAGATCAGCAGTTCAAAGTCAGGCATCTATAGACAATTCTCTGAATAGCAAAAAGTTAGCAAGGGACATTCCTGAGTACTGGGATTGGCCTTATTTGGCACACTCTCCTCTTATTGCTTTGAAAGATGGGATGCATAAAAAAACTTCAAGGTTTCAGAAGCCTCTAAGCAGTTTCTATTGGGGAACTTCTCAGCTGGTGAGAATACATTTCAAGACAATCACACACAGTTTTGTGAGCGGGCAGCAGAAACATAACAGATGGGTTTCGGGGTCAACACCTGTAAGATAATGCGGTTAGGAACAAAAGAGTCCATAGGTAGATAATCATCAGTTAGGTCTCAGGACCAGTATCCGAGAAGTCACTGTAGACCATTCCCTGAAGATACCAGTCCAGTGAGCTTCTGTGGTCAAGAAATGACAACACAGGAATAAAAAGCAGAGCATAAGGAATTTAGTCCATGACACTCAAATAGCATAAGGGGACAGATGGTAGCTATGCTTGTGGTGAGTACAGCAGTGTGTAAACTCATCAAATCACTGAGCTGTATGCCTGAGATGAATGTAACACGGTGTGTCAACTATCCTCAAATTTTACTTACTTAATCACTTACTTAATTAAATGATGGAAAAAGGTAGAGCACCAGAAACAAAACCATGAGTAGTAGCCTCACGTGATTACAAAACCATCCCAAGAAGAACAATTAAAATAAAATGATCAAGTGGATGGAGGCATTCCAGCCTTGAACAAATGAAGGCTCAGAGGAGATACCATCCATTGATGAAGCTGTAAAGGATCTCAGATTCTGAATTCTGTAAATATGGAGCACCCTTTACAGCGCCAGCAGGGCAGTTTTAGGTTGAGTTAAAGGAAGGTAGTGAATAGTAAAGTTGATGAACCCATCACTCCCCAAGGGATAAAAACATGGATAAATTTCAGAAAGTGTAGATCAGTGTATGGATATGTGATATGTATAATGGCTTCTTAAGGAAAATAAAAGCTGCTTTGGGATAACAGTGCTTTCTCACGAGTGTCCCCAGATGCCCTGGCAAGCAGACCGATCAGTTTGGCGTTTTCCCTTGTTGCACATACCAGGTTCTTTGGTTGGCATGAATCAAAGTGTGGTGTCTTAGAAAAAATAAAAAATATACCACCGTGTCATTCTTTGCAGTCCCCTTGACAGAACACCCTCTTGTCTCTCCTTCCTTAGGAGTGATTTGGGCCCCGATGTTGGCTATGAAGCTATTGGTCTTGTGGACAGTAGTTTGCCCACAGTCGGTGTGTTTGCAAAAGCAACTGCACAAGACAACCCAAAATCTGCCACAGAGCAGTCAGGTAAGGAAGCCCAACTACTTCTCTGAGAAGAGTGTTGAGAAGCAGTGGTCCAGATTCTCCTGAACAAGGGGTTTCTGTATTGGCCAGAGGGAACTGTCAGTGAAAGCCTTTCTTCATGTTGTGCTTTAAAATAAACCCAACCCAAAGTCCTTACTCTTTCTTGGGCTGAGAGCTGGCAAAATCAGGTAACCTGGTCAGAGCGTAGACTCAGATGTGGGTGTTCGTCCTCTCCTCCGGGCCCCGGCTGGCTCAGCAACTCTGGTTTAGTTTGCCTCTAGGGACTAGGAAGCCCTGCGTGCTGAAGAAAACCTGAACTTTTAAGATTTTTATTTTTTATTATCATTATTATTATTAGCCTCCTACTAATCCCAAGAACCTTAGTGTAGGACCTGCAATCCTCCACGGACCCTGGGCCGTGAAGAACTGGACCGAGTAATTCTTGAGCTGCCTGTAATTCCATTTGTCACATCTTACTGCCAGGTTTTCTTTGGACGGGAGGCACCTCTCACGGAATGAACTTCTCTCCCACACACGACTCTTTCATTAACTCTTAGACCTGTTCTCTCTCCCTTCCATGACCCTAGCTGAAGTTATTTAACCTCCGTGTCCTCTTGTCAGAGGCGTTTCAAGAACAGGTTGCTCTTTAAAGGAGAGAACAAGACATTACATGGACATGTAGGTCCTTTTCCTGTGTAATCCAAGTGGGTAACATACCCCCGCTCCTTCATCCGGCCCTCTCCGGAGAAGTGGATCCAGGAGAGGGCCCCGGGGACTAAGAAACTCCAGAGCACTACTCTGTACCCTGGGCAGTATTGTTCGGAGCCTGACTGTTCTCAGAGGACAGCATGCCCCCTCCCCAGGAGGAACCCCCTGCACTGCGGTTTGTCCGTATGGAAGTGCCCTCTCCTGCTTTGGCCAGAGGACCTCTCTAGCAGCACTGTCCAGTGGACCTTTATGCTCCAGGGGCAGTGTTCTGTTCCTGCTCTGTCCACTACATAGCCCCTAGCTGCGTGTGGCTGTTTAGCACTTGAAATGTGGCTAGTGCAAATGAGGAACTGAATTTTACATTTGATTTAATTTTGGTTAAAATAGATAAAATTTTCATTACCTTTTAATAACGGAACTAGAATTGCTGTTTGTGGCTAGTGGCTACTGTACTGGACTGTGCGGCTCTCGAATGTTTCTCAGAGGACAAGAGCTAGTCTTCTGCAGTTGGAAGAAATCCAGATACTGGGAAAGAATCTATAGCATACATTTAAAGTGAAATGGTAAGGGAAGGAAGTTCCAGGTCAGACTGACGCAGTGCCCCGGAGACTCGGCAAGGAAGAGCTTTGGTCGGCTTTGCCAGTGGAGAGGAGCTGGAGACGGCCAGTGTTTACTAAGAGGGCACAAAAACAAATCCTCTAGGAGCAGGTTGAAGCAAGTGTCAGAAGATACTTGCCTTCTAGAATTTCCTAAGTTCATAACTGACTCTGTTTTGTTTTTATTTTGTTTGTTCTGGGGGTTGGCCACAGGGACTGGTATCCGCTCAGAGAGTGAGACAGAGTCTGAGGCCTCAGAAATCGCTGTTCCTCCCAGCAATCCTGTAGTCCCCCAGGCCCCTGCCCAAGGGGAGGACTACGGCAAAGGTGTCATCTTCTACCTCAGGGACAAAGTAGTGGTGGGGATCGTGCTGTGGAACATCTTCAACCGAATGCCAATAGCAAGGAAGGTGGGTACCTGTCAGCGCTCCTCGAGGAAGATGGGAAAACGTACCCCGGACTTCATCAGGTGCCCTGCTGTGCATTGTCCACCCGGGTCAGCCTGTGCCTGAGCAGAACAAAGGTGTAGCCTTGGCTCGGGAGCGTTTCTTTTTCACTCAGGACTTGGCTGGGTGGCCGGGGAGTTGGCACACACTCATTTGGGGTTAACAGAAAGCTGTTCCCACAGCTCCCTCCCAGGGCGACGTGGGGACTGGCCCAGGCCTCCCCATTGTGCAGGCCGGCCTGGCGCACACGAAGCGAGTCGGTGACCCATTGTTCCTCTCTCCCTCAGATCATTAAAGACGGTGAGCAACACGAAGATCTCAATGAAGTAGCCAAACTATTCAACATTCATGAGGACTGAAGCCCCCCAGTGGAACAGGCAAGCCCTTTGCTGTCCCTGACAGCAGCTTGGATGAGTAAAGGAGCATTTTTTATTCAGCAGACTTCCTCTGCATATGAGTGTGAATGGTAAAGTCCTTTGTGAATATTTCAATCATGTAGGCAGATTCTTAATGTTCACATCACTAAATAAAACCTGATTCTTCTAAATTAACTTCTGTTCTCTTTGAAAGGGAACGGGTGGGCGAAGGGAGGAAAGTTGTGCATATCAGCAAGCAAGCACACTGGAACTCCTACCAAGTGCGTGATTTGTTTCGGCCTTGTATTCCCTGCTCCACACTCTCAACTGCTTTCAGTTTCTGAATGTCTCTCTGGCCCCATCCACTGTTAAATGAGTGAACACAGAAACACACGGAACAGATTCTGCTTTACCCGGAACAATTCCTGTTGTCCTGCTCAGAACTGGCTTGGACCTGCAAGGGGCCAGAAAGATCACTTACTGCAAAAGAAGCAAGGGTTCAGAGACCTGGTGCTTCATGGCTAAACCTGAGACTGACTCTCTGAGGGATCGGGATCTCTCACCTCCCATCTCAACTCCTCCATGCACTGTCCCTCAAACTAGAAATCTCTCCCCTCGCCCCTTTGACCTAAAATAGGCTTATAGACACACCTCACTTTACAGATAATTTCCCAAGAACAGAAGTCAGAGGTTCATAAATCAACTCATTTTTTATATTTCAAATTAACTTTGAAAAATCATCTTGGGGCACCTGGGTGGCTCAGTCATTAAGTGTCTGCCTTTGGCTCAGGTCATGATCCCAGGCTCCCGGGATCGAGCCCCGCATCGGGCTCCCTGCTCGGCGGGAAGCCTGCTTCTCCCTCTCCCACTCCCCCTGCTTGTGTTCCCTCTCTCGCTGTGTCTCTTGTCAAATAAGTAAAATCTTTAAAAAAAAATTAACAAAAACTAAATAAATAAATAAATCAAATCTTGGGGCGCCCAGCAGGCTCAGTCAGAAGAGCATGCAACTCTTGATCTCAAGGTCATGAGTTCAAGCCCCATGTAGGGTGTAGAGATTACTTAAAATCTTTAAAAAAAAAATTAGCTGCACCAGGACAGGTTCTTACTATATGTACACAGGTTTAGTGAAATATGATCTGATGCATGGCATATCCCAATCCATATGTAGAAAACTCACCTAACGTCGTATGAAATAGGACTGATTCTGCGGTGCTCATTGCTACTTACAAAGATGGCGGTAGTTCTAAGATCCTGAAGCGGTTCACAAATCATCTTTTAAAAGATCAAATTGTGAATTGTCTTTTTTTAGTGGTATGTGCAATTTAGTCTAATTTTTTGACAGTTGTTATCCTTGTATAGAGTGTCATTGTAATTCAGTTAAGTAAAATGAAATGGGGGCGCCTGGGTGGCTCAGTTGGTTAAGCAACTGCCTTCAGCTCAGGTCATGATCCTGGAGTCTCAGGATCGAGTCCCGCATCGGGCTCCCTGCTCAGCGGGGAGCCTGCTTCTCCCTCTCTCTCTGCCTCTCCCCCTGCTCATGCTTTCTCTCCCATTCTCTCTCTCAAATAAATAAATAAAATCTTTAAGAAAAAAAGTAAAATGATTTATTCATCTCGTCAGTGTTCGTTGAGTGTCTACTGTGAGTCAGGTGGATGTCAGAATAGGCAGGTGGAGGAAACTTGGCCACTTGAGGAAAGCAGACACGTGAACACAGGAGTATCCTAGTGAGATGTGTCCATAGAAAGACACAAAGTACTGTGGACATGCCAAGAATGGAGATCAGCCAGAGCAACCGTCCTCAACTGCTGCTAGATCACTTCCTAAAGCGTCAGTCCATGTCCTCCCAGCTCCACCCCCTCCCCCCCGTTGAAGAATGTACAGTGACTCCTTGTCATCAATCATACCAGGTCCGAATCTTCCCCAGAGCTCCTGACCGCAGCCCACTCTGCCCCCATCCAGCCTCCTTTCCCACAACAGACACACGTGCGCATGTACACATACACATCTGGTTTATTGATGCCTTTAAACTTCTGTTCGTGCTCTCCACATCTGGAATGTCATCCCTGTTCCCTTTTACCTACCCCCTCCTGCTCACCTCTCAAGGCCCAAATGAAATTGCACCTTGGTAACGCGGTACCAGTTGGATTAGTGCCCATGCATGATTTCATCTCTGAACTCCAATTGCACCTACCACCTTTGAACTTGATTGTTCATTAAGTCATTCTCCGCTTTATTAACATTCACTCCCTGAATTGATAGTAAACTATCCCAGAACAGAGACTTTTTTTTTTCTCAGAATGAGGACAATGTGCCCCATCCCCCCAAACCCCGGCAGAGTCCTGAACAAGTCCTTGGTCGCTTGGTTGGATGATGCTAGATAACAGGGCTTACTGCAAAAATGACCCTCTGCCTTGTAACCTCTGTTCTCTGTAATCCAGGTTATCAGACCCCCATCACTTCACCCACTGCCGAGACTTGCCACAGATACCCAGGATGCATTTGATCTGTCCAGGCCCCCAAGGATTGCAGGGACCTTTTTCTAACCAGACAGACGAGGAGCAGTACCAGCTGAGTTCCGGCCCCTGAGAGCCAGCCTGGGAGCAGCTGGGCCACCACACAGTGCAATACGGGGCCAGCCACACCCTGCAAAGAAGGGTTGGGGCTCTGCCAAAACACTGGGTGTTTGGAGCCCACCCACTTGACTTCCATTTCACTTTTCTTTGCCATTTTACAAATGATACCCCATGGCACCTCAGCACCACATCATGGCGGTACTGGCCTTTGCCTGGCCACCCCTGAGGCACCCAGGAGATGGCCTCACACTTTAGCTGGAGAGATGGACCTGAGTGAAGGAAGCACGTTTGACTGGAAAGGAGTCAGAGTAAGCCTCTTAGTGGAGGATGAGGTCAACATATGTGAATTTGTTGTCATTGTTCTAATCAACAGGGCCCATTTGGGAGACAAGAAGCTTACAGCAGAAAGGGATGGGGGTGGGGATCCAGAGTGACCTACTGCAGGCTGCTTCCTTGAAGGAAAATTAGCAGCTTCTCTAGAGACCCATTTATACAAAGGAACTCTCCCCTCCCTTCCACCACTACCCCTTCCCTTTCCCGCTCCTCTCAAGTTTGGCTGTTGCAATATCCCCTCGGTCCTTCCCTGACTCCACCTAACGCGGGGCACCCTTGCTCCCCTGGAGACTGTTGGGACCCGATCCCAGTGCCTTGCTCTCTGGGCAGAGGGGAAGTCCTGCTGGGCCCAGAGGTGAAGTAGAACTGCCTCTGGCCTCTTTCCCAACTTATCAGGGAATTTCTGGCGGGCACAGACACATGTACACAAAACCACACACAGAGACACACAGCCCAAGCCAGTGATGACGTTCCCTTGCCTGGCTGGTTCTACAGATGGGTGTGACCGGGTCAGAGTACAGGGAGGGTCGAAATATTTAGATACCGGACTGCCAAGCCCTGGTCGGAAAACAGGGCTCATCTCAAAACGGATAGTTCAAGAAAGAGAAATGCAGCCCCTGACACCCGGAGGCTGGCCTGGTCGGTGGGGGGGCGGGGGGGGAGCGGCTGTCAGTGGGGCAGTGATGTCACTACAGAGGGCCTGGCGCTCACGGTCAGGCCTGGGTATTCTGTTGAATGTAAAGAGATTGACGGGACGCTAGCATCGCACACGGCCGCTCTGACCATGGCGGAGGCAGACAGAAACAAGACCACTTCGTAATCATGTGTGAATACAGACAAAAACATGACCGTTGCCCAAACCACAGAGATGACCAACACCCACCCACCCCCATACTGTCTCATGGGAGAGATTGCTGCCGCCTTACCAGTTACAGCTTGAGCCTCACTCTCCTCTGCCCTCCTATAGGATAAAACTTACCGAATAAGGCGCCCAATGGTTGGATTATTCGAGCTTCTTGATAGCATCCAATCCAAAGCAAAGCCCTGCTTCCTTCAGCCCTCCCCCAATCACCCAGCCTGGCCCAAATCCTTTAATAAATCTTTTCTAGTACCCTCTTCCTGACACACCCTGTGGTTCCCCATGCGCATTCCTCATCACTGCAGTGAGCAGCAAACCTAACTTGTCCAACCCCAGGAGTGTCCTGGTGGTCGTTGGCTGGTGGGCGTTGGCAATTTGGAGACAAAAAGCCAAAATATCTGCCAGAAGCCCACTACCAGGCAGAGGCCCTCAGGAATGTTGCCTCATCTTGTACCTTCCCCAAGACGCCCCGGTGGCACCTCGGAGGTCTCTGTGTCCCTTGGGAAAAGCCCAGGAGTCGCATCTGGTGTCTGTGGACAGAGGTGCCCGACTTCCCAGGCAGGTTCCCACCTACTGCGATGCCTTGGCACTTGCCACGCAACACAGAGATGCTTCCGGAGGAGCCTCAACCATGGGCGTTGAATTTATAAACACTCAGAATCACAAATGGAGTTATTGGTCAGCTAGCAAACATGCGCCGCACAGTTCCTGCGTGCCACGGTACAGTAGGCCCTGGAGATAAGAGGATGAGTAATGTATAGTCCCTGCCCTCATGGCCGTATAACCTAGTGGCGGCCAGAGGCAGGGCAGTGGGGACCATCAGCGCAACACCAGCGCTGGGAGTGTGCTGTGTGAGTTCAGATCGGACCCTCGCGATTCCTCACAGTGCTTTATGTTCTGCTTCTCTCTAGTCGAGGCTTTTCTTTCACTGACCAAAGCACTCCATCCTATGGTTGTATCCTCTCTGTCCATCTCTACGAACAAAACATGAATATGTTTACTATGCTTAAGTGAACGTGAACATGTGTAAGATGCTTATTACAGAAGATGGAGCTGATGTTCTTCTTGCCCAAAGAGAATACACCTCCTTCTCGTCACTTTTTCTCGGCCCCTTCATTTTCCGTCCTTCCTCTCAGAATCTCTGCAGTCTCCCCCGCTTGTTTTGCTCCTCCCTGTGTGTCTTCCTCAGGTTCCAGTAAGTGCTCTCTGCCCATTTTTTTTTTCTCCCAACAGTGGAGCGCAGTGGAAAGAGCACTCCTGGATGTGAGTCTCAGCCCTGCTGTTTGAGCCTGGATGGCCCAGGGCAGCTACTTATCTAGGTCTCCGTAGCTTCATCTGTAAACTGAGGGGAACAGACTAGATTATCCCTCCACCCTCAGTTCTAACCTCCTGTGTAGGGAAAAGTCTCTCAGGTGCTTGCACGGGACTGCACTCACCTTGCCATGGGCTCAGTTGCCTTTCATCTCTAAGGTCTAGAGCAGACGCTAATGGGACTCAAAGCTCTTGGCAAGTGTCTCCCCACATAGCCTCTGCTGTCCCTTGGGCTCAACTAGATTTACAGGTTTGGTTTTTTGGGTTTTGTTTTTTAGCTTATGGCTTGTGATTCTTCTTTGACCCGGCAAGTTACAACCAGAACCCCTACAATCCTAGAAATTGCACCTCGCCTTATTTGCTCTCCATGGAGAGGTTGACAGCCTGAAAACTGGGATCCAGGAAAGGTGGCATCCTTCAGCCCCTAAAAAATGTTGACTTCAAGCCCAGAATTTCCCCAGAAAAGCTTTGTGGCAGGACTGGTCTTAGCCATGATCCTAGCACATACACCCCTACCCAACCATTTAATGGTTTCCAATCCCCCCAAAAAACACACCCTGCAGAGCTGGTGGCTGGGTAGCCACCATAACCCAGGGCAGCCATCAACTTGATGCTGACAGAAGAGCTCACAACACCGCCCCTCGTGCCACATAAGGTCTGAGCCCCTAGACCAGCCTGTACACCCACTTCGCTCTTGGTCCATGGCCAATTTTCACACTGGTTATGGCCTTGGCAGAACCCTGCCCCGAAGTGGTGACAAGAGAGCCAGGAAGCTTGCAAGCTTTACCACCCAGCTCTTACCGTAGAGATGGCTGGAAACTGTACACAGGGAAGGAAAGAAAATCCAGTACCATGATTTGCTGGGTGGACAAGAATGCTTAAGGATGGGCGCCTGGGTGGCTCAGTTGGTTAAGCGACTGCCTTCGGCTCAGGTCATGATCCTGGAGTCCCGGGATCGAGTCCCGCATCAGGCTCCCTGCTCGACAGGGAGTCTGCTTCTCCCTTGACCCTCCCCCCTCTCATGTGCTCTCTCTCTCGTTCTCTCTCTCTCTCTCTCAAATAAATAAATAAAATCTTTAAAAAAAAAAAAAAGAATGCTTAAGGATCACTGCCCCTCCAGAGGGAAAGGGGAGCTTTAGGTGTTTCAGGGAGGCCAGCAGAGCCCCTCCAGCTTGAAGCCTACCCTGACCAGGCCCCAAGGCCCTCAGCCACCTTGTTGAGACTAATACCCCAAGCAACTGTTGAGGGATTCTGGTCCACTCCAGTGGGAGTCCTCCAACTAGTGGCACAGTGGGGGTGGGGGGAGGAGGGGAGTGCTGCAAACAGGGAATCCTTGGCCTCAAAGTCGCTCCTACCTCAACCTGGACGGGGCCAGTACCAAGTCCTAGGAGGAAGGGCCACAATGACCTTTCAGGTGATCAGCTTGACTTAATGCAGGGGTGGAGGGCAGCTCAAGGCTCAGAGCACTCTACACTTGTCCCTTTGGTGGCGCCAAGCCCTTATGGGTCCATTCATTCCAACAGGAGGTTCCAAAGAGACCTCAGCTACCAAGTGAACTCCAGGCCCAGAGGAGGGAAGGAGGTCCCGGGCCGCCCCCCTCTCAGCAGGCCCGCACTGTGTGAGGTGCATAATCACAAAGGAATACCTTGGTGGGAGTTTTGCCAGAGGTTGCAACCATGCAGCTCCCCCAGGGCATTCCCTGTGCGCCCCAGAAGAGCGCGCAGTGGCCGGGCTGGGACAGAAGCGCGGAGGTCTCGGTGGGGACTCTCGCCCGCCACTTCTCTCCCAGCTGCCCCACCGAGTCCTCCCCGGGAGTCCTCCCGGAGCCGCCCCTGCTCGCCTGTCGGGACGGGAGGAACGGGGGGGCGGGAGCAGGGAAGAAGGGACTGAGGGGGAAGTTTCAAGGGGTGTGCCGGGGAGGGGGGGAGGATTCTCATGAGTCAGCGGAGCGGGCTCAGTGTGACTTCATTGCTTCCCGAGAAGAGGCGCCCGGGGCAGGAGGCCGCTCAGAGTGCAGCAGCAGCAGGAGTGGAAGGTCGGAGCCCCCGGCCAGGGCGCGGGACAGAGCTCAGGGCTGGCCAGGTCGCTCGGGGCTGGGGTGGCGAGGGGAGGCCGCGCGCGGGCCAGGAAAGCTCCGGGCAGAGGCGCCGACCTCTCCTCTCCTCCTCCTCCACCCTCTTGGTCGCCAGTTCCCGCCTCGGCCCGAAACGCCGCGCAGCGCGCGTTCAGCCTGCAGGTGGCGCTGCAGAGGCGCCCTGGGCGCACTGCTGGGGGTCGGGGGTGGAGCTCAGCCCCAGCGGGGATCCCGGGCTTGGAAGGCGCGCGAGCCCAGGACGGGGCGGGGTGGGGGGGAGGCGAGGGAAAGGCGGGAGGGGCCGCCAGAACCTCCACTGCCCCTCGGGCCCCGCGCTCCAGCCCAAGAGGCGGGAGAGTCCGGAGATCCGACCTGCTGCGCTAGCGCCGCGGCGTGGGGCTGGCTCCTGCGTGCTTCTTAATAGTCCCTTGGGCCACCTCCCGGGCCCCGCAGAGCTTGGGGCGGCTCACCTTCAGCAAAGGGATTGTGGTTTAGGGGCCGTCTTTCCTCTCCGGGGATGGCGCTCTTGACCCGCGGGCAGTAGAATGGAAACTTTGAGTCGCGTCTCGGGCGTTGGGGGTGGGTTTCCCTGAACAGCCACTTTTTAGCCTGGCTCCCCTAAGACCCAGAATGCATCTCCTGCACAGGGATAGACTGGGGCTGGCGCAGGGGTGCAGTCTGGAACCAGGGCTCAGCCTAGGTGAGGAGCAGGGGTTCAGCTTTGGGCTGGATGTAGGATGTAGTTTCCGCGCGTCTCAATCCAGTCTTTGGCAGCTTTAGAAGCAAAAAAGCTAAGAGGCCCATTTGGGGCTCAAACTTGCAACCTTGTTCTCAGTAGATAGAGCTTTGTCTTCTACCTCCTTGCAGGCCCTGAGCTCTAGAAGTCATGATGCTGCTGACCTTCCCATGTTGGTTCATGGTTATGTGGTGGCTCTTTAGTTAACATATTGAGAGTATCAAGGCACAAAAATAACCTGTGGCCAGACACCTTTAAGCTGAAAAAAAAAAAAAAAGAGTTATTGGGGGCTCCAGCCTCATCCTTTCCGGAGGCTCCAGTGGCTATTCCCATGATAACAACTTCACACAGAAATACATGGGTAGAGTGTGTCTCCTCCCATTTCTGTGCCAAGACATCAAAGCTATGCTCTGTGCTAGTATTCTGGGTGCCTCTTCTCCTCTGTCAGTCAGCCCAGCTCCCCTGCTTTCAGGATGTCCAAAGCCATCTGAGAAAGTTATCCTTAGGATTTTCCATAAAGAAGAGGAAAGGGGCAAAAAAAAAAAAAAAAAAAAAACCCAAAGGAGCCTAAACGTTTCACTGTGTTTCACTGTGTGCCAGGAGAAATACCGTCTGTCTCCCGCCCAGACCTCAGAGCCCGGGCCTCCTTCCTACAGGGCGGTGCCCAGCTATTCCTGGAAACCCCCTCCTTTTGACTAACCCCCTCCCCAAGGTGTCTCCTCCCAGAGCACGACCTAGGAAAAGGATCATATTGTCAAACTTGATGTCTCCATCCCCTCTTTCGGTCCCTAGCCTGACCAGCGGCGGTCTTCAGCCTGCCCACTCCCCTGATGCCCTCGTGCTGCCTTCTCCTCTGGGGAGCAGGGCCTGAGCTGTGGCCTCTCCCTCCAGCCTGGCCCTGTGCCCCACTAGGTGACTGCGAGAGGATCTGATATACTAATTTGTGTTAATGTGATAATGGGCGCTAATGGGGTCACGTGCTAACCACAGGCCAATTTCTAGCCGGCCTCACAGCCTCAACCCCGAGTGGAGGCTGTGGGGATGGGAATTTCAGGCTGACTAATCTCCACAGTCCGCTGGAGGGGGTGGGGGAGTGGGAGGAACCGAAGCCCCGGGACGATCCCAGAGTGCTGGTGCCTCGGTTTCAGTTTCATCCTTGGCTGACACTTTCCACCGACGAGTGGAATTGCTTTGGTTTTCCTCCAGCCCCTCTCCCCTCCCCAGCTGCCCCCCTTTTGGATCGCTAGCTTCCCTCGGCCAGTCCTTCACTTCGGAGGGGAGAGATGGGAAGATAATTTGGCAGTGATGAGGAAAAAAATGTACACGTAGACACCCTCAGACGCACAGGCTCACATACCATGCTGCCTTGCAAACACACACATGCGCACGCCCTCCACAAACACGCATGAGGGGACTTGCCACTCACATCCAAGAGTCAAGCTCACACACATGCATGTGTGCATGTGCATGCGCGCGCGCACACACACACACAACCCCCCTCCCCGCCATGGGTGCACCCTCACTCACATCTGAGAGACCCACGCAGACACACACATAGGCAGGCAAGGCCCGACAGAGACCCATCCCACACACGGACCCCCCCACACACACACACTCTCACACACAAACCAGCAGCAGCAGTCGAGTTGGATGACTTCCTCAAAAGAGGGCTGGAAAGTTTGTTTGCTGCCAACGAAGGGGCCTAGACATTCCGTGAAATGACTCATACTGCACCTTTATAGACATTAAATGTTGTATTTTTCTGGATGAAACAACAACAACAAAACCCTCGACCCCCATTGCGATGGCAGGGTGGGGAGGCTGCATTCCTATTGGGTCTCTGTCTGGTGCACGTCGTCTCTGGCTTGTCCTCGCCTCCTTGTGGAATGGGGCAATCCCCAAAGAGCAGAATCCTCTACCTGATACAAACCTCAGCCCAGAAGCGCCCCTTGGCAGGATGCGAAGTGGGTGAAATCCGGGCTCTCCAGGACCCCCTCACAGCCTCTCCCTACTCCTCTACTTCATCCCCAGACCCGAGGATCCCCAGACACCACTCTGGTGTCCCAGTCTGAGCCCTTCCTGATCTCTCCTTCCATCCAAGCATCCCATCCCCACTTCTCCTGGGTCTGTCCGAACTGCTACCTCTGAGCACAACTCCAGGGGGCGCCATTCACTACGTATATAATAGGTAGCGCCCCATGCGATGTGACTGGTGCCTCATCCATTCCCCTGAGCCTCCTCTTCCATCTGAGAAGGGAACATCCAGCTTGATAGCTGCCTGTTCCCTGCTCCTCAGCACACACAAGGGGCCACAGAAATCACTTGGTGCTCTCCTCCAGGAAAGCCTTTACATGTTGACATCCCTCTGCGCCTCCATCTCAGTCTCTGCCCCCTGGCAGCAGCCCCTTGGGCCAAGGTCCCCTTAGGCTCACTCGTTTTTTCTTACAGGCCATGAAGGGAGGCGCCTTTGGAGGGCCATTTGGGATCTCTACAAGGGCTATGGAGCACAGGGAGGCTGCCAGCCACACAAGATGGGTATTGGCCTAGCAGATGGCAGAGGCTAAGGAGTTAACTCTGGCTCCCCTGGACAGTGCCCCAAAACTCTGGATGCCCGGCTGCCTCTGATAGGTGCCCCAGGGTAAGTGCCTGCCCTTGGCCCTGATCCCAGGGACTTTTCCAAGCTGATCCCTGGCTCCAAGATAGGGGCTAGAGGCCAGTAGGATTAGACTTCAGGGGACTTGCCCTCATTTGCTGAACTCTGCTCGAAGCCACTTCTTCCTTATTTTTGGCAAATGAATCAAAAATGATTGGGTCCCTCCTCCTCCCCCCACCTCAAAAATCTCCCACCAACCCAAGGGGGCTGACCTGAAGGGCACTGAATCTATTTCCCAAACACTAGGCCCACTCCGAGCAGTGCATGCGGTGGGGACAGCACCTCTCAGCAGCCACCAAAGCCAGGATGGACATAGGGAGCACTGACTCAAGGCCTGCAGCACCTGCTAGGTCACGTTGTCATCTCACTCCAGGCAGACCCCTGAACTGCTGTCCAGCCCTTCGAGAAGTGAAACCTGGTGGTCCTCTGAAGTTTTGTAGGGGATCTTTGGTGTTGGAGCCTGTCCCAGCCAAGGCCTGCAGGGGAAATGTATAACTCTCCATTTTAATGAGAGCAGCGTGGGGTGGGGGGCCAAGTGACTTTCCAAGAGCCTCAGCCAAAGAAGGTGGCGGGCCAGATGAAAGTCATGACCTAGGAAGTCGCTCCCAACTACACCTCCCATCTGCATGCCTGTGCTTTGGCCTGGGCACACTCGCTCCCACCCCCCGTCAGCCCCCAAGATGGACCTGGGCAAGAGACGGCCATCTGGGGAAGGAACCACTTGGGTATAACCTATCTCAAGGAATTCTTATCTTGGGACACCTGGGTGGCTCAGTTGGTTAAACGGCTGCCTTCGGCTCAGGTCATGATCCTGGGGTCCTGGGATCGAGCCCCACGTGTGGCTCCCTGCTCGGCGGAGAGCCTGCTTCTCCCTCTCCCTCTGCCTGCCACTCTTCCTACTTGTGTTCTCTCTCTATCTCTCTGTCAAATAAATAAATAAAATCTTAAAAAAAAAGGAATTCTTATCTTTTGCAGCTACCCAACAATCTTTTTTTAAAAGATTTTATTTGTCAGAGAGAGTGAGCCCAAGCAGGGGGAGCAGCAGAGGGAGAAACAGACTTCCCGCTGAGCAAGGAGCCCGATGTGGGACTCCATCCCAGTAACCTGGGATCATGGCCTGAGCCAAAGGCAGATGCTTAACTGCCTGAGCCACTCAGGCTCCCAGCTACCCAATAATCTTTTTAGAAGAAACACTTTTTATGATGCTCAGTCACAACCTGGGACATAGAGATTTCTGTCTGCCATTTGGAGCTTTCTAGGGCCTTGTCGTGTAAGCCCAATAGAGGCAAATCCGGAGTTATAGAACGTATCAACAGAGGAACAGTTGCTGTTTGCACAGAAAGGATTATTAGGGGGCTTCTCAGCTTTACAAGTGGGAGGATTTCTTTTAAACTATAACTTCTCTCCTGGCTTTTGAATATGCTTTTCATTCTGAAAGTCTGATTAATGGGTGACTTTTCTAGCTTGTGTCTGTGGTGGAAAGTAAGGGCCATGGCCACAGAAACTGTGGCACTGCAGTATTTTGTTTTAGCCACAGGTTCAAATAGAATTTGTTGAGGCCAAGGGATTAAGGGGGGGGGAAGCAACCAGCCACCTTGTCTCTGAAGAACCTGGGGTGATTTGCAGACGAATGTAGGCACTGCTTGAAAGAGGGGACAAAGACAGGCTGAGAAATCTGCCAAGGTGGAAAAGCAGGTTGAACACAGGGGTGGCGAGTGAGCCGGCCCTGCACGGAATATGGGAAGGACCCAGGTTCTGAGGCTTGAGAGGACTGAATTGGAGTTGGGGAGTGGGGGTGGGGGAGGACAGGTTGGAAGGAGAGAGGCTGAGAGTGCACACTGGATGGTGCAGCGCAGCCTGGGCATCCATGGGCAACTCGAGAAGGGGAATTCCTGCCAAGTCAGGGACTGAGCCATTGGCAGAGACAGCGTGGCTGTCGTCAGGGGCAGTGATCTCAGTCGGCCAGCCCCACCTGGCTGGGGCTCACCCAACAGGCAACTGGAAGAGCGGGGAGCCAGGTGGGGAAGGGCTGGCAGGCTGGGGAGCAGCAAGGTCATCCGGAAGGGCAGCCTGGCTGACTTGGAGCCATGGAGCCGGGCAAGTCACTCCTGTGGCCCATATGGGGCTCCCCAAGGGGAGGTCAGCACAAGATTTTTATCAAGGGGGGGTGGGGCTTGCTTTGGCCGCAATTCCCAGATCCTGGGACTGTGGTTAGTTCCGAGTGGCTGGGGAAGGTGGGAACTTATGGGATTCCCACAAGTGGGCTCCAGGTCATTGGCAGGTAATCGGGCCAGTCGCCGGTTAGCTGTTAGCTGGTCAGGGCAGTGCCCTCTCCCCTGCCCTTCCCAAGAGGAAGACCTCTCCTCTGGCTTTTCCGTGCCTTGAAGCTTCAGCTCTGGTTTAAACCACAAACACTCTTAGGAGGAACCCACCATTAGTCCTCAGCACCTTCTGGCCTGGCCTTATCAGACTTTCTCCTGAGAACTGGGGATGAGAAAAGTTGAAATGAGGATGAAGATGCTGCTGAAGGTAGCTAAAACTGATTGAGGGCTTACTAGGCACTAGGCGCCACTGCCATAGACATAGGTCAACTCATTCAGTTGTCACCACTGCCTTTCTTTTCTTTTTTTCTTTCTTTTTTGTTTGTTTTGTTTTGAGAGGGATAGCAGGGGAGGGGCAGAGAGAGAATCTTAAGCAGGCTCCATGCTCAACGAGGAGCAGTGCGGATGCAGGGCTTGATCTCACGACTCTGAGATCAGGACCTGAACCAAAATCAAGACTCGCATGCTTAACTGACTGAGCCACCTAGGCGCCCAATCACCATAGCCATTCAATGTAGGTTCTTATTATTCCCAATTTAAAAATAATGTAAGTGGGCGCCTGGGTGGCTCAGTTGGTTAAGCGACTGCTTTCGGCTCAGGTCATGATCCTGGAGTCTCAGGATGGAGTCCCGCATCGGGCTCCCTGCTCAGCGGGGAGTCTGCTTCTCCCTCTGACCCTTCCCCTTCTCATGTGCTCTCTCTCTCATTCTCTCTCTCTCAAATAAATAAATAAATAAAAATTTTAAAAAAATCCTCAACTTCCTTTAAAAAAATAAAAAAATAAAAATAATGTAGGTGAAGCTCAGAGAGTTTAAGTGACTTGCCCAAAGACACACAGCTGGTAAATGGTGCAGCTGGAATAGGAAACCAGGTCTGTCTGATGTTAGGGACCATTGAACTCTTAGCAAGATGGAAAAGTATGTGTGTTTGTATCTATTAGTGAGTCTCAAGGTCAAGGTAAAGGGAGCTTAGGGATGGCTGGGACCTACCACGATTTCGATTTCGACAGGGGAGCCTCACAGACAAGAGACCAGCAGAGAACAGTGTGGCTCCAGGATCAGGAATCCCCTGGGGAAAGCATGGCCACTTAGAAAAGAAAAAAAAATGGAAATCTTCTCTTGGGGCTTATTTCAGGGACTTGGCTGTAGGTAGGCAAGAGATCTTAAGGGCCAGTGCCCCAGTCCAGCCCCTAGGTTTTCCCCCAGAAACCTATAATCTGCAGCTGCCTTCACTGCCATCATCCACCACCATTCCTGTCCCCCAGTCTTGTGCCAGGGACCATCCTCTCCCAAGGCTGGGGAAGCAGGCAGATGCTGGTGGTTGAGCAGGTTCCTGAACTTCAGGCCCTTTGGCCACCCCTGCCCTTCAGAGGGCCTTCCTCCTCTGGGGCCCCTTCAGCTTTCCTGCTTTCTGCCAAGGAGCTGCCAGGGCTGAGGCTTGGATGGGCCCTTCCTCTAGACCATGTAGAACCATAAGAAGTGACTATTTCCAGCCATCTCCCTCATAGATCCTCCTAGCTATGGGACCCGGTGGCGTGTGGGGGCTTGTATGGATGCCGGGGCAGGTCAGAGAGGGTAAGGGGGAGATAGAATGGGAGACTGGGGTTCATATGGATGCCCCAAACAGGGCAGCTTGGCTTTGGAGAGAAGGGGGGCATGAGCTTTTTCCCAGCACCCCAACTCTGGCTGCCTCTGCACCTGCTGTGGCAGTCCCGCTCCCCCCCACCCCAGCCCTTCCCCTAATTCATGTCTGCCTGGTCTCCCCCACCAGAAGCCCTAGGCTCGACTTCCCTAAGAAGTCCCCCAAACTCTCCAGTCACCCCCAAGCACACGATGAGGCATTTGGCCCAGGATTCCGCAGTGTTTGGAATCTAGCTCCTGAATTGTATCCTCTGGGCATCTCCTGGCCTCACCAACCGCTCCGCCCGCCCTCGTCCTCCCATCAGGTCCGCACACAGCAGGCGCTCAATAATCTGGAGTGCAAGGGTGTGGGCCAAAGGCGTCAAGCCAGTGGCGTGTGCAGGCCGAGGGGGGTGGACATAGCCATCCAGGGTCCCCGGGGAATAGATTTTTCTCCGAGGCATTGTGTGGGGGCTTCCCGCCGGGAAGGGCCCCCACAGGGAGCCGAGAGCCCCGGCCCGCCGCGTGCTAGCAGACTGAGGGGCGAGGGCCAAGAAAGGGGTGCGCGACGTGGGCTCTGCAGGGGCCCTGCTCTCGCGGTCCCCGGGGGCGAGCGAGCCGTGAGGGGAAGGAGAGGCCGCGCGGGCCCCTGGCACGGCTCCCCCTGCCGTGCTGGCGACCGCGGCGGGCCGGGGGTGGAGGGGCGCTGTTTCCACCAAGACGCCTCGTCCCTCCCTCGATCCCTCACCCACCCCGCCCGCCCGCCCCGCGGTCCCTCCCGTCGGTCCCTCCCTCCGGCTCTTCCCTCCCTCCCGCCCTGCCTCCTTCGCGCCCGCCCCAGCCGCCGCCTGAGGGGACGTGTGTGTCTCTAGTGCAATTTCCCCTTTCGCTCGGGTGTCTCAGTGCAGGTCTCCGCCGGCTCGCGCCCCCTCCCCGGGCGCCCCCGCCGCCCCCTCCCTCGGCGTGGCCCTCCCCGGCGGCCACCCAGGTCCCCCCCGCACTCCACCCCGCCCCCCGGAGTCGTTTTATCAGGGGCGCCGCCGTCTCACCTGGTATTTGCATCTCGCCCTCCAACTTGCCATTGGCGGCGCGACGTGTGGGAGAGCCCTGCGCCTCGCCCGCCCGGACCAGCCTGCCCCGGCGCCGAGGTGAGTCACGGACGCGGGGCCGCGGGGGCAGGCGGGCAGGGAGGAAAGAGGGAGGGAAGGAGGGAGGGGGACGGTGGCCCCGGCGGCCGCGGGGACCGACCGGGCGCCACGCTCAACTTCCACTTCTCCTTTCGCCGGCGCCGAGATCCCGGCGCCACTGGCCCGGCCCGGCTTCTGAGGGGAGAAGGCGGGCTGGGGGGGGGGGGGGGCGGGACGCAGCTGGGGACCCTCGCCTGGGCCCCCGGAGCGGGGAGGGGACCGCAGCGACTGACCCCAGCCCGGCGACCGAGCCCACTCGGCCTCAGGTACGTCGATGGCGCCGGTTCTTCGAGCCTTCGGGGACCTCGAAAAGTTTGCCTGAGGGCGGGATCGGGGACGCTGGGGCCCCGGCGTGTCGGGGTTGGGGGCCCAGGGAATGGTGGGAGAGCCGCGGCGTGTTGAGTCCCGCCCTTGCCTCGCCCCACCGCGTGTGTGTTGGGGAACCCGGGCTTCTGAGGTGGGGTTAGAAACGGAATCGAATTCCCAAGCCAGGGTGGGAGGCCAGTTTTCCCGCGCCCCGGGCCGTGGGGGTTCCGTGACAGGGCCGATCGTGGCAGAAGGCCCCCAAAAGCGCGGTGCTCGAGGGCGGGAGGTCAGACCGTGCGGTGGCGGGGCAGCCAGATTGATCGGGCGGCCCCTAGCGCCTCTGGGGCCAGGAGCCTTAGTGTAAAGCGCACACTCACTAGTGTAAAGCACGCACGCGCGCGCGCGCGCACACACACACACACACACACACACACCCCTATGACTTGGATAATTGGATCGCCAAAATCGAGACCTCTTGGCAGGGGCCAGAGTTTCCGTGTGAGCAAGACGCCAGCCTTCCCGCTCCCGCGTTCCCGCTCTCCCGGTTTCTCCCGCCTCTCGGTTCCTTCCTCTGCTGCCGGCGAGGCGACTGAGCGGCCGCACAGCGCGGGGTGCCCTGCCGGCAGCGCCTTGCTTTGGGGAACTGCTGAGGCGGTGTCCGCTTTACGAATTTCTCGTCCCTCCACCGCACCCTAACTCTGCTGCCCTCTCCTCAGGACTGTGTGTAGGGACATGGCCTTCCTGACCAGAGTCACCTCCTGACCCCTTGGTACCTCGGCTCAGCCAGGTTCTCCCTGGCTGCCCCCCCCACCCCCGCTGTGGGATTTGATGGCAGTTTGATTCCTGCCCCTCATCCCTATGCCCGAGATAGAGGCCTGTCTGGTCCTGCAGCTTCTTCTGGTTAATGTTTGACAGTTCATTGTGGCTAATCATTTTAATTAGCTCTTAAAGTGGGGAGGAACAGTTAACCTTGGACTTCTCGATTTTGGCCTGGTGGGGCCTCAGATGGGAGGAGTGCTAGGGAGGTGGGGAGGTAGGAGCGGAAGTGAGGTCACCACCCCAGGGCCTGAGCCACCGCTGCTTGGCCCCAACAGCTGGTGGGCACGCCCATTGGGGACTCACCCCCTGCAAGCTGACCCCTGGCCGGAGTGCCAGGTTGGAGAGGGGTGAAGGGAACAGATCTAGCTCTCCCCTTGGGGGGAGATCAGACACTTTGGCACTAAATATGCCTAGGAAACACGTATGCCGGGTAAGAATGCAAATCCCTCTTCGCAGTTAGTTACACAGGGTTTTACCGGTTAGAAGGCACTTTCTTCAACCATTGATTCAGTGGACCCAGAGCAGAAACAGCCTAGCGGGGGAGCTATCTTGAGTTAAGTCAAAGACTTAACTATCTTGGAGGACTTGTTATCCTGGCCCTTGTGGGGAAGAGGCTGCCTTGCATGTGGTTGTTTCTGGGGCTGGGTTGTGTTCAAAGCCTGGGATGTTTGGGGGGGGGCTGTTGAGCAGGCTCCACGTTGCCACCCTCACCCAGCCTCTAGCTGTGAGCCGAAGGAGTGGCTTGTTTGCAACTATGTCTGGCATTCCTCCCACTGCTGCACTGTTTGCTCGGTGGTTACTCAGGAACTGGCGCCCACCCCTGGACAAGCTGGGGGCCTGAAACCCGCTCTCCCCCTGACTGGTGCAAAGTGGTGGTACAGTGGCTTCTGTCTTCTCTGTCCTATGTTGGGATCTAAAAATGAGGGTGTTGTGGTCTGTCATTCATAGGCCTGATTAATAGACTATCCAAAATGCCCCTGGCCTGCAAAATTCAGGGCTTTTGTCTCTCAAGAGGCCCAGCCAGGCGCAGGCTGAGGGGATTGCTTTCCCAGGGAAATCCCTGCTCCTAAGCTTGGCCTTGGGCCTTGCTGCCCCCCACCCCCACCCCCACCTTTCTCATTTTACCTTCCATCCCTAGAGCCAGACTGTCTGGGTCTAAAACCCAGCTTTGTTATTTACTAGCTATGTGATCCCAGGCAATTGTATGCCTCAGTTTCCCCATTTGTCAAATGAGCCCTACCTCATAAGGTTGCTCCAAAGATCAAATACATCAATAAACATAAGCTGTTTATTAGAATAGTATATGGCACATAGTGAGCATGAACCAACATTATGGTATTAATCTAATACAGTGCCTAAAACTCATTCCACTCAACAAACGTTTGCCAAGAGCCAGTCCCCGTAGCAGTCATCAGTGAAGTGGCAGTGAGAAAATATGGAGGTGAAGAAGATGCCACATGCCTTCCAGGATTGTGTGTAGCTTCTTTTGTAGGCCAGAGTTGGGGTGCAGGGTGTGGGAGGGAGCCAGGGAGAGCGTCTAGGTCATCTATATAAATAACCATAATTCTAAGCCAGGCTGGAATACTTGAGCTTTGTGGGGAGCCAGGCATCCCAGACTTGGAGGCTTCTCCTTGCCTGGGGACCCCAGCGGGTTTCTGGTCTGGATGCACCTTCTGAACTGCTTTGGGAATTGGATGAATGACGGGGAAAGGGAGACCTGCTTCCTTCGTGGGCTGCAAATGGCATGATTCGTTGGGTCCCAGGGCAGGACAGCATTACTTAGCGCCACCCCCCAAACACCCCTCTGGCCCTCTGGCACACCCCCACCACCTCCCGGAGGTTCCCTGCTGAGCTGGGAAGGGCTTAGGGCAGCCTTCTCTTCTCAAGCTTGGGCCTGACCCCAGCCTTGGCTTGGTTATCTCTCCAGGATTTCTAAGCTG
This sequence comes from Callorhinus ursinus, assembly GCF_003265705.2. Classification (NCBI taxonomy): domain Eukaryota; kingdom Metazoa; phylum Chordata; class Mammalia; order Carnivora; family Otariidae; genus Callorhinus; species Callorhinus ursinus. The sequence continues at coordinate 4,526,916 of NW_027397095.1, forward strand.
CAAAGAGGTTTCTGGCTTCACTGCCAATTTATTCCCTTTGTGGTTCTCAGACTGAAAACTAGTTCTGCAGGGGAGAAAGGAAACTCATCCGAGGTACCCAGAATCCCATGGGCACTTTCCTAGAGGTCAGGGGCTTTTCTCATCAACACCAACCTGCCTGCAAATCTCTGGCCGCTGAGCCTCGCATGGCTGGTAATCGTGGCCTCGCCAGTAATGCCCTCTAGCTTGGGCCCCAGTGCTGGTTGCCAAGGAACTGCTAGTCGGGGTGCTCGTTGAGGGTTCTGACCTCACAGGGGCTGCTGAGTTTCAATTCAACAGCCATTTATTAACACCTACTGTGTGCCCAACCTGTGCTAGGCACTGTGGAGGAGACGAGTGAAGGAGGTGGTGGGGGAAAGATGACTAAGACACTGAAACAATCAGAGGCGAGGACAGGCAGCCAGGTCAGTGGCTGGTCAGGTGCTAATTGTGCTCCTTGGAGCAGGGGCCAGAGGCAGCCAGGGCTCTGAGGTCGGCAGCTGGAGGAGGGAGGGAAGGCTTTGTGAGGGCCGAGGCTCGAGCTAGACCTTGAAGGGAGGGGGGGTGGGGCGGCGCGGGGGAGATTTGGCTGGGCCCAAAAGGGAGAAAAGACGCCTTTCTCTGTCTTCCCTGGCCACAGACTGACCTTCGAAGCCTGGATAATTGTTTGGCAAATGCATGTCACATAAAAGACCAGGTCAGCCAGTGTGGGTGGCTCAGAGCAAACCCCCCAATCTCCACTCCAGGAGATAGAAAGTGGCCGGCCTGGACCAGGAGCTGAGGGAGCCCAGCGTGTATTGATAAGACACAAAGGATAGGCAGGCTTCCCTGCCACCCAAGCTGAGGGGATTTCATTTTGAGCTCCCCACCCCCACCAACACACACACACACACACACACACACACACACACACACGCGCGCCCTGGGGGAGGCGGGTGGAGAGAGGGGAAGAGAGGTAGAGGGCACCAAAGGGAAGGAAAACCAAAGCACCAGTGGTGTTCACAGCGGGCATGGGCGGTTGGATCCCACCTTTCCCCAGAGGTCTGGGATTCCTCTGAAAGCCGGCAGGTTCAGGTGGAGAACAGAGATTTTCATTTCTTCAGTGGGAACCCAAGAGTCTAGAGAGTCCCACTGTCCAGACCACCCAGGCAAGGGCAAGGGCAAGGACTAGCCATGTATTTGTTCTGCTGCTTCTGTGTCTCCCATGGCTGAGTGTGGAGGGGAACTGGGCTCTTATTGAGTTTAACTGGAGAAAAACACCCAGACACACACATATCCTCCCCTCCCCCACATCATTTTTCCTCTCTCACTGCCCTCTTTCCCTGCCCCCCCCCCCAGCACGTTGCAACACCACAGGGACACACCAGAGTGCCCTGGCTTCTTGGCTGGGGAGTCATGTCCTAAGGTGAGTTTTTTGGCAGAGACCCCAACATTCTATAGGAGGAGAAGGAGGCTCAGGGAAAGGTGTTTCATGCAGGAGGTTCTGCAAGGGAAAGTGCTGGAACATTTCTTAAACCAAGAAGAAGAAAGAGGTTAAGCAGCTTGCCCAGGTTGAGCAAGCTTGGCCTTAGATTCCCACCTTCCTGATGGACCATTTTATTGTCCCACTGCTGGTACTCCCTGCTTCTCAGTCCATCTGCCCTTCCTGAAGCTTCCTTTCCTCTTCCAGTCTAACCTAGTATCCTTCCAGAGATGTGTTCTCACTCCAGACCTACCGCTTACTGACTGTGTGAGTATGGGCTAGTCCCTTAACCGCGCTGGGTTCCAGTGCCCACCTCACAGGGTCGCAAGGAGGATTAAATGAGAGACTGCACGTAGGGCACTCCGCATGGTGCCTGGCGCACAGTTACCGCCCCACGGGTGCTAGCTGTTGTGATGCCCGTGACTATTCTTGCTGTCACTTCCCTTCACACACCCTTGGCTTTGCCAACTCCAGGGATCAACTGCTTCTCTGGCAGCATTGGCAGGGCCTGCCATACCCATCCCTGAAACGGAGAGGGAGATTTTCCTTATCTTCCTGCTAACGCTTTGTTAAGTCTGCCCCCACACAGGAGAAGGAGGGGACCCGGAAGAAGAAGTGTGTGTGGAATAGTCTTTCCGAGTGGCAGGCAGTGGTGCAGTGAAGAGCAAAACTCAAGTCCTTAATGTTTTTATTAACATTGCCATCTTTATCTTTTCGCCACTCTCATCTTGAGTATCATTTGCTGCAGGAATAAGAAGTTGGTTCCTTTGAGAGAAGGCCTCATGTTGCACCCCTGGCAAGAATTTAGCAACCATTGGTCTGTTGTTATTACCCTGCTGAGTGTAGAATTCTAGGAGCCAACTGACGAGCCACTCCCCACTTTCTCTGTCCTTTTACTAGAATTAGATGATGCGTCCATTCTGGGCCAATGCCCAGAGGCGTTGGGTTGGAGCTGGGGCACTGCGTTTGCCCAGATGAGTTCCCGGGGGGCGGTGCACCATCCCCATTCGAGGCCTCCCTGAAAGTACTTTGGAGGTTCCATCCGCTGTCAGATGGCTTGTGTTTGCCCAGGAAAAACTGGACCACCCATGGACCACCCCTGAGCCACTTCACTCAGTCCCTTGGTCTCCTCCCCTCAGGTTAGAACTGCTAGGCCTTGGGGGATGGGAGAGTGGGTAATTAGTCTTAACCTCCCCAAATTCCTGATGACCTGATAGCAAGGAGGTACTTAGACATAGATTTAGGAGATAATTTGTCTTTTTCCCATAATACCCCCAGAGGATAAAAGAAGCTAGTTCAGCTTTGCTGATTCTGTGAGAATCCATGCACAGAAAACACTTATCTCATTACATTAGCTGACCACGTTCTTGGTGCCACACTGATCAAAAACAAAACAAAACAAAACAAAACAAAAACCACCACAGCAGGCCCAGCCTCCTGCTCTGAAGGATCTGAACCCAATTCTAGAGCTGTAGTAATACACATGCACTTAGCCCCATAGTGGGCTATTTGCATATTGTAATATGGTTACCATTGTAATGATAATTAGCACCTCTATCATGGTACCTAATTATCCTTTCTTTCTAGTGATTAAAGAGCAATTCAAGACTGTGCGGGATTAAGAGACTCTAGCAAGTTTTATGATTATAATACAATATTGTTAGCTATATTTACTATTCTGTTTATTAGAGCTCTAGGGCTTATTTACTACTCATTGTAATAGTTTGCATTTTCTAGAGTTTTATATAATGGAATCATATACCATGTACTCTCTTTTTGTATGGCTTCTTTCATTCGACATATTTAAGATCCGTCCATGTTGTTATATGCATCCATATTTCATTCCTTTTTATTGCTAGGTAGCATTCCGTTGTATGGAGATACCACACATTATTTATTCATCAGTTGATGGACATTTGGTGGCTTCCCCCCCCCCCATGTTTGGCTATTACAAACAAAGCTGCTATGAACATCTGTGTACAAATCTTTCCATAGCTATATATGTCCTTTTCTCTTGGTTAAATACCTAGGAGTGGAATAGCTGAATCATACAATAGTTGTAGGTTCAACTTTTTAAGAAACTGTCAAACTGTTTTTCCAAAGTGGTTGTACTATTTTACATTCCCGCCAGTAGTGTGTGAGTTCCAGTTACTCCGCGTCCTCACCAATACTTGGTGAGTCTTTCTAATTTTAGCCCTTGTAATTAGTGTGCAGTGGTATCTCATTGTGGTTTTAATTTGTCCTTCCCTAATGATGTACTTACTTGTCACCAATATATCTTCTTTGGTGAGGTATCTGTTTAAATATTTTGCCTATTTTTAAATTGTTTGTTTTTCTTGTTGAGTTTTGAGAGTTCTTTATATATTCTGGATACAAGACCTTTATCAGATGATACGTGCTTTGTAAAGGTTTTCTCTGAGTCTGTGACTTGCCTTTTCATTCTCTTCATAGTGTCTTTTGAGGAGCAGAAGATTTTAATATCAATGAAGCCCAACGAATCAATTTTTACTTTTGTGGATCATACTTTTTACTTTTATGGATCATACTTTTGGTATGGTAAAAGATCCATACTGTTAGGGATCATACTTTTGGGCTAGGTGAAGAACCTAGCCCAAGTTCACAAATATCTTGTCTTAATGTTTTCTTTTATAAGTTTTATAGTTTTAGACTTTACATTTTGGTCTTTGATCCGTTTTGAGTTAATTTTTCTACATAGCGAGAGGTGTGAATTCACATTCATTTTTTTCTTTTTACGTATGGATATCCAATTATTCTAGTACCGTTGGATGGAAAAGCTATTGTCAGGCTCCTGCAGTTGTCCTTATATATGTGGGCTTATTTCTGGACTCCGTATTCTGTTTTTTTTTTTAAGATTTTATTTATTTATTTGAGAGGGAGAGTGAACGAGAGAGAGCACATGAGCAGAAGGAGAGGGAGAAGCAAGCTCCCTGCTGAGCAGGAAGGCCGATGTGGGGCTTGATCCCAGGACCCTGGGATCATGACCTGAGCAGAAGGCAGACGTTTAACCAACTGAGCTACCCAGGCACCCCTGTTCTCTCTCTCTCTTTTTTTAAGATTTTATTTATTTATTTATTTATTTGAAAGAGAGAGAGAGAGAGAGAGAGCGCGCGCGGGCGCGCACACGTGCATGAGTGTGGGGGGAGGGACAAAGGGAGAGGCGAGGGAGAAGCAGGAGAGCCCAAGGTAGGGCTCTATCTCAGGACCCTGGGATCATGACCTGAGCTGAAGGCAGACATTTAAGGGACTGAGCCACCCAGGCGCCCCTCTATATTCTGTTCTGCTGATTGATCTGTTTATCTTTCCACCAATGCCAACTTTTTGATTACTGTAACTTTATAATCATTTTTGAAAACAGGTGGTGCTAGCCCTCCAACTTTGTTCTTTTTCAAAGTTGTTTTTTGCCTATTTTAATTCTTTTGCAATTTCATATGAATTTTAGAATAAGATTGTCAGTATCATTTTCTTTTAATACTTGAATTTATCCTATTTACAGTAATTGCTATAACAGATATGTTTGGCTGTGCTTTTGTGATATTTTATAATCATGGGTGACCCTGATATAACTGTTACTTTAGCAGATGCATTATCTTTTCATTGATATTCTTCAGCTGAAGAGTTCCATAAGTTTACAAACTTATGTATTTGCAAAGTAAGACTATTTATTATTTGCCCTTCATTTATGAACCATGTTTGGTGACTGGGTCCATGATTATCTGCTCTGTACATCATTTTATAGATGCCAGTCATATCCCTTTCCAACCTTTTCTGTCTAAACAACATAATACCTCTTTTTTAAAAAGTTTGTCTTCGGGGCGTCTGGGTGGCTCATTCGGTTAAGCATCTGACTTCAGCTCGGGTCATGATCTTGGGGTATTGGGATCACGCCCCACGCCGGGCTCTGTGCTCGGCAGGGAGTCTGCTTGTCTCTCTGCCTCTCCCCCCACTGGTGCTCTCCCTCTCTCTCTCAAATAAATAAATAAAATCTTTTAAAAAAACAAAGAGCTTTTCTTCATATAATTACCATCACACCCCATTCTTTTTTCTTTAAAGATTTATTTATTTATTTATTTCCCCCGAGAGTGAGTGAGTGAGCATGCAAGCCGGGGGCGGGGGTGTGGGAGAGGGAGAGGAATTTAGAATCCCAAGCAGGACTCCCCGCTGAGCGTGGAGCCAATCACGGGGCTTGATCACAAGACCCTGAGATCATGACCCTAGCCTAAATCAAGAGTCAGACTCCTAACCAACTGAGCCACCCAGGCACCCCACACACCCTGTTCTTCTGAATCATTTTAGGTCTTAGATCTGATCCAGAATCATGATACCTTTCCAGAGAGTCCAGTGATCAGATCAGCACCTAATACTCCCAGGGTGGAAACACTGTGGTTTTGTACAAAGAGAGATGACCTGATTGATCATCAACCACCTTCTTGATGCAGCTTGGAATAAATGACTCTAGCTGGTATATGTTTCCCCAAACAGAGACAGGGAGCAAGAATGGTCAAGTAGTGTTTGAGGCTGGGGACCTTTGTCCCCCAACTCCATCCCTATCCCCACCCTTAGACTGTAGCCTTAAAGATCTGTCAGCACCTGGGAGGGCATGCATTCTTTGTATATTTTCATCATCTCTATCTGCAGCCTATGGAGACAGGAATGAGGTGCCTTGGTCCCACGGATTTGACTGCCTGTTGGGGAAGCAAGATACACACATGAAATTAAAGAGCAGGTCAAGCCTGTGTGGCATTAAGAGATCTTATGGTCGAATTTGGGCTACCAGCATTTAGGAAAAGGGGGCTCCATAGGTGTGCACTCTACTTGTCAGGGTATAACCAGTTCAAGGGGTCTGGGGACCTTGGTTGGGACCTTGCTGGATGGGCATTATTTGATGAACCAAAACATAGCAGCAAGGGCATGGCTGGCCTGAGAAACTCCGTGAATGAGGCTGGAATGTTCCCTCAGGGGACCATGAGGAGACCACTGGGCTTCAAGCCCAGGCTTGAGTTGGGAAATCATGGGAAACAAGGCTGAGTAGGTAGGGTGGGGTCAGACTGTGAAGGACCTTTGGAGACCAAGCAGATGAGTTTGGACTGGAAAGCTCTGCCGAGTACAGCTGGTATGGCCACAGCCATAGATCTGAATGCGTGCCCTGGGGTAGGAGCTGGCGCCGGCGCAAAGGCTGAGGGAGGAGCTAGGCAGAGGCATGGCCACGACTGGAACTTCATCTTCCTCACACCCAGTCAATGCACTTTCTCCTGCACCGGGCCTAGTTGTTAGCTTTTCCAAGGCTTTCACAGCCACTCCATACAGCTTCCTAACGGCCTACAGGCAGGGGGAGTAGGTGGTGCAGGCCAGATCGCCCCATGGTTAATGGTGTGAGGGGAGGCAGAACCACTGAGAAATACCCACCTGGCTTACCTACCTACTGGTCTGCCCCACTGTTGCCCCGGAGCCACTCTCTAGACTAAGGCAGGGTAGCTCCAGATGGCCTTTCTCAATGAAAATGTGTTAAGGATAGAGGTGACACATTAACCTAATATCACCCACTAACACATTAACACTAAATGGTTTGTGATTTTTCAGAGTGGTGGGGAAGTCATTCCTGGGGAGATGGGATGGTGGCCTGTGGAGTCCTGGCCACTACTAGGGTCAGTCAGAAGAGCTCTGGGTAGCATGAGGTCTATAGTGGAGAGGGGGGCAGGAGGCCCAAGGCTGTGAGAGCCATGTGACTAGGCATGCCTGTGGTTACATAGCCCATTAATGGCAAAATTGCCTTAGCAGAGGTTTTCCAAACTTTCCCACCCAAGTGCCCCAGACTATTGATTTATATCCTAGAGGTCTAGAAGGACACAGTCTCGTAAATTTCTTTGAAGTATGGCATTTTATCATAAGTGTGAATGTTGCAATCTACTGCCTAAATATATTTTCATTGATTTATCAGCAAACAGCATGGAAGCTCCTGAAAGATGCACTGGGTTGGGACTGTGGCTTTGATTCCTGCTGTGTGGCTTGGTCAGCTTTAGCAAGCAGGCCCTGTCCCTGTGAGACCGGCTTCTGGACAGGTCAGAACTTACACTTTCGGGATCTTCGCCCAAAGTGCTGGAAGGCATGTCCATCACCTACAGCGTGTTCGTTTGCCTGCTGTCCCCATCCCTGTCCCCCTCCTTGGTTCAAACTTATTTGATGGAAAAATCTAAGCCCTTGTGTCCCCAGGGAAAGTCGTTGGACTTGCTCAGTGGTTAGCTCTGGCCTTATCCCAGCCTTTGGTGGGTGAACAGATCCCAGGGTGGGATGGAGACAGTGTGGGGCTCATGAGACTCTGAAGTAGGCATGGGTTAGCTGAGGCTGTGGCCACAGATTCCCTAGCCTTCCCTCCTCCACCATGCTCAGCCTGTGGCCCCTCATTTGGTCCCACCTTCAGCTTGGAGTATTTACAGTACTTCCAGTTAGAAAAAAGAAAACCTGCCTGTACTCTCAGAGCCTAGCATTGCCCCTGCTCATCTCTTGGTGGCTGAGAACAGAAGAGCCGTCAAGGCCTCCAGGCCAAAGTTATCCTTCTCAGTGACCCAGGCACCTCATTCCTGTCCCCATAGCCTGCAGATAGAGATGATGACAATATACAAAGAATGCCTGCCCTCCCCCAGCTTGGGCAAGGTGGATAAAGCACTATGAATATTCAGGTTTCACTCTGGCAGGCAGCAAGCCTTCATCCACACCCCCCCCTGCCAGCCAGGGGTGCAAGGGGGGTTCCAGACTCGAGTGCCTGGAGTGACGAAACCACAGCAGGTACGGCCCTGGGCAGGCTGTCTGGGCTGGGCGGGGCGGGGCAGCCTGCTGGGTGAGGCCCAGATTCCCCAGGCTGATAAGACAGCCTGTAAACACCCAGCAAGGGGAGGGGGCAGAGGGCAGGCGACCAGATGGCAGGAGAAGGGGGGAACCGGAGCCCAGGGCTAGCGGCAGGAAGTGGGGCTTGATGTGGAAACATCCTGTCCTGCGGGGGCTAGACCATTGGCCATCAGCGGTCACTCCCTCCACCAAGGAGGCAAGCTCAGCACAAGGTGGGGCTGCCTGGGCACCAGGCCGAGAACCTGGTTCCCCACATCTCCAGAGAACATGATTAATGGGTCTCTGTTATGGGTTATACTACGACCTAACACTCCTGGTGGGGGGGAATCGGGACCAAGCTACCTGCCCCCCCCCACCACCACCACCATGGAGAAACTCAGCAGTGGACTTGTCTGGGAGTATCTGACTCTCACAGGGAAGTCCTGGTCATCACTATCAGTGAGGAGCATCGATTGGAACGCCTAATTATGTCCAGGACCTCCTGCAGCCGTCTGAGAAGAAGCACACATTTGATGCGCCGTTCTGTTTCATCTCATAGTGCTTTCTAATTAGAACCTTAGAGGGTCAGAGCTCGTGGGGCCTTTCGCAAGGGAGCGCCAGACTCATTCAGTTAACTCTACAGACAGGGACACTGGGATCCAGAGAGGGGCACTTGGTGACGCTCATGGCAGACCTAAATTAAAGCCCCTGGTCTACAGCATTTTCCACTGCCTACTTACCCTGTTGCTTTAGGTCCCACCACCAGCCCTCATGCATGGCTGGTTGGTCCTGCTTCGCACACTCGCCCAACCTCAGCATTTATCCTTGCTTAGGGTTGTGGGGAGGCTGATAGGAGGGAAGTGCCTCAAAATCAGAAATCAGAAGTCTGGAGTCTGGCCTGAACTGCTCTGTCAACTTGCACGTGGCCTTGAGTGAGCTGCTGCCCCTCTCTGGGCCTCATTTTGTTTGTTTGTCTGTTTGAAGTAACAGTTTTATTAGGGGCACCTGGGTGGCTCAGTCGGTGAAGCGTCTGACTCTTGATTTCGGCTCAGGTCATGATCTCAGGGTTGTGAGACTGAGCCCCATGTCGGGCTCTGCGCTGGGCGTGGAGCCTGCTTAAGGATTCTCTCTCTCCCCCTCTGCCTCTGCCCCTGCCCCCCCTCTCAAAATAAAAAAAATAAAAATAATAATGAACAACAGTTTAATTCGATTTAGTTCATTGCCATACAATTCAATTATACATTCAAAGTACACAATTCAGTGGCTTCAGTATATTCACAGAATTGTAGTTCCATCACCACAGTCCATTATAGAATATTGTCATCACCCCATAAAGAGACTCTATACCCATTAGCAGTCACTCCCCATTTTCTGCCAACATCTGGGCCTCAGTTATGAAGAGATATTTGCTACAGATGTATTTTGGGGAGAAAAAAACCCAGCAATATTGATTAGGTAGATGGGCTAACCCAGCTTACCGGGAACTTAGGTAGGAAGAGAACCTACCTCGAGGAGAATAGGGTGGGCCTGGTGATACTGGCCATGGGCCTTCCATCTATGAGGTGCTCAGGGCTGACTTTCCATAAATATTTGAATAAACATGTGAATCAATAACCCGAGATAAGAACCCAGACTTAATTATGTGTAAGCCGAGAGCAAGTGTATATTTATGGGGCAGGGCCATGACATGGCCACTCCAGGTCTGGATCCAGGAACTTTCTGGAAACAGTAGGCCCCTTGAGGTATAGGAATAGAGTCAGCGTCCTTCATCAACAGAGCTGGAAGACTTCTATTCCACTTCCCCTTCCTCCATAGCTGGCCACAGGAGTTCCAACTTGTCACCATTTTGGTGCAGACTTGGCCCAGTTAGGATGGGCCAAGTTAGGATTCACTTATTAGATGGAGCTTTGGTTGGGATTGAAGCCCTGAAGGGGGTGGGTCACAGACCTGGGAAGCTTTTGTTGAAGGAGCATCACAGAGGTCCTGAGCCTTCAGAGTTGTGTGTTGTGGGCAAGCCCTGAGCTAGGGATCTGAGCAAATGGTCACCAGCATGGGACAGTGGGAAAGGCACAGACTTTGAGATCGAAGGCAGACAGTCTGGGTTTGAGTTCTGCCTCCTTTTTTTTGACTAGGAAAATGACTTTATTTTTCTGGAGGTATGGGCGGATGTCTTAGTCTTAGAACTTCTGGAGTTGCTTCTTGGTGCTGGCAGCCTTGCTGACCTTAAGCACGTTGAAGAGCACAGTCTTTCAGAAGGGCTGGCACTCACCCGCTGTCACAGTGTCACCAATCTGGAGGTCCCTGAAGCAGGAGACCGGTGTACAGACCTGTTCTTGTGGCATCTCTTGAAGCAGTTGTACTTTCGGATGTAAGGGGAGTAGTCATGGTGGATGACAGTGGTCCTCTGCATCTTCATCTTGGTCACCATGCCAGACAGAATCTGCCCTCAGATGGAGACATTATCAGTAAAGGGCCATTTCTTGTCAGCATACGTGCCCTTAGTGGCCTCCTTGGGCATCTTGTAGCCCAGACCAATGTTTTTGTAATGTTGCAGGAGTCTGTTCTTGCCAGTTTCTTGAAGCAGGACCTTCTGCTTATTTTGAAAGACGGTCAGCTGCTTTCAGTAGGCAACTTCTGTCCGAATGTCCGCCATCTCACCCGCCGCCTGAGAAAAGGTCTGCCGCCATTCTTGACGGGCCGTGTGACCTTGGTCACGTTACCTAATCTTTTCTGAGCCTTACTTCTGCTGTTTTTAAAACGGAACTATTAAAACAAGATTATTACCAAAAGAGATTTCACTGAAAACGAAGTTCAGAGAGCGTAGTAGTTGGAACTAAACCTAGGTTCAAACCCCAGCTTTGCCACTGACTAGCTACTTTGTAAGGGTGTTGTAAGAATTAAAGGAGCTAGCCTAGGTGAAGTGCCTGGCACAACACCAACCCCACAGCTCATACCCAACAAGTGTAAATCCCTGCCACCTTCCCTCTGCGCCACGCCGTCACCCTGTAATTTTTACCGTTTGGCCCCTTTCCCCAGATGCAGAGGTAACAACTTGAAGTGCTATCAGAGGGCACAAAAGAAAATCTTACCCACATTTAAACAACACCCACACCCCTCTGCTCCTCCCCCAGTGGGCCCACGGCAAGGCCATAGTGGCTGCACCCTCCACCCCAGGCCCAGCACTAGCTCAGATCGGTGCCAACCGCCGCAAGCACTTGCCCTGAGCTGGCACTGATCTCAAGTGCTTGCACCCCTCCACCCGGGCTAGATGCGCTTTCCAAACACGTGCCACCAGCTTTGAGTCGGGCTTGTAACCAAACCCTGGCCCTGGGTTTGCACTGCAGATGTAGGGAGGGCCTGGCAGAAGCCCAGGTGCACATCCAGATGTTGTCTCCAAGGCTTCCTTGGCGTCCCCCATACCAGCTGTGAAGCAGGATTTACTCCAAATTGCAGGGGTGGAGAAGCAGGCTTGTGTGGGGCCCTGTCACCAGGGCACTGGGTCCTATTTGCCCTGGTGGGGGGCTGTGGAGGGAGAGGGGGCAGGGAAAAGAGAGACTGTTCTCTTGACAGGAGGCCTGGCTGGGCAGGGCTCTCAGCCTAAGTCGCAAGAGGATGACCTCTCAGAACTGAGAGAGGTATCAAAACCATCTTCCCCTCCATTTTTTGTTGGCTCACCCAGTACCATCATGTCTAGGGGTCCCCTCAACTTCTCCTACTGCTGCTTGGACCTCATGGAACAATATAATCACAGGGGGACCAAAGAGACTGTGTCTATCGGCTACGAGGCCCCCATCCCAGGCATCAGGGATTCTAGAACCATTATCATGTACTTGTAACCTGTCCTCAGGAGGACCAGCAGCTAGGCAGAGGCCCAGGGCCTTGGGCTTCTACTGCTCCTCTGACCCATTGCCTTGGGAAGGCCTGGCAGAGCTGGTCGCATGCCTGCAGGATCCCTCACGGGCACATAGTCCCAGTGCTAGGAGCTCCACCTTGCAAGGGCAGCTGGGAGGTATTTACAAGTGCAAGTCACCACACCGAATCAGGAGCAGCTATGGAATGTGATGGCTTCCTTTTCCATCACCCAGAAAATGCCGCTACCCTTGACCCACATGTACTATAATACTTTGTTCTCCATTGTTGTCTCTGCCCATTGGTGCCGGGGACAAAATTATGCAGAATTGTCAAGTGGCATTGATCTCAGTGTCACCTGCCCCTCCCAGTTAACCCTTACTGTTGGCCTGCTTTTCCCCAGGCTCTTGCTTCAGCCCCTCCGTCCATCCTAAGCCACCCGGGGCTGATCCTGTCTTTCATCCAGTCCCCGAAGGCCAGGCTTATTCTGCATCCGCCCCCTCAAGGTGATATACCCACACTTCTCCTCATCCGATAACAGGAGAGTCTTTGGCCGAGACAGCCCCAGCTCCCTCCCAGCCCCCACGCCCCCCTTCCAGCCCAAGCAGGGTGGCAGTGGAGCTGTTGGGGCGTCCCCTCGCGTACACAGCTGTCTCCTCAGCCTTCCTGTGAGGGATCCTCCCCGCCCTGCACTCTCTGACCTGTGTGGGGCAGGGGCGGGGCGGGAGGGCCTGCAGGCCCTGAAGGGGAAACTGCTGAAACCCCTGGGACAGGAAGTGGCAGAGAGGGGCTGTTTCCTCTGGCAGAGCAGGGGTGCGGTGAGAGCTGGCCCTATCCCCTACTTGACTGCCTGTCTGACGGGGGCCCTGGGAGGCTGGGGAGAGCTGAGCGCCCTTCTTGCCCTGGCTCCGCCCCCACAAAAAAAAATGGATGCTCCTGGTCCACCAGGTCGGAGGGGCGGTGGGGGGGGCAGGGGGGAGGCGGGGGGGGGGGCTGCTCTCAGAGGAAGCCATCTCTCTTTTGACGGGAGAGGACTTCAGAGAGAAGGGCAGACAGGTCAGCTAGAAGGGAAGGGTGGGGCGGGGCAGGTGAGTATGGGGTGAAGGGGGCCCACAGTGGCAGCGGAAAACCACAGCTGGGCAGGGGAGCCTTCTGTAAGTTCTTATTCTTACAGAAGATGATCAGGACTGTGTCTGCTCAAAACTGTGTGAGTTGGAAATGCAACAGATTGCTGACTCTGAATCATAGGGCCAGAAAGGGCCTTAGACCATCCAGTCCAACCCCCTCACTGTGCAGCGGAGGAAACTGAGGCCCACAAAGCAGAAGCGACTTGTTCAAGGTCACACCATGGGCAGAGCCAGGGCCAGGATTTTCTTTCTGCTGAAAATCTGCCGAGTTTGTATTTGGTGTCCTACACCTCCTTCCTGGCGCCTCTGAGTGCTCTGTGACATTCTTCTCAGAAATGAACTTAATCTGTTCACACTGAAGGGGAATGAAGCCTTTAGCCCAGGAGCCAGTAAACTTTTCCTGCAAATAGATTGTAAATATTTTAGGCTTTGTGGCCCATATGGACTCTGTCACAGGAGCTCAACTAATAATGCAAAATCAGCCACAGACAATATGAAAACAAACGAGCATAGCCGCATTCCAATAAAACTTTATTTGTGGATACTGAAATTTGAACTTCGAATAATCTCATGTGGCATGAAATATTATTCATTTTTCCCCTAATCATTAAAAAATGTAAAAGCCATTCTTAGCTCATGGGCCATCCAAGAACAGACGGTACGCTGGGTTTGGCATGCAGGCCCTAGTTTGCCAACCCGTACTTTAGTCTAAGAAGTCAATCTAAGGTGTCAGGAGGAAGGGGAGAGAATATACTTGGTGGGGAGGAAGCAGGTAAGGCTGTGAAAAGGAGGTGACATTTGCTTCAGATCTTGACCACTGTGTGGGAATTGGAGCTGCAGAAATTGGGGAAGGGCACAGCAGGCCTAGGGCATGGTGTGAACAAAGGCACGGAGGTGGGGAAGTTGCTGCAAAAGTTAAATGTGTTCTGCTCATGTGTGGCCTCATTGTTATTTGCCAGCCCTGGGTCTTTGGCTGCTGTCTGTTCTCACCAGAGGAAAGGGTTGGCTGTATTGAGGCTGCACAGAGACAATGAGGAGGGGAAGAAGAAAGGTCGCCTGGGAGTCATAGCCACTGGCTGTGTGACCTTGGGCAAGTCATTTTTCCTCCCTCAGGAACTTGGTGTCTACAGTTGGATGATCGGACGGATAGATGCCATGATCTTTCAGGGTCCCTTTTAACTTTGATATCCTGGGACTCTTGAGTCAGGAAGAGGCTTTGAGTAGTGTGGGTGAGGGGGAAGGAGGAACCCCAGGAGTTTGCGGTGACATCAGAGCTGAAGCTGCCCTCCCTGATAGGCTGTCTTTCCATTTCCGCCCTGCACCCTCCCCTCCATGCAGGCAACACTGGACTACCCTTTGCTTTTGCTGGCCTGGGAAGTGGCCAGTGGTGGGGGGCGAGAGGGCATTTGGAAGGGGCACCCCAGCAGGCAGTGAACCCAGCCCAGCCCCTGCCGCCTGGGGGACTCCCAGATCTGAGCAAGAAGCCTCCGCATCAGTTTCTAGGACACGGGCTGGCAGGGGCCTTGATGAAGAACACTGTCCCTTCAATAAAAGTTATCTGACTTAATATCCTGTTGGTGCCGAGTCACAGATTACCGCAGCCTCTAAAAAACGCACTAATGAATTTAATTAGTCTCTGGTCAGTGTTTCTGTTACCCTCCCTCCCCCCACCAATGGAAGCAAGCAGGCCTTCCTGGGGGCAGGGGTGGGTGTGTGCTATTTGAGGCCACCTTTCATTCATCACATGCCACTTTCTGCCACAACCTTGTATCTGGGTTGCCAGCCTCACGGGCCCCTTTGGCCACTGAAGGCCTGTAGAGGTCCCTCCTGCTGATGGTGTGTGTGTGTGTGTGTGTGTGTGTGTGTGTGTGTGTGTGTGTGTAGCAAAATGACTCTCCAGGTCCTTTTTTTCCACCTGGGTTTTTCCAAGGTAATCCCAACTTCAGAATGTCCAAGGTGAGCTCATCTTCTTGCCTTATTTCCTGCCCCAATCACTTCATATCTTTTAACAGTCTTTACAGTAAGAACAGGCTCCACATCTCGGGGTCCCTACAACTACTGTATTACCCCATACTCTGTCGTTTTATTCCCTCGGGGTGGCTCTGGGCTTCACCTCCTCGGTTCCAGCTGCCCCACTGGGTCTCCTTCCATCTACTCCACTCATACACTCAGACCAAAGGGATCTGCCTAAAGAACTGCTTGCCTTAGGCCCCTCCCTTGCTCTAGAATCTCCAGGAACTCCCAGTAGCTGTCTATGTTAAGTTCAAATTCCACCACCTGGTGGATCTTGGGCCTATGCACTTATTCATCTGATCTCCCTGACCTCCCAGCCAATCCCTGTCCCCCATAGCCAAGCTGGTTTCCTCTCTGTCCCATGAGGTTTCTGATTGTTGGTTATGTCCTCCCTCACCTTCGTCTCCATGTCCCTGTCTTCCTGTCCATCCAGGTAAAGATATGCTGAACATTGGACGAGTGACTGTAGTCAAAAGGACACAAATCAGACCAGGAAATTGAAAAACATGTTTGGGACATAACAGAGAGTTTTCACCTACATTAACTCACTGGCCTTGCACGACAACCCTTTGAACTAGGGAGGATGTCCCCATTTCACAGAGGAAGAAGGTGACCTGGCCAAACCCCAAGGCAAAGCTGGATCTTCTCGTGGGGAGGAGCATGCCCTTATGATCTGCTGGGACTTCTGGGGTCCCCTCCTAAGCTGTAGCTGGCAGCCCACCATACTGGGGTTCAGTGGCTGCTCTGGACTAGGCTTTGCCTTCTTTCCTGTGGTGTGTTCTCCTTGTCATTGGCCTGTCCTCCACTTCCCAGAAGGGCTTAGTGACTCTCTCAGCAGGTCCCTGGAGCGGTAGAGATGAGGATGTGGTGGCCACAGGCACCTCCAGGGGGTGCTCTTTTGGCTTTCTCAGGCAAGGCCCCTGGGAGTCAGGGCGGCTGGGGAAATAGGTTCACTTTGTTGGTAACCCTTCCCCCCCGACCCTCCTCCCCTACTGGGGCTTCTGTAGAGCTCTTCTCGCCACATAACCACAACCCCAAGGGCTGGGGCGAGGTGAAGGTGATGAGGACTGGGAGCACCTCTCCAACCAAAGCGGCCTGCCCCTCTCCACGGGGGGCCCCCCAGCCCCGGCCAGGAGCCAGCCCCTTTCAAAACCAACAACTGGAAGCCTCCAGCCCCACCCTGTCTATGTTCTGGAGCCAAAGGGGGACTTCCAGGGACTTCATGGGGCCCCAAGCCCCCTTTGCTCTCTGGGAGGTCACCTGAAACTCATCTTATGGATGAGTGATTTTTAATTTCCAAAGTGCTTTCCCACCACCATCTTCATTCACCCGAGACTCCCCAGTGAGCATCTGCTAAAGCTGGCTTAACCCTCAGCCCTCCCCCGGCGTAAGGATGACAGAAACCACAGCCCAGAAAGAGGACTGACTTTTCCAGGGTCTCACATCTGGTTGGGATAGAGCCAGGAGAGGGCTTCCTTCCTCCTCCCCGCAAGTTGGGCAGTGCACACCGTGGGGCGAGCTTACGGGTCTCCTGGAGAAAGGCGGGGGGACCTGCCACCTCCTGCAGCCCTAATCACCCCCTCTGCTGGGACAGCTCAGGGCCTGGGAAGGTAGAGGCCAGACTGGAGCTGTGAAAGGACAACGGCAGTTGGAGATGAGCTCCCGCCTCCCTTACCATCGGAGTTGTGACAAGCCCTACACTGGAAGCAGGCAGTGACCCAGGGCCAAGGAAGGAAACTTGGGTTTCTTGTAAATAAGCAAAGAGAAACCCCAACCAAGAGAGCTTGCAAAACCTTTATTTTTTTCCTCCCTCTTCCTGATTTCGTCTCGAATGGAGGGGGTGGTGAAAAGAAAGGAATAGAGGAGCAGGAGCTGACAAAATAGTTGTGGCTGGGGCCCCTTGGCTGGGCATCTGCTCCAGGAGGAGGGCTCTGCTTGCTGGTCGGGATCAAGGCTGTGGGAGAGGCCGACGGACAGATTACTTCTGCTCCGTCCATGGCTACAGACTGGACTCCTGGCTCTGGCCCTCCGGCTCTTAAATACACACCGCTGGTCACGTGGGGCAGCATGCAAATTGGCCTCTGGATGACTATTAGCCAGAGGAGGGGCTGTTTTTAAGTAGAGGGTACAGCTGTTCCTGGGGTAGTTTCCATTTTGTTTGTGGTTGTGGGGGAGGGGCGGTGAGAGAGTGGGAAATGGCATGAAGGAAATTGTCACTTCCTTTCCAGAGAATTCCAGAAAGGTTTCATGGAGGCCTGGGTATTTCAGGAGTGAGGGCTGCTGGCTCCAAGAGGATGAGGAACTGGGGAAGGAGAACTCTTGCTTTGTGGCCTGGCTGACCATCTGGCCCCCATGTTTCCTGGCGTGCGTGAGAATGCCACGGGTGTTACTAGCAATTCTGTGAGAGCCATTGGCTCAGCTGAACGGGCGTAGATTTAAACTCGCTCCACGGAGACTGTGGATTCGGCTTCCACATAGGGGCTGCTTCCTGTATGCAGAGGAGGCCCAGTGGGTGGGTGCTGGACACCGCTTGACGTGCTCCAGTGACAGCCGCAGAAAGGGTCTGTACAGCTGAAGGGGGCCCAGCTGTGATGACGCAGAGAGCAGCCCAAACCACTTCTATTTTGCTCTTTTGGTTTTGAAATGCAGTCAGAACCACAGCGAGCCCGAGGTGTGCGTTTGCAGGCTGGGGATGTAGGCGCCCTCGCTTGCTTGCTCCCTCCTGTGGCACACGTTCGCTCACACACAGTGTCCGGGGGCCATCTGCTCTCCAGACGCTGTGCTCTCAGTGCGAGTAGGACAAGCCCTGGGAGCTAGGGATCCTGGCGCGGCCTCCAGGGGAGTGGAGGGAGTGGAGCTCTCGCCACCCTGGGAGTTGACTCCGACTGGAGCCAGCTGTGGTCTGTACAGTGATGGGGCGGGTGGGGACCTTCCCAGGCACGTCTGTGACTGAGCCAAGTGTCTGTGTGTACCCGCCTAGCGCCCCGCTCACCGTCGAGGCAGTGTCAGGGGCTCTAGGCCACCGAAGCTGTGTCTCCGTGTGTCTGTAAGAACACCAGGCAGGAGCGCCCCTGGTGTGGGCCTCTCTGGCCTCCAGCAGGGCGGGCCTTCTGTGGTGGTGGTTTTTTGGGTTTCAGGTTCCTGGGAGAGGGAGGTTATTTTGAGGGACCTGGGGGGGTTGGTTCGCTCCTCTGCCGGGGAGAGTGAGTGACATGCAAATGAGCCTCTCCCCACCTCTCACTTTCAAATCCTCAAACATCTGAGGGGGGAGGGGCAAAGCTTTCTGGACTGGAAGGTTCCATGGTGGGGCTGGGATGGGAGTTTTCTTAGCCTTGGCCAACAAACCTAGGACAGCTACTTCATCCCCCTGCCCCCCCCACCCCAGCTGGAGGCGGGCGCTGGGACAGAACAGGACACCAGGCTCAGCCTTGGGTCCTGTGTGCAGCACCCTCGCAGTGCTCCCGGCCCCGGGTCAGCAGAACCCACACCAACCAGGCCCTGAATTTAGGTACTTAGACATGTGGACACTGAAAGAATGCAGTTGGATTAGTCTCTTTCAAAGCCCTCTGCATCGATGGCCCAGGTTTCCGTCCGGCACCGTGCGTGGGCGGCCTTCCCTCCCCCACCACCTCCATATTCTGCGGCCGGCGCCGTTTCTTCCCGGGGAAGCACAGGACTTTGACTTTTCGGTGGCCGGGGTAGGGGGCAGCAGCGGTGGCAGCCCGTCCCAGCCCCCCTCGCCGCGGCCCCGCTGGAGCCGGCACCTAGCTCCACTTTGTCCTTATTCTCACGAAGGCAGGCGTGAGGGAGGAGGAGCCCAGGACGGAGGCTGTGGCGCTGCTGGCCCGACCCGGGCAGCCCTCCGACACACAGAGGCCCTCGTGCACACATCCCCACGCTTGGGGCACACGAGCACAGCCTACACACAAGTAAATCCGTGGTGTCTTCGCACACCCGCAGTGAGAACCCCCATCGTCAGTTACAGTGCGAAACTATACAGATTAACACACAGCGCACATTTCTCTCTCATAAGCCTGGATGCACAACACCCGCCCCACAACCAATGTACACGTGGATATATATATTTTTAGAGAGGGGGGAGAGGGAGAGAGAATCGTAAGCAGACTCCCTGCTGAGCACAGAGCCCGCCGGAGTGAGGCTCTATCTTGCAGCCCTGAGATAGTGACCTGAGCCGAAATCAAGAGTCAAGACGCTTAACTGACTGAGCCACGCAGGCTCCCCACATGGATATACTTCTTGCCCAGAAAATACACCTCACTGGTACTGACTGACCAGTATCATTCATCCATTCGTTCGTTCGTTCATTCATTAGTTCATTCATGTGTTTGTTCTGCAGACATAAATCGAGTGTCTGCTACATGCAAAGCACCGTGCAAGGTGCTAACGTTTCACTGATGACCACTGATGTCCCAGCCCTCTAGGAAGCCACCGCCTAATGGGGGAGGTCAGGAAGGTGCACGGAAGGTCTACAGGCAGAGAGCACCAGTGAACGCGCAAACATCAAGTGCTGATCTGGGAAGAGAAGCCAGAGATGAGCAAACCTGGAGGGAAGGGCTGCAGCGGAATGACCTCGTTGAAGGGAGCGGGGGCAGACACCGGAGTTTCGTGTTTAGACAAAGTGGGATTAGGTGAAAGTGATCCCTTTCATTTGATTAGTATGAGAATGCTTCCTGGGGGCAGACAGCCGGCCGGAGGCAGGGCGGGGAGCTGCGGAATGCGGGCCTTGGGGCGCTTTGGCTAGAGGAGACAGACCTTCCAAGCATAAATGGCCCTGGGACGCTTCACAGGCGGGCCACAGGAGACTGGGTCACAGGCGGGGCCGGGTGGGGTGGGAGGGGTGGAACCCCGGCCAGACCGTGTTTTCCCCTGGGCCGCCTCTTCGTCCTAGCCGGGCTGTCTCCTTCACCCAAAGGCAACTCAGACCTGACAGGTTGAGTGGAGCGACTTCTTGAAGTTTTGTGTTGGGGGCCGGGGGTGGAAAGGTGCGGGGGGGGGGGGG